>NC_054378.1:121740163-122044663 GCF_017654675.1 Xenopus laevis | reverse complement strand
ACCCCCACAAATCCAGCATGGTGTCTGCAGACAAACACTATAAAATATAGAGGAGCTGGTACAGGGGGAGAAATTTTCTGCAAAAATTAGGGTTGTTTTGAATTATATGCATATCACTTTATTCTGTAGAGGAATGAAAATTTAACATTTGGGGGGTTATTTATCAAAATCCGTAAAGTTCTCACTATTTTCTGAAAACTACTACAAGCAAATCCGCACAGACTTACCCCCCCCCCCATTTATCAGTAAATTTTCACAAACTTTTCATGTGCAGAAAAAAATCATGATATAATCATAAAATAATCCAAATCGTGCTATTTTTTCTCATTTTGCGCCCGAAAGCTACGATTTTTTCAGAAACCCATCGCAACTCAGAAAATCTTCCAGTTGTTAACAGGACAGCTGCCATTGTCTTTTACATGATCTCGGCAGGTCTGAGTTGGAGTACTTTTTTCATTGGACTTTTAATCGGACTTTAATAAAAAAAAATATAGTTCTTTTTCTCAGAAAAAATTGTATTTTCCCCTTTAAAAATTCAAATAGATTAATAAATAACCTCCTAAATGTTAAAGAATTTTGCAATACTCTCTTTCACACAGGATGATAATATAACTTTGTCTTTTGTTTTCCTTTAATGTTGCTTTTCTGAATGTATACCACTTACAGTATGGCCCTTCAAAAGGTGTTAAACTTCAAATCCCAGCATGGTTCAATGGAAAGGTTTGTAGTTAAACATATAGGGGCCACAGCTGGAAATTAACTTGCAAAATGTCTACTATTTTAGGGGTGGGAGTTTTACATTTTTGTTTTTTTCAAGTTTCAGGGTCACTTATGACCAACTTGATGCAAGGCAGGATGGCATCTGAGAGGCCCTGAAACCTTGTAGGTATAGTGATTTTTGGCACCGTAATGATTTAACATCTTTTACAAAAATAAAATATAACTGCTTGCTGTTTGTTTTATGAAACAATCTGTTTTGCAACCATTAATATGGATATAAATGTTTCCTTTTGATATCCACAGGGGTTATTTACTAAACTCCGGTCCGGCTTTTTAGGCCTTTTTTTAAATTTTTTAAAAATTAAATTTTTTATTTTTTAAGCAAAAAGTCTGAATCTGAAAATCTGCAATCTCAGACCTGCCAAGGTTGTGTATAAGTCAGCGGCAGAGGTCCCTATCCTGTTTGGAAGTTTTTGTGGTCTGTGCTGAAATTTGCCTGAAAATCTGACCTTTTCAAACAAGAATCCAAAAAATTCGACCAATTCAGGAAAAAACTCAAGCGATTTGGGATTTCGCTAGATTTTATCGAGTTTTTACACAAACCGATTAAATCAAACTTTTTTAATAATAAATACGTTCAAATTGTAGATTCTAGTTTGGTCTGACATTTTTTTATTGAAAAAATTTGAAAAAACAGGATTTTGATAAATAACCCCCCCCTAGTGTTGAAGCTGTTTTCATACTGTCTATAAAATAATTGTTGTATTCTTTATTTTCTGTGCATAGGTTTCATATTTAAATAGATTTCCCTTGTTTGATCTAACATAAGTTTTGAATAAATTCTACCATGCAATCTTCAGAAGAGATATGCAGTAATACAGCTTGATATTTTATATGTCTGGTGTATCTGTGTTTTCTGGTGTTCTCAGTACTGAACTGGGCCCACCCCATGTCCCCTGTTGATGTCACCAAGCGTAGGGAAGACCAAACTACCCAAAGCTTTGAAAGAGCTTAAAGGGATACTGTCATGAGAAAAAAATTCAAAATTAATCTGTTTTTTATTTAATTTCGATTTCTCTTTTTTTTTTTTTCAAATTTCGAGTTTATCGGACTTTATGGGAGTTTTTTGAGACTCCCATATGCTCGAAATTTGACCCTTGATAAATCTGCCCTTAAATGTTGCCTTAAATGTATATCAATAATCCACTTTCATTTAAATCCAACTTTCAAGATTTATGAATTGAGAATTTTAATTAAAAAATTGGCAAGTAAAACCTGACAAGCTTCTACAGAACTCAATGGGTGGTGTATAGTGATGGGCGAATTTATTCGCCAGGAGCGAATTTGCGGCGAATTCCAGCGATTTGCCGCCGGCGAATACATTCGCAAAACCACCACAAAAATTCCCCAGCAAAAATTCATTGGCATCAAAAAAACACCGGCATCAAAAACGAGATGGCAGTGCCGTTCGCAAATTCTTTGCAGTTTCGCGAATTTCGAAGTGAAACGCCCGAAATTCGCCCGAAATTCGCCCATCACTAGTGGTGTAGCTTCAACGTTCAAGATTATTTATTTCTCACAAGTTTTTAAACAGTCAAATTTGCACAAATTACAAAGTTGCAATAAAGTTTTTTTTAAATAAATATGGTAATTAAAAATAATAAATTCCACTAATTGTAAGAATTATTTTAGGAAAACAAAAAGTTCACTTTTTAACTACAGAGCTTGAGAATAAAATGTGTTTGTGTTTCAGATTCATCCGAGATCCTGATCATCTCCTGACAGATAACACAGTGATCAGCTGACAAGAAGAACAGCAGGCCATATTAAATCTTACAGACTATATTAAGGATTTACAAGCCAAATTGGTATTTTACTTGCACTTTGAATTTTCAAACAAAAAAAAACATTTATGGATTTCAATAATGTGAAATAAAATGACTCACAGCAAGAGCAAAAAATGATTTTAGACTTTTACAAGGATGGCAGAAACGTTGGAATATGTTGATGGTGGAGCTTGAAACTTGAGTTTCTAGACCTACAACTTCTGAAAATCGTGTATATATTTCAATACCCAGCCTCGTAAATCAGTGGAAGGCTCTTTGTTTTTTTTTTTACCCTTTGGAACTTTATCATATTTGTATCACTGAAGCAAGATAAGGCTCAAACTACCCAAGAACTTGGAGCTGAAAAACACGTGGAATCAAGATCTTCCTTTTGTTCTTGATCAACATGCTGATTAAATATATTGATTATTTTTCCCTTCTATTTTTTTCCTGAGACTTTCTAACCATGTGTGACAATAGCATGCAGACTATAACCATGTCCATGTTTTTATTATTAACTGGCAAACCTTATGTTGATGGCTCAGCCATCTTCCAATGAAGTATATACTTATGTTTAGGAAGATCCACAAGAAAGATGAACATGGAAGACTAACCATAAGCATTTCTAAAATCCATTGACAGCAGTAGAGTATGAAAGGTTTGTTTGCATTAAAGGTGTAAATAGAAATAATGGTTAAAGGTTTTTTTATCTGGGGCTGTATGGAAGAATCCTTATCTGATTCCACAATTTTTGCACTTGATTATCCCTCGGAAGGAAAAAAAATTCTTCCTTAACATCATTTGGTTTGTCGGTTTTTTTTAAAATTCCTAGAATTGCTTTTATGGAGTTTGAAAATTCACGTTATTACATTTGAAAGGGTTTTTAATTTAAGCTGCAATATTTCTCATATTTCTGGATATTATTAAACGTGTATAACTTCTTATAATACTTTTTTTCTTTGTTTTATGTTTGGTTTCTACATACTTAAGGGAACTCCTATACATTGTTATTGACTGTATAACAAAAAAAGAAAGTCTTAATAGAGAACAACAACAGGAGGTGGAAGAAAATGGGAATAGATTGTACTTTATTTAGGAAAATGAGTTCCCCCATGTTTATCAGAAAAATATACAATGCAGTTTTGGTCTCCACTCCAGTTTTTAATGAGATATTATTGAAGAGGGGCAACTAAACGGGTAACGGGTATGGAAAGTCTCTGATTGCTGTCTTGGAGTCAAGAAGGATTTTTTTCCTCCTCTGAGGCAAATTGCAGAGGCTCCAGGTGTGGTTTTATCACCTTCCTCGGGATAAATAGACTTCTTATTTAGAACCTCGGTATTGTAAGTCTAATCCTACTTATTATCAATATGGTCACCCAGATATTCCTCAGTTATATCCACCTCGGTTCCTCTATCATAGATTTGTTGTAAGCCAGTTCTCAATTTCCTGAAATCCACCGCTAGCACCTTAGCAACTGTAGATAATTAGCCTTACACCACTAATTACTCTTTTCTATATTCAGGCTCCTCTCCATTCCAGACACCATTTAGAATTTGGGTTTTATTTTAGATGTTGTCAGGACCAGCCAGGATTCAAACTCTGGTGTTTGTTTTTCTGGAGTATGTACCTACCACTGAGTCACTGGGAGCTGGACCTCAGCATTCTCCTTACACACTGCTTGTATTCTTTCCATCTGTTCTCCGCCCACTTTATTAGCATCACGCGTAGATCATCATCTAATTCAGACCCTTTATTAGCCTGTCCCTGACTCCTGACTATTGATTCTTGCTTGGTTATTAAGCTTACAGCCGAAGATCTAGCTCCTGCTTTCCGTGTTTCTGAGACTCCATCCAGTTCCTAGTTCAATGGATTTCCGTTGCCTGTTCTTAGACGTCGTCTGCTGCCTGACCTTTTGGCCTGATTACCAGAGACCATCTCTGCCAGCCAATTGCTCCTATCACTGGCCTGTTGCTGTGATGGGCGAATTTGCTGCAAATTTGCCCATTTCGCTGCCAGCGAATAAATTCATGAATTTGCTGTGAAAACAATAAGCAGACACCCATTGACTTTAATGGGCGCTGATGTCAACTTTGATGCCGGCGGCCATTTTGACACCGGCATATTGACGCAGGCGTCAAAACCGGCATTTCGCAAATTTTCCACAAATTTCGCTGGAAATTCACGAAATTCGTGCCGAAGTGAAGTTTATATCACTTTGCACCAGATCCTGTTTTGTCTTTTTTAAACCTTGCATTTACTTAATTAATTAACTGTAATTAACTGCAGCAGACTAAAAATACTAGCCCAACTGCCTAAGGAGCATTTTAGTTCATCATGTGGCTTGGCATACAAGTTTGGGGTCACGTAGCCCTAACACTAAGGGGGTTATTTACTAAGCTCTGAATACCTGAAATTCCCCGAAATCCGAAAAATTCATGATTTTTTTTTTATAAAATTGGACTTGGAAATCACAAATTTTTCTGAATTTATTAAACCCCAAGGGCTAAAAAGCCCGAATATAAAAACACGGCATCTCAAACCTGTTGAGGTTGCATAAAAGTCAATGGGAACAGTCCCATTGATTTTTGGTTGTGTCGTGGGTTTCGTGCAATTTCACAATGTTTTTGGAGCTTCCGGGTGAAAACTCCGGAAAAATTCTGAGATTTCGGGGAAAATTCACGAAAAATCATCAAAATCTGAGCTTTTCCGCAAAGCTAATTTTCGGGAAAATGCAATATTAATAAGCGTTAAAAACCCGAGCAGGTTAGATCGGAGTTTGTAGCAGCTGATATTGAGATAAATTCAGACCATGATAAATAACCCCCTAAACATTTTGAAAAATATGCCATCCCAAGGATATCAAGCCCTGCAGCTGACACTGATCGTTTTAGATAACGGTCACCTTGCTTTAACTAAACATCATACTATACACAGCTGTATATTCTCTCATGTCTTGTCCGATAGTATATTGTGCCTTATGAGAATTCTCTGTGAGAATAATGTTGTTATTTGAACCATGAATTTCCTAAGTTGAATGTTTTCATGCGTATTTGAATATAATTCAGACAAATTGCCACTTGATGATTTCTATTGTGTGCCAGTTCAGCATTCCCTAAATATGGTCCTATAAGAATATTTATAGCAACATTGTAAAAATGGCTGATCATACAGCTATGGGATTATTTGTTAATTAACCTATAGAAGCTGGAAAATGTAGGATATGACAGCACAATCAGCAGTATTTGGGTGCAGAACACGAGGGCATGGTTAATAGTGCTGTTGATCTTTCTGTTCCCATACTGCTGCATGGTGGTTATGTCGGCCATGATGTATGTTGGCCATTCATTTCTGTTAAATATCATTATTATGAGAGAGAGAGAGAGAGAGAGAGAGAGAGAGAGAGAGAGAGAGAGAGAGAGAGAGAGAGAGAGAAAGAGTGGAAAAGCACTTTAAACTATGCTCAAGTCTATAGGACTTATTTCAGTTCCGAACTCAACTCTTGTTCCAATCTTCTTTATCTTACATTAATCGTAAAATGGGATTTTTTGTACAAAGAAAAACTTTTCTGTTTGTTAAAAACAACGTTTCTGTTAAAAAAGACTGGTTGGGTAAAATTACAAAAATTGCAAAAACTTTTTTGGCACGAGATCCAGAGTGAGTTAGGAAACTCATGTGATGTTCCTTTTGGTTCAAGGAATCTTGAATAGGCCCCTAAATGTTTATGTTCTTGTCTTGTCTCAAGCAATATGGACTTCATTTTTTGTCAAAGGCAAAACAACCACTGATTTACAGTTCAATTTGTGTTTATCTCAGTATGTAGAACAATCTCCACTATAGGCTAAATTTGACTAATCATCTTGTGTCAGGAGTGCCAGACAGCGATCCTTTGCCCTCCAGCGCCACATCAAAAATGACGGTGCCCATGGCCGAAGCAACCAGAGCACAGGAGCATGCCATCATCATGCTGTATCTGGAGTGAAAATTAATAGATGCCGAGGGCCTGGGTTCAATGCCGAGTTTACGTCCTACTTTAGAGTGTTCCTGGGTGTGTTATAATTATTCTCTGACTGATTTCTGGATTCTGACCTTCTTGTTTTGTCTCCTGACCTCATTGATTGCCTCCTGCCCTGATCTCTTTGCCTGAATAACATTATGAACTTGCCTTAACCCTTTGGATACTGTATACTGAACTATCTGTGTGCAGCTTCCTCCTAATGCCCCACATCTGTTCCAAGTCCGAACTCGAAATACTTCATCTAAAACCTCCTCATCATCATCATCATTTATTTATATAGCGGCGACAAGATACGCATCGCTTTACCTTAGTTATAACAAACAGGGAATAAATGGTGGATAACAAACAAGGGTTACAGATACAATAGGATTAGAGAGCCGTACAAATTAGAGTTTACAAACTAAAGGTCAGGGCACAATTGAGACATTAGGATTTTAGCAACAATTTTGTGATTTATGAAACAGCAATGATTGATTAATTAAGATACATTGAATAAGCTTCTTTAAACAGGTGGGTCTTTAAGGAGCGCTTGAAAGTTTGGGAAGAAGGAGAAAGTCTGACAACTCGAGGCAGAGAGTTCCAGAGAAAAGCAGAAGCCCGAGAGAAGTTTTGTAGACGAGAATGGGCAGAAGTGATGAGAGGAGAAGCGAGGCGAAGGTCAAAAGCAGAGTGAAGGTTGCATGGTACAACCTGCCGAATTCATGTAAAAGTTAATGGTAGATGTCATCTTTACCATTTGTTGATGGTGTTCAGGCGTTATTTAAAAAATCTGAAAAATTTTAAATTTTATAATAAGCCCCTTATGTTAGGCAAGTTCAGGAAAGGGAGCTGTAGGATGTAATTCAAAGCCCTTATTTATGCGCATGCCTCATGCAATGACGTCCAGTCCCCTGTTAGCCTTTCCTAGTGTCTGTCTACATTTCTACATCATTTGTTTTCCCTTTGAAATAATACCTTGGGAATGTTCTGGGCACACAGTAACCTGCATCCTCCTACTTCACTCTCTGTTTGAGATAAAACAAATGGAACGTAGCTGTTATAAGTCTATAAATGGGGTGAATTCTCCCTTGATATCATTTTCCTTTACGACTAACCTATTATTCAGCTTATCATCATTCAAATTACACAGACCGGTAATCTTTTTCATCAAATATATTGATTGATATTAACAAAATGAATCTACACATGGAACAATTTATTGCTTGCTGTTCTCATAATTACAGAATGATGAACCGTGGTTTATGCCCAGATAAAATCTGACATTTTAATTCTTAACACAACATAAACAAAGAGACCACACTACGTTCTGGGCAAGGCCATTATTTTAATTGATACAACGGCTGCCAAAGGTCATTTGCTGTTTTCCAATGAAATGAGCATTGTACTTGATAATCGCTCTTGCTTTTCTTCCTAAATACACTTTTTTTGTTGTTAAATTGCTTCTATTATTTCATTCTAAATGATCTGCGTGTACTTGTGAATTAAAACACAAGAAGAAAAAGAACAACTTCCACTTAGGGGGCCGATTCACTAAGGGTCGAATATCGAGGGTTAATTAACCCTCGATATTCGACTAGGAACTAAAATCCTTCGACTTCGAATAGCGAAGTCGAAGGATTTAGCGCAGATAGTACGATCGAAGGATTAAAATCCAACTATCAAAGGAATATCCTTCGATCAAAAAAAGTTAGCCAAGCCTATGGGGACCTTCCCCATAGGCTAACATTGTCTTCGGTAGCTTTTAGATGGCGAACTAGGGGGTCGTGGTTTTTTTAAAGAGACAGTACTTCGACTATCGAATGGTCGAATAGTCAAACGATTTTTACTTTGAATCCTTCAATTTGAAGTCGTAGTCGTAGTCGAAGGTAGAAGTAGCCCATTCGATGGTCGAAGTAGCCCAAAAAAAACTTCGAAATTCGAAGTTTTTTTACTTCGAATCCTTCACTCGAAGTTAGTGAATCGGCCCCTTAATGTTGCTTTTGCAGTTGACAGGTCATATAGAATTCTGGGATGGCAGGAGTTGAAGGTCAGTGTATGATGTGTCAGTGTAGCATTTAATTTGGAAACAATTGGAAGAATTTTTAAAGCATCCCTTTAACTTTAATTATCTCCCAAGCTCTTAAAACTACCATTAATTTAGACAAGAACTACTGATTTTGCCTAATATCAACAGATTAAAACCAATGGTGGACAGGAGGTAAAATCAAAATCATCATCAGGGTTCATTGTTTCATCCAAGAGGAGGACACTAGTGTTTGTGCAAAAAATATTGGGACCCATGACAATGTTCCTATAGATTTCATGATGACCCATTTGCTGTGTTATTTTATGTTATGTATGTTGTGTGGGACACAGAATGACACAAAACTTTTTAGGAACCTTCCTCTTATTTGGAATGTAAAACATTATTTTATGCTGACAAAAATATATCTAGCAAGTATGATTATGGGGGTCATTTAATACATGCAGGGTAGGGTGCAGAACAGTAGCGTAACTATAGAGGGATCAGACCCTGTGGGGGGAGGGGAGCAGGGGGGGCTTGGGTCTGCTTGCTCTGTAGATGAAAATAATACTGCGGCCAGGAGACTCCATTATGGGGCTAGCAGTAGGTGGATGTGGGGAGTGGGTGGGTGTTGATAGCAGTTCTTTGGGCCTCTCCAAAGATTTTTCTGAAGGGGGACCTGTCGCACTCTAGTTTTGCCACTGGTGCAGAACCCTAAAACAGGTGCAATGTGCCATGTTTTTAGCACTTTGCACACTACCCTGCATTGAGATGAACTGCCGCTGCTGTCTGCTCTCCATATAAGAGTGGGAAGACCTACATTTTGCCAATTATTTCAGTGCAGTCTGCATGCTACTAGCTATTTATTTGCAAGGAATGAAGGAAGAAACATAGAAGACCCCCTCTGGCCACTTCCCATCCGTTAACCCAGAAGGTCCCCAACCTTTTATTCCCATGAACCACTTGTAATGTGGTAAAAAAAAGTCAGAGATCAACTCAGGCAAGTTCACAGGGGTGCTTAATATGGGTTCTGATTGGATAGTGACCTATATTATATGTCCTGGCAGCCTAAAGGAGACTCTGTTTGGCAGTGCATATGATTTTTATGCAACAAAGGCTTGTCTCCAAGTCAGGAATTTAAGCACCTGGTTTGAGGCCACTGGGAGCACCATTCAAGGGGTTGGAGAGCAACATGTTACTCATGAGCCACTGGTTGGGGATCACTGCGCTAATCCATGTGTCAGAGAGACAGCAGGTGCCAGATGTACTAGGGCTCCGTCCTAGTTACCACCTGATTTTATTCAGTGCAAGGTGCTGAGCACAGACCAGGGAGAGTGTTCTTTGAATCAGCACTAAGGGGCAAGCTTTTATGCAAGCTTTATGACGGCTCATTAATACAAAATGTGACCATTGAAATGTGCTTTGCCTCTAGATTTAGGAACATTTGTATGTAATAGTGACTAAAGAGATCCGTTTTGAAAGTCATTTATTCCAGAAATGCTCTCCTTCAGTAACCCTTATTGGTCTTTGAATTTGACTGTTTATACTGATATTTCGACATAATTAATATTGTCAGAAGTAACACCGCTTGCTGCTGAACCAATTAATGGATGAACCGAAGTGCAATATTCGTCTCAGTTCTTGCTCTGACAGTTATGATGTTGAAAATGTCACAGTCAGAGGCTTATAATGGGCTTCCGCGCTCTCGTGTACTAATGACTTAGGACAGAGTTTCACAGCGCAATATGGGTTTGATGTTGACTTACTCAGAGACAAGGAATAACCCTTAGGTGACCAGAGCCACAAAAATCAGTCGTTTTTACACTTATTAGGTTTAGGTATCCAACATTTGAACAGTCCCCCTTCAGTTTAGAACAAGGGTGTAAAAATGTGGGCATGGTATCAGCCCAGCCATCTTGTTATAGATCTAACAATCCAGGGTTGAAAGTAAGCAAATACTACAAATCTTACCCTATCTAGTTGGGTTTCCAGGAGCATTTAGAAGAGCATATAAGCTTTCCCACTCAAGGACCTATTTACTGGGGCGTTGTGTCTTACTTACTCCTTGTGCCTATCCAATAGGCAGTGCAAAATAGACCTTTCACCTTGGCACACAGGGGAGTGTAAAAGGACCCTGTAGTGAATGGCTGCCTTTACCATTCTGCCTCAAGAAAAGTGTACTATAAAGAGGGGTTCTAACGGGTCTTGCTTACATGCTGGCAATCACAAGGTGCACCTGCCAGAGAAAATACACAGTCAAAAGCATACCCTTGAGCAACATACAGTAGGCAAGAGCAATTGAGCAGAGGCAAGTTGCACTGTAGGCTATGAACTTACATAATGGTTGAATTGTTTATTGGCTATAAGGTTGGTCTTCCCTATGTACAATTTGGAGCCAGCCATAGATTCCTCCTTGGGGTGCAGCCCCAGCAGTTTGGGAATCAATGACTTTAAAGCGCAGCATTAATGTAAGAACTGCACAAAAAAATTTTGGGGGACACAGTTTGTCCCCGGTGTACTATAAAGAAGGATTACAAGTTATTTTTGGAGCTTTCTATGATTACAAGTTATTTTTGGAGCTTTGTGGCCAAGTTCACCCACTATAGATAAATGGTTGCAGGTTTAGTAATGCAGATATTGCCACCATCAGGCCCCACTATAGTTATTATCCTTTCCAACTGCTGATATTCAGCTTTCAGCTATATGCATTGTTCACTAGGGATGTCGCGGACTGTATGCCGGCGAACTTGTTCGCGCGAACATCGGCTGTTCGCGTCCGCCGCAAGTTCGCGAACGTCGCGCGACGTTCGCCAATAGGCGTTCGCGTCAAAATCGTTCGACCATTCGACCATTCGATCGCTAAAATCTAAGGATTTTCGTTCGAATCGAACGATCGAAGCCATTGGATTGAATGAAATCATTCGATCGAATGGCTTCAATCATTCGATTCGAACGAAAATCGTTCGATCGAACGATTAAAATCCTTCGATCGTTCGAATCGAACGATTTTCGGATGTTCGAAGTTCGCGAACTGTTCGCGAACTGTTCGAATTTTTTGCCGGTGTTCGCGAACGGCGTTCGCGAACACATTATCGGCGGTTCGCTACATCCCTATTGTTCACATCAACTCACCCTGTTTGCAGCCCCTAAAGATATCTCTGTATATGTCTCTGGCAGATTGGAGACCCAAATAACTTATATGCGTAAGACCCCATATCTACTTTATATCAACCCCGGATAATATCTCCTGCTGAGACCCACACAACTCAAACCTAGGAGTTCCCATTACTTCTAAATTCCACCCTTGATAAATCTGTCCTTAAGTGTTGTTGTCAATAAAATGGTTCAATGTATATATTAAATAATTTGTATTAAAAACAACATAAGAGGATCCCAAAAACAAAGAAAATGCAGAATGACTTTATTTGGAATCTTAGAAGATGAAAAAGAACCAGAGGGCTAACGTAAGCAGAGACACTTTAGGTCCTGTATGAACGAAGTGGGTGCTTTGCATAATTTATCTTCTGAACTGTTAATGGTCTTTTATTATAATGTTAAGAGATGTATTCATCTAACATTTTATTATCTGAAGGACATAAATCATGGGATTGCTACTGGAAACTTTCTACAGTCTTCATTTAATTAAATATAGAAAAATGACGGTGTCGGGTGGATTAAGTAATCAAATTGTATTCCAATGCTCAGGTTGTTTTATGTTATTTATAGCGCAAACGCTCCTCCTATGGTTTTCTTTTCTTAACTATTTTATAGACGGCACTGAACTGACCTTCAAAAGGTTGAATAGTTTCACATAAGTTATTCTCAAAATACAGTAAAAGGGGTGACGACCATTGCCCCCCTAAAATTCTCAACGATTTCCTATCCGTGATAACAGAATTTTACTAAAATAGATTTATAACATTATAATGTAAGTTTAGGTAGCACCAAAATATTTTTGTAAATGGAAAAAATATTTGCACTTCAAATATTATTACTCTTTGTACAGGTATAGGATCTGTTATCCAGAATTCTCATGACCTGGGGTATTCTGGGTAATTTGGATCTCCATCCCTAATTTCTACTAAAAAAATTATTAACCTCAATAGAATTGTTTTGCCTCCAGCAAGTATCCAGAAATCTCAGAATTACAGAAATGCTTTCCCATAGACTCTATTTTATCAAAATAATGCAATTTTCTTAAATTAATTTATTTTTTTCTCTGTAATAATAAAACAGTAGCTTGTACTTGATCCCAACTAAGATATAATTAATCCTTATTGGAAGCAAACCCTGCTTATTGGGTTTATTTAATTGTTTAAATGATTTTCTAGGAGACTTTAGCTATGAAGAATGAAGATACAAACTACAGAAGATCCGTTATCCGGAAAACCCCAGGTCCCAAGCATTCTGGATAACAGGTCTCGTGCCTGTAATTATGTCTTAGTTGGGATCAAGTAGAAGATACTGTTTTATTATTACAGAGAAAAAGGAAATTATTTAAAATATATATATATATATATATATATATATATATATATATATATATATATATATATATATATATATATATATATATATATATATATATATATATATAAATATTTTGATCTGATTAAAATGGAGTCTATGGGAGACAACCTTCCCGTAATATGGAATTTTCTTGATAATGGGTCTCCAGATTATAGTGAAATACCTATACAAGAAAATACCTTATTCTGTGTATATATACTTAGAAAATTGGATGCAGGAAGGCATCATATCATTATTAAATTGTAATGTGAAAAACATCAAGGCAAAGATTGTGGGTTAGTCTCTAGGACCTTCTTTGACTGCTACCAAAGCATTGACCACGGGTGATCTTTTATTTCACATACCTCCCTATCAAGGCCCCAGGAGAAATCGTTTTCAACCTTTGGTCTTCTACGCTCTTGTCCCAGCTTTCTCTGAGCATCTTCTTTGTCTTTTCTTGAAAAGGCACTAACTGCTACTGGGGCATTGTGGGAATGAGAGTTGTGGAGAGCAGAAAAGCTCCAATCTCCAGCTCTGAAGGCTTTTCATACTGTTCTTTCATGACACAAATATATTGTTTAAGGTTGTCGTATTGTAGGATAAGAATAAATGAGCCCACATTACCATTCTTCTGTTTTATCCTCAAGCAACAGAGCATTACATTAATTGACTTGTCTTATTAATTCAATAAGCTCCTTCCAATCTGAAATGCTAAGCTCGGTTTTCGTTCCTTTTTTTTTTTTTTTTTTTTTATAGAACTTCTTGTTGTTGCAAGAAGGGCTTTAAGGCTTGGGTTCCTCAGATGTGCGCACTTCACTGAATAATTTAATGCTCTGTTTAATGTCTACTTTTTTCATGGTTTAATATAGTTCTCACTACATACTGTGATCAAAAACACGGCACTCTTTATGGCAAACACAAGATTCCTTAAACAAAACACAACCTAGGGCACTAACCCAGTAAATATGAAATCCCAGTACTTTTTTGTTCATCTTTACTACACTAAGGGACGTAATTATTCTCATTGGAGGCAAACATCACCGTTGATGTTGCCCATAGCATCCAATTATCAATTCGATTTGAACAGACACAAACAATTTAGAAAACAAAATCAAGGATCTGTTGCTATGGGCAACAACACCGGTGATGTTTGCCTCCAGTGTGAACAAATTAGAAGGCATTGACTATATATGCATTTCCTATATATGCATTTCCTAAAATAGTATATTTTTGTTTCCCCCTATTATATCCCTTATGTAAATACTTAAAGGGGTTGTTCACCTTTGAGTTAACTTTTACTATGATGCAGAGAGTGATATTCTAAGAAATTTGCCATTGGCTTTCATTTTTTTATTTCATTTTTTATTATTTGAGGTTATTGAGTTATTTAGCTTTTTATCCAGGAGCTCTCCAGTTTGCAATTACAGCAAACCAGTTGTTAGGGTCTAAATGACCTTAGTAACTGAGCATTGATTTGAAAATGAGTGGAATATGAATAGGAGAGGGTCTGAATAGAAAGAGGAATAAGAAAAAAGTGACAATACAATGTATCTGTAGCCTTACAGAGCATTTGTTTTTTAGATGGGGTCAGTGACTCCCATTTTAAAGCTAGAATGAGTCAGAAGAAGAAGGCAAATAATTAAAAAAAAACTATAAATAATAATTAGTGAAGAAGAATTAAAAATTGCTTAGAATTGGCCACTGTATAACATACTATAAGTTGATGTAGGAGGGTAAAGGTTTTGCTAACCTTGAGTTCCTAACATCCCCAGGGATTGTGTTAGCCAGCTAGTCTGGGTCCTTCTTTATAGATGGGAGGGGGAGCAGTTCCCCAGAGGTTATAAAAAGGGATGCCCACTTGTGTTCTGCCTCTTTATAGTGCACCCACTAGCTAGAGGAAGTGGAGTGTTGCTGTTAGGGCCTGAGGTGGAGGTAGATCTCAGTAGATCTGTTATTGGTCGCTCTAGGAGTGACAGCTAGGATCAGGAAAGTTATTGAGCAGCTAAGCCTCCAACAAGAAGATTAGTAAAGGTTTAGTACCCTGAGGCACCTCTGCTGCCATTATAGGGACCCGAGCAATTATGGCTCAGGATTAGGTAGTTCCTGGTGTAATACACCTCTGCGGGCTGGGCTGGGGTGATGGAGAGTTGGTGACCAAGAGGCAGGCTATACTACCCTTGAGAAAGTTGATAAAGGAATGGTTGGATGTCCTTGGATCAACAGATCACACCTTACAATTTAGATAATTTATGTATTGCAGCTGTATTAAAAAGTGATCTGTAAACTACACTTTGAGGATCAACAGGGCTCTTAACCAGGAGTCTCCAAACATCAGATGCCATCTGACCTAACAGTTCAGCACCATCACTCTCTCCACATTTCCACCATCTGCAGAGATGCTCTGTTTCCTTTCTCCTCAAACCACCACTCTCCTTCTATGGATCCCATTGGGAGGCACATTTATTAAAGCTTGAATTTTAGTTGTATTAGAGCTTTCTGAAACCACAAATGCCATGAAAGTTATGAAAAGCTCCAAATATAAAAAGTATATACTGTACCTCTGAAATTTTTGTTTTTCAGAAAAAAACCATTGAAAGAATGAATGGTTAAAAAAAAAATATGATCAGCACAGCTTCCATTGACGTCTATGGAACCTTGACTGCTTTTAATTGAAGCAGTTTTAAATGTTTTTTACACTTAATAAAATTAAGTGTTTTTGAGAATTTTTCTAAAAAACAGGCATTTTTATAGAAAAAAATATGATTTGTGAAAGAAGTAGAAATCCGAATGTTATTATATCGACCCCTTAGCGCCAAGCTCTAAGCTCTAAGCACCACATAATTACACAGTGACATAGTTACATAGTTAAGTTGGGTTGAAAAAGACCAAAGTCCATCAAGTTCAACCCCTCCAAATGAAACCAACCACACATACCTACACACACTCACTGACCCTCCATACACACACTTTTGCCTATTACACTGCACAAAATCTCTGTTACCCACATTGGAAATATCGCCCTGTTTTTCTCAAAAAACCTGGGCCTAATGGTGGTCAAAGAGTACGTAGAAGTGTGAATAGTGTAGGTGGTTTATTCAGTGTCGGACTGGGACATCAGGGGCCCACCATAAAACCTTAGACCAGGGGTCCACTCTGAGTACAATTATTCCTTCTCTCCTCAACCTCTATTCTCTCAGTATCTTATCTTTATATACTATAATCCATTATTCCATCTATTTAGTCTTTTTGTTCTCATAGAAATAGGGAATAGCCATGAAATAGGCCAAATATTTAGCAGCATGAGGGCCACTGACACCTGGGCCCACCTAGAGTTTTCCTGGTATCCCAGTAGGCCAGTCCTACACTAGGTTTATTCCCACTCAAACTTTGCAACTCAGTTTCTTACTGAACTTTTTTCTTCCTATCAACTCCTTTTAACTTTTCCTTTCATTCCCTCCACCAACTCCTTTGCTTCTTTACAACTTTCTAGTCATACCCTACTCACTTCTACTTTTTCAAAATCTCACAATTTGTCACATAATCTTCATTGTTGGGGTAATTCCTTTTTATTCTTCTGCCACCTTAGTATGTTGTCTAGCCAATGGTTTTGGCGCCCACTGGTGAATGGAATATACCCATTACACTTCCTAAAAAGTCTTATCCATAGCCTTCCTCATTCTACAAAATTACTTAAGTCCATAAAATACTGCTTAGTCTGGATATTGTAATGTTGGCTCCTGTTCCATGTCCACTTCACCCTGCTCCAGTCTCTTCTTCTGCTCTGCCTTAGTTCCCCTTTGGGTACTTGCTGTCTCTTTCCTTAAAGACCAACCACTTTTGTGAAATCCCTTATAGAACGGAAGGCTGTATGATGTGCTTAACATAACATGGTGAAGTCGCATATAGACTTAATATAATAATATTAATATATAATATAATAATATAGCAATACGGGAGAAAAAATATATGATTTATGAGGCATGGGTAGGGTAGCCGCTGATCAGATCCCAGTTACAGACCAGTATTCCTGTTATTGGGGCTCATTAGTGCAGTATACGGATTTTGATCAGCATATCTCATGCTTAGGGGGTGATTTTCACTGTACGGCCCATTTATAATCAGAGAAGTACAGACCTAAATATGACAGGAGCCTTCAGTTAAGAAATCTCTTGCCGCACGTTCCTTGAATTTTCATGACTTCCCCCCTCCAGTTATTATTCATGGGAACTGAAAATGTTTATCACAGTAAGGGACTAGTCAATTACAGAAGCCTAAGCAGTTGGTAGACATAAAAGGGGTGGAATATGGATTTGTTAACCTTGAGAAAAGTAGATATTCTACTGCTCAGAAATTCTGCAAAAAGTTAAGTAATCTGCATTGTGTCAGCCACAGCTCACCTCAAAATAAATTCAACGCTAAGAGATTTCACAGTTACGTATGAATATATAATATTGTTTAACTTGCAGTAGTTTATTGTAAGCAGTGACACATGAATGAGTTCTATTAATTCTCCTCTTGTTGCTTATAATAGACACTAAGGTGCATTAGGGTTCATGAGAAATCAAGGGGTCCCTTACAATGACCTAGTAACAGCCCTAATCTTTCCCCTATAATACCTGACAGGGCCAGGTCAAGACGACTGGGTGCCCTAGGCAAGCCGGCTGGCCACCTTGCTCCCACCCCCGCATGTGCCATACCAGAGGGGAGGCATGGGAGAGTGACAGAGGAGAGGGAGGGGAGAGTGACAGAGGGGAGGGTGGGATGAATGACAGAGGGGAGGGTGGGGTGAATGACAGAGGAGAGGGAGGGGAGAGCGACAGAGGAAAGGGAGCGGAGAGCAACAGAAGAGATGGAGGACAGAGGAGAGGGAGGACAGAGGAGAGTAAGGGGAGAGCGACAAAGGAGAGGGAGGGGAGAGAGACAGAGGGGAGGGGAGAGACGCAGAAGGGTACAAACTCGGATTAGGGGTAAACAGAAGACCCTTTAACAAGTACCTGCCCAGTGCCCTCCCCCTATCATTGCACCATAGGCAGGTGCCTATTTTGCCTACCCCTAGTTCTGGCACTGATACCTATTCCCACTAACACTCCCCAGGGTCCCCCACCTCTCCCTTCCCTCTCTCCACCTATTATGATATAGGGACATAAAGGTATTGTACCTGTTATCCAGAATGCTCAGGACCTGGGGGTTGCCATTGAGATAGTAAATAGAACCCAGCAGATCCCTATTGCACTAAATATGGTGATACATTTAAAGCCATGTTAATGTGCCCTTTACTATTAGGCCATTTAGGCTCAGCAGTCGCTATGAATATGCAATATTGGGTTAAACAGAGCAGAATAAATTGACAGTTCTTGGTCTCAGCTGTGTTGTAGTGTTGATTCCCCCCCCCCCTGTAAAAAGTAACAGAATACTGGTGTTTAAAGTGGCCTCACAGGGGCAGATAAAAGCTTATTGGCCCTTGCATATTGCCCTCCTTATGGTCTGCCTGACTGATACTGTTTCTATTGGAAATAGAACTATTGGATGGTTGATCAGAGCTCAGCATTCTTATTGGATCCCCACAATGACCTGATCTTTGGCCCATCAAATCATTCCACTTTTGCACATCAGGTTAGGGTCCAAATCATGGAAATATCTGCGCATTCATCACCAAAAGAATATGACGAGCTTTAGTTTAACCATAGACTCTGAAATAAACTAGCATTGATTTTAGCTGCTATTCAACCCTTAAATAAATATGGCTAAAAATGCCATATTTTATATAGTGAACTTATTGCACGAGGCTAAAGTTTGAGCTTGTCAATAGCAGCAATGATCCAGGACTTCAAACTTGTCACAGGGGGTCACCATCTTGGAAAGTGTCTGTGACACTAACATGCTCAGTGGGCTCTGATTGGCTGTTGAGAAGCTAAGCTTAGGGCTCGTCACTAATTATCCAGCAGAAAATGAGCTTCCCTGGCTGTAATATAAGCTGATGCTACAGGTTTGCTGATTATTCAATTCTGATGCTAATTGCACTGGTTTCTGTGCTGCCATGTAGTAATTATGTGTATTAATTACTAATTAGCCTTATAATACACAAAAGCCATGAATATCCTGTAAATTATATCCTTATAAACGGTGAGTTCTGATGTCATCAGTTATAAACGGTGAGTAGTGATCTCATTTCTGTCACATGACTCATTGAAATTTGTGTATTATAATAAATAAAGTACCCCCAGTTGTAAAATATGAGGATATTAGAAGTTACCTCGGAGTTCCATGACCTGTATAAAAACACTCGGCCTTCGGCCTCGTACTTTTATATGGTCATGAAACTCCTCGGTAACTTATAATATCCTTATATTTTACAAAAGGGGGTACTTTATTCACTATATATTGTGACATTTGTATTCTATGTGTACTGTATATTGTGAGTGGGACTCTAAGCTCAGTAAGTGACAGCAGCGCAGAGCATGTGCAGTGAATCAACAGGAAAAAAGATGGGGAGCTACTGGGGCATCTTTGGAGACACAGATCTTTACTGCTAAAGGGCTGTGGTTGCCTTGGGCTGGTATAGAAACCCAAAACACAATATACAACATTTCAAGCTACTTTTTTAGTTAGGCTTTAGTTCTCCTTTAATATACTGTAAACTGGTGACCTTTTATCAAATCTGAATTTTTCTGATATTGTCTTGGATATTTTCGTGGATTCCAAACTAGATTACCCGATTTAACCTATTTATCATTTAAAAACCATTAAAAAATGAGATTGAAAAAAACAGATAAAAAATCCGGATTTTTCAGATTTGACGCCTGAAAAGTCTTTCATTAAATCGCTGGAAAAACCCAAAATGTGGATTATCATACGAAAGGTAAAACTTAGTAATAGAATTCTTAATGAATCAAATGAAAATTGAGCGTAGGACTGGCCAGATATGGGATGACTTTGAAGTAGTTGGCTAGCTTAAAGGGATACTGTCATGGGAAAACATTATTTTTTCATATTCAAATGCATCAGTTAATAGTGCTACTCCACCAGAATTCTGCACTGAAATCCATTTCTCAAAAGAGCAAACAGATTTTGTTATATTCAATTTTGAAATCTGACATGGGGCTAGACATATTGTCAGTTTTCCAGCTGCCCCCAGTCATGTGACTTGTGCTTTGATAAACTTCAATCACTCTTTGCTGCTGTACTGCAAGTTGGAGTGATATCACCCCCCTCCCTTTCCCCCCAGCAGCCAAACAACAGAACAATATGAAGGTAACCAGATAGCAGCTTCCTAACACAAGATAACAGCTGCCTGGTAGATCTAAGAACAGCACTCAATAGTAAAATCCATGTCCCACTGAGACTGATTCAGTTACATTAAGGGTAAGGCCACACAAGGCGATTCGGGGAGATTTTGTCGCCTGGCGACTTTTCATTCTAGCCTATGGGGGAAAACGCTGATGCAGTTCGGGGCAATAGTCACGCAAAAGACGAGGCGATTAGTCGCCAGGCGACAAGATCTTCCAGAATCTCCTCGTGTGGCCTTACCCTTAGTAGGAGCCTGCCAGAAAGTAATTCCATCCTAAAGTGCAGGCACAAGTCACATGACTGGGGCAGCTGGGAAACTGACAAAATGTCTAGCCCCATGTCAGATTTCAGAATTGAATACAAAAAAAATTGTTTGCTCGTTTGAGAAATGGATTTCAGTTCAGAATTCTGCTGGAGCAGCACTAACTGATGTGTTCTGGAAAAAAACATGTTTTTACATGACAGTATCCCTTTAAATATATTGCAATATATGGACAAACAATCCCTGTTTTATTTAAAGGGTAAGGCATTTTTCAGTAGCAGTATGCACAAAATGTCTCAATGTCTTAAATATATTGATAATGGGTTGAGTGCAGAGGACTCTTGTATTTGTCTAAATGTCTAAATTTGGACTTTTTGCATTCTCTGGGATAATAAATCTCAAAAAATTCAAGTTTTTTTTCACTAACTATTCGGATTTTATAGTAAAAAAAAAACTTGAAGTTTTCGAGATTTTTGCATTCGGATTTTAATAAATAAGCCCCGTAATGTAGGCAAGATCAAGAGCAGCAAGTGGCACTACATGGGTTAAAACCAGCTGGGGCTTTAAAGCTTCCTCGTCTGTCTCCAATAAAAAAGTCTAAAGAGGTGATCTAACAATGTTCCAATTAAAATTTTTGCCGCAATACAATTCCTAAATTCGAATAATGCTTTCATACATAAAAATGTATGTAGGTCCACCAATTGGCTCCAAATAATGGTCGAAGTCCAATTTTTAAAGAGACAGTACATAATTAATTTCGATATTTGGATTTTCAAATTTTTTTAAAATTCAAATCGAATTTGGACTCGTCCTTAGTCGAAGTACACAAAAAATAGCTCGAAATTCAAATTTTGTTCATTCGAAAATTCACCTTGACCTTTGACAAATCTGCCCCTTAGTCATAGGCTCCTTGGATTTAAAATGTTTACTCAAACTAAAAGACCATAAACTGGAGATAAAACCAGATTTATTTGATAAAGTCACTTATTTTTTGCCAAGCTAGGGTAATGTGTAGTGATGGACGAATTTGCGTCGTTTCGCTTCGCCGAAAACTAGTGAATTTCGTGCGAAATTTGCAAAACGGTGAAAAATTCACAAAACGGCGCCGGCGTCTAGTTTTTGACGCCGGCGCCCGTTTTTGACGCCGGCGTCCGTTTTTTAGAAAAAAAAAATTGACGCCGGCGAGTTTTTGCCGCGAATT
Organism: Xenopus laevis; assembly: GCF_017654675.1. Classification (NCBI taxonomy): domain Eukaryota; kingdom Metazoa; phylum Chordata; class Amphibia; order Anura; family Pipidae; genus Xenopus; species Xenopus laevis. The sequence continues at coordinate 122,022,840 of NC_054378.1, read as the reverse complement.
TATTCGCTGGCGGCGCGAATAAATTCACCCATCACTAGTAATGTGAGAACATCTCCAAATTTAATGAAAAAGGTTCATATTTTCTTGTTTACATTTAGGACAAAAAAAGGTAGTTTGACCATTTTAAAGCCATATCTGAAAGGGGGTGTTTTTGGTCAGAGCTCTAAGTTGTCACCCAAATTAGCTATCGCCTCCACTACCCAATGTTTCTGGATAGCAAACAAATCTTTATTGGAAACCGAGAGAGAGCAGTTTTAATAATCATATAAAGACAATGGTCAGATATTTTCAAATCAATTTGAATTTTAGACCTACCCAAGTAAAGAGATTTCCATTACCAGGATCAACAAAGTATTTAATTAAATGACATTTTTTATGATAAATAGGCCTTTCTGTGAACAAAGTTTTTCTATCTTTGTACATAAATCAAATATATATGCAGATATGGGACCTGTTATCCAGAATGTTAAGGACCTGGGGTTTTCCGGGTAATGGATCTTTCTGTAATTTTGATCTTCATATTTTAAGGGGCCGATTCACTAACTTCGAGTGAAGGATTCGAAGTTAAAAAACTTCTAATTTCGAAAGGTTTTTTGGGCTACTTCGACCATCAAATGGGCTACTTCGACCTTCGACTATGACTTCGAATCGAAGGATTCGAACTAAAAATCGTTCGACTATTCGACCATTCGATAGTCAAAGTACTGTCTCTTTAAGAAAAAACTTCGACCCCCTAGTTCGCCATCTAAAAGCTACCGAACTCAATGTTAGCCTATGGGGAAGGTCCCCATAGGCTTTCCTCAGTTTTTTTGATCGAAGGATATTCCTTCGATCGTTGGATTAAAATCCTTCGAATCGTTCGATTCAAAGGATTTTATCGTTCGATCGAAGTAATAATCCTTCGATCGTTCGATCATTCGAACGAACTATTTGCGCTAAAATCCTTCGACTTCGATATTCGAAGTCGAAGGATTTTAATTCCCAGTCGAACATCGAGGGTTAATTAACCCTCGATATTCGACCCTTGGTGAATCAGCCCCTAACTCTACTAGAAAATCATATAAACATTAAATAAACCAATAGGCTGGTTTTGCTTCCAATAAGGATTAATTATATCTGAGTTGGGATCAAGTACAAGCTACTGTTTTATTATTACTACAGAGAAAATGGAAATCATTTTTAAAAATTTGGATTATTTGAATAAAATGGAGGCCTTTCTATATTCTATATTTCTGGATAAAGTTTTTCTGGATAACGGTTCCCATACCTGTATCACTTCTGGCCGCTGGTCAGCTTTAAAATATAGATTAGTACAAGTGCTGACATTCTGTTGCCATATATGTAATGTATAACATGGGTCAGATCAAACCCGGTGATTTATTTCTCTGTTTTGCTTATGAATATTTATTTCCCATCATAATCTTATTATCTTTAACCTTGTTAATATAGAAATAACTTAACAGCATATGCAACGCTGCTCTTGGGATTTAATGGGCAGATGTGCACAGTCTATCACCATGGGAAATTATTATATGAAAATCCACGGGTAAAGCTTTATTGTAGGAAGGCATTTTGAGTTTCACCTGGCAGCAAAGTATATGTAGTGTGAATGATGCTTCTGTTAATGCCAGGGAGGGGATTTTAGAATGCATAAAAGCTCTGAATATGTCAGACTCACAGGAGATCCTGGTTTGATTGATGAAACCGCTGGATAACAGCCCTCCCTATGCCTCTCACTGGAAACTCTAATCTGAGAGTGATAATAACAGGTTGAACTCAGATGCAGAGGTGCCAGTTATGGAAAAGTTCAAAGGCTCTAAGTCACTAAAGGAATAACTTTGTGGAGCAGATATCGTATCCGTAAAACAGGCAGAGGTCAGGATGGGCAGCAATCAGGATAATAGTCAGGGTACAAGCCGAAGAATGATCAAACAGAAATAACGTCCAGTGTCTACTAGGAAAGAACAATCGCCTCACAGTCAACTGCTGGCCTCTGCGTCTATTTACGTGCTGTGCGCATGTGTCAAAACATATGCATGCTTGTCGAAAAGTGTGTGCCGATTTGCAAACCTGCACATGAGATAGCGCACATGCAGCGTGTAAGGAGCGCTCACAGGCGCTCAATATTCCTTCAGTGTCTTCGGCAAGATGGCGTGCCCAGGGGAGCCACGTGGGACAACGTGACATTTTGATGCCAATGAGTCAAAACATGCAGTGTCAATGCTCAATGTCAGCGTGTGATGCGTGACATCATCAAGCCCGTTTTTGCTGCAAAAATCTGTCTTTAAAAGGATGCCTGAGGCCTACAGACATTGTCCGATATTAGGTTCAACCTTGCGTGTTCCTAGGTGTGCTTAACTACTAATTCTACTGATTCTGATCCTGACCTTGGCCTGTTATTTCGTATTTTGAACCTTTGCTGCCTGAACTGACCCTTTTGCCTGGACTTGACTTTGTTATTCTCTTAAGCCCTTGGATACCTTGAACTGTGTTTGATGCCAACTGCTTCCATCTAATTCCAGCCTGAGCCTTCGGGCCCTGACACAGCGAGCCTTATATGAGACAGTAGACTGGAGTGATTCAGGCAGGATGATGGAATAGCTGGTATAAATATCCCTTCATAAGGATGCTTAGTGATGTCATTATTTATAATGTGTGCCTGAATTGGTCACCTGATAAACTGAATTGTTGTGTTATACAAAACAATATAAAATATGGAGATATTAAAAGTCATCTCAGTGTTCTGTTAAATCACTCAGCTTGCAGGCTGATGCCTTTATTTGTCCATGGAACTTCTCTACTTCTCCCAGCATGCATTTATTTTACAGCAGTCGGTGTCATTACTGATAAGAAGTTGATTTAAGTAAGTTCTGGTGCTTTTTAAATCCAAGACAACACAAAAATGTTCCTTTAAAGGAACATACATAAATGTTTTAATAACAGGCGCTCAGTTTAGGGTAAACTTTGTTTTAGATCGATAATACTCCCATACACAAAGCAAGATGTCTGCTGAGTTGGTGTGAAAGAACATGGCTGGACTATGCGGAGCCCTGATCTCAACACAACTAAACATAGTATAGTAAGTTAGGTTGAAAAAAGACACACATCTATCCAGTTTAACCCTTTAAGTCTATATACTGTATAACCTGCCTAACTGCTAGTTTATCCAGAGGAAGGCAAAAAAAAACAATTGAAGTCTCTCCAATTTGCCTCAGAGGTGGGAAAAATTCCAACTTGACTCCAAGATGCAATGGGACCAGTCCCTGGATCAACTTGTACTATGAGCTATCTCCCATATCCCTGTATTCCCTCACTTGCTAAACACCATCCAACCCCTTCTTATACCTATCTAATGTATCAGCCTGTACCACTGATTCAGGGAGACAATTCCACATCTTCACAGCTCTCACTTTAAAAAAACATTTTTGAATATTTAGACGGAACCTCTTTTCTTCTAATCGGAATGGGTGCCCATGTGTCAGCTGAAAAGACCAACTGGTAAATAAAGCATCAGAGAGATTATTATATGATCCCCTTATATATTTATACATAGTTATCATATCACCCCTTAAGCGCCTCTTCTCCAGCATGAACATCCCCAATTTGGCCAGTCTTTCCTCATAGCTAAGATTTTCCCTTTACCAGCTTAGTTACCCTCCTCTGTACCTTCTTTAATTCAATAATGTCCTGTTTCAGCGCTGGAGACCAAAACTGTACGGCATATTCTAGATGGGGCATTACCATTGCTCTAATCAGTGGAATAATGACCCCATCCTCCTGCAAATCTATGTCCCTTTAAATACAGCTCAAGACCTTATTTGCCCTTGATGCTGCTGACTGGCTTTGCTTGCTACAGACAAGTTTATCATCTACAAGGTCAAGCCAAGTTTATTATCTCCTTTTCCATTAGAGATATGCCTAATGCAGTCCCATAAAGCTAGGCCTAATCACACAAGACCAGTGCCCAACCTCAGTAAGGCTCTAGGTGCTGATTTGAAGCAACATATAGTGGAAAACCATCCCCAGCAAAGTAGAGGTTGAATCTCATATTTAAACACTGGACTTTCCAATGAGATGTTGGACAGGCAGGTGTCCAAATACTTTTTAATTTGACATACTTTAGCTCTTATTTTTACGCTTTGAAATGAAATCTGATTGCATTTTGTCAACACTACAACATTCCAATCAAGCTTTTGGAATATTAAAGGTTAAGGTGGAGAGATCCTTGGTAGATTTGTTTATTTGTTTGTCAGAAAGAAAAAAAAAATATTTCATGTACATATCTACAATTAAAAGATATCACAACAATGTTCCTCTATAGGAACATACATAAATGTTTTATTAGCAGGTGCTCAGTATAGAACTTCCTTGTCCATTGATTCCCCTGTTGCCCACTGTAAAGTTTGGTGGAGATGGAATATGGTCTTGTGATGATTCTTACGGTTTGGGCTAGGGTTCTTGATTCCATTTATAGTAAGCATAAGTGATACATACTTTGTGGCAACAGTATGGGGTCAACTTTGTTTCAGGGCAATAATACCCCCATACACAAAGCAAGATCTCTATTAAGTTGGTGTGGAAGAGCCTCCGTGGCCTACACAGAGCCCTGACCTCAACTAAACAACTGTGAGATGGAACCCTAAATCCAAGCCAGACCTGATCACCAAGATTGCTCAACCTCAGTAATGTCAGTAACCTCAGTTAAGGACTGATTTGAAGCAACATCTAGTGGAAAACCATCCCCCGCAAATCACAGATGGGTGGACCAAGCTCATATTTAGTCAGTGGGTTTTGCATTGAGATGTTGGACAGGTACATTAGCTCTTATTTTTCCTCTTTTTAAAAAAATCTGATTGTGTTATTTCAATATAACCATATAATTAAAAAAAGTCCAATCAAGCGTGTAGAATATTATAGGTTAAGGTGGAGAGATCCTAGGTAGATTTGTTTGTTTGTCAGAAAGAAATAAAATGATTCCATGTAAATATTTAAAATTGAGTGGTTTTATAATCGTATGCTCTGCATAATAAGAAAGATCATTTCTTTAGATAAGCAAGTAAATTAAATTACATATTGGTGCAGAAGAACGTTGGCGTGAAATGTGATTATGCGGTTCTTTTCTTCTTGTTTAATTGTGACAGTAATTCTCTATCTTTAATAGATGTATACACAGAATTAACACTGATAAATAATCCTCTAAAATAGAGATGCGTCAGTAAATAGGCATTGCTGTCTCTGTTGCATTGTACAGTCAGCTCCAAATAGATTATCTGTGCAATCAAGCAAAAGATTATTAGAGTTCTTTGGCTTACTCATGTGTGCTGTAAACTAATTTTGTACTGCCCATTGGCTTCTAAGATTGGATTGTATTAAAACAGAGAAGTAAAAAGATATAGAATAGATTTCTGATTTTTTTTTTTAGAATTTTTTTTCAAGCCATTTAGTAAGAGGACTAGTGATGGGCGAATTTATTCGCCAGGCGCGAATTCGCAGTGAATTTGCGCGATTCGACACTAGCGAATAAATTCGCAAAACGCCCGGGAAAATTCGTGTAAAAAAGTCAAAAACGGGCGCCGGCGTCAAAAACGGGCGTTTGCGAATTTCGCGTGAAATTCGCAAATTCGCCCATCACTAAAGAGGACCCTCTTACCCATAAAAGTGTTCCAAATTCACCCAAACTGGCACCCTAACTAAAATTAAGGCTTGACCATTCAGCAATATCTAGGACATGCTTTTTAAATACCAGACTTAATGATCTTCAAGGTGGGACATCCAGGAATATAAAGGATAACAAATAAACACTCCCTTCTGAAAATTACCCCAGGTGGCCTTCAAACTGTAGCCTTCAAGCTGTGGCCTTCCATCTGCAGTGATTTTGATTCTACAAAAGGTCTACAACTGGGATCCTCTTGCTCTCTCTCTCTTACTTTACATCTAACACGGATTGGCTAGAGCTTCTTCATTGGATCCATGGCCAATGCTTACTCTTTACTAGGGACTTATCTAGGGGCAGTTCACTAGGACATTCACCATGTGGGTGGCATGATTGTTACCCCCTGCAAAATGAGATCTACCAAAAAAATGGGTCTGTCCAAATTTCACCCACTATATCTGTTACAGCTGAAAAATAAATCCTGCAGGTTGCTTCTTCCCCCAACTTTCTTGCTACAGGGCACAATACTCAGCATGGATGTCTGTGTTTGCATTCATTGTATAGTTAAACACACAGTAAGATACAATTTCACTTAAAGGAACAGTAACACCAAAAAATTTAATTGTATTAAAGGGGAAGTAAAGTCTAAAATAGAATAAGACTAGAAATGCTGTATTTTGTATATTAAACATAAACATGAACTTACTGCACCACAAGCCTAATCAAATAAATGATTTATGCTTTCAAAGTTGGCCACAGGAGGTCACCATCTTGTAACTTTGTTATACATCTTTCCAAGACCAAGACTGTGCACATGCTCAGTGCGATCTGGGCTGCTTAGGGACCGTCATAAATTATCAAAACAGCACAAGTCAAATAATATTGGCCAGAAGACAATATGATTAATAATCAGAATATGCAGACTGCACTGGGTCCTGTTTTATCATGTAATCTAATGTGGATTTTATTGGTTTTATATTGTTTAATACAAAATTTCTCCAACTCTGTAGAACCAGTGGCTGCAGCAAAAAAAAAAAAGTGTATCTGTTTAAATCTGGCTCCATGATCTTTGTCCCTGCAGCTGGAGTTGGAAACAGTAAAAGGGATGTAAAGGCAAAAATAAAATCCAATACAAATCTCTACACAGTTGCCGGCTGCTCTACAGGGAAACAAACAAAGCTGCTTGAGTTCTGCATGGCTGGGAAGTAAGGCGGGGGCTCCCCCTGCTGTTCATAAGTATGATTGTTTCCCTGCAGAGTAGTTAGGGACCGTCTGACAATTCCTATCCACAGCAGTAAATGAAGGGAGAATTTCACTACATACAGGTTTCTTATAAAAATGATACACATTTTTTTAAATTAAAGTATATTGGAGATAGGTGGGATTCTTCAGAATGGATCTTTTAACTATTGTGTATCCTGTGCTTGAATGGCTGTCCCCATGGCTACACAGCAGCGTGTTTATATAAACTATAGTAGTACTTATCTGTTATCTACTGTGTATCCTGTGCTTGAATGGCTGCCCCCCCTAACACAGCAGCTTGTTTAAATAAACTATAGTAGTACTTACCTGTTATCTACTGTGTATCCTGTGCTTGAATGGCTGCCCAATGGCTACACAGCAGCTTGTTTATATAAACTATAGTAGTACATATCTGGTATCTACTGTGTATCCTGTGCTTGAATGGCTGCCCCATGGCTACACAGCAGCTTGTTTATATAAACTATAGTAGTACTTATCTCTTATCTACTGTGTATCCTGTGCTTGAATAGCTGCCCCCATGGCTACTCAGCAGCTTGTTTATATAAACTATAGTAGTACTTATCTGTTATCTACTGTGTATCCTGTGCTTGAATGGCTGCCCCCCCATGGCTACACAGCAGCTTGTTTATATAAACTATAGTAGTACTTATCTGTTATCTGCTGTGTATCCTGTGCTTGAATGGCTGCCCCCATGGCTACACAGCAGCTTGTTTATACAAACTATAGTAGTACATATCTGGTATCTACTGTGTATCCTGTGCTTGAATGGCTGCCCCATGGCTACTCAGCAGCTTGTTTATATAAACTATAGTAGTACTTATCTGTTATCTACTGTGTATCCTGTGCTTGAATGGCTGCCCCATGGCTACTCAGCAGCTTGTTTATATAAACTATAGTAGTACTTATCTGTTATCTACTGTGTATCCTGTGCTTGAATGGCTGCCCCCATGGCTACACATCAGCTTGTTTATATAAACTATAGTAGTACTTATCTGTTATCTACTGTGTATCCTGTGCTTGAATGGCTGCCCCATGGCTACTCAGCAGCTTGTTTATATAAACTATAGTAGTGTTTCTGAAGCAAACACATCCATTGTAGAAGTGCAGGGAAACATAACATTATATTGTCATTCCTTTAAGACAGTTTATTATTTTGGTGTTACTGTTAGAATGAGACTATTGGGGTAATGTAATATGTTTCGTTAGCACAAAAACGCACGCAAAGACCATTGCGAATGTTAGTGACCATGTTTGCGTCTTTTATGACTGATTACAAACCTCAACGACTTCCACGACCAAATGGCTTTTGTGAACATTCGTAGTTTATACAACACCATTTTGTAATTGCAAAGCATATTTTGCAACTAAATATTGAACAAAACTCCAGAGCAGGTGTTAACGTTAACCTTTCCTTAGCAATATAATATTCGCCAGCAAATGATTTTACATTGAGGCAGCGCTAAACACTTGCAAAAACACCATTTTAAATAATACTTACGATTTTTAATTACATTCCCCCTTATGTACTGCATATTTCCACTTTTGCAAGGTTTTGTTTCTTATTTTTTTTACATTATTTTGCATTTTTTGGTGCATATTTGGCTCAGTTCAAGGGGTATATCTAGTTTTTTCTGAGCCATTGCCCTGCACCTGCACACCCATGCTGGGAATGGAAGCACAAAGATCGCTGAGAACATTTGGAATTGTGTTACAAAGAGCCGAGTAGCTCAATATGAGGCATTAAGTAACCCCTCTGGTGCCATAAGTGCTGCCAAATGCTGGTCATTTTGGCAAAACCTGTATCAAACATCCTTTCAGCTTCAAAGCCACGGAGACCAGCAACTGTCAGATTATCTCTAGCCCACATGCACGTTTAACTCTTTCTTAGCACATAAATCACAAACTCCAATAAAAAGTCATTTGAGGGAAAATCACAGCAATGTGCACTATAAAAGCCTTATTCTCTGTACTGTTCATTTTAGCTGATGCTGCATAACAGAACGATACAGAGAGTCAATGATCCCGTCAGTATATTGCACCGATACATATTCATTTGCGGAAAGAAATTCTCATTTTGTATCAAGGAATTAACTTCTGCTGGGAACAATGGAAGCAATGGTTCGGACAAACAGCTGTGGGTGTATGTTTGACTTCACAAGAGGGTCCCTTAGCAGCCAAGAAGAATTTTGCTTTCATTAGTCTCATTGTGGTTGACCAGTGCCACCAGTTGCTGATTGTTTCTTAATGAAATTAGACTGTATCATTTATTTATGGATTTCTCTACCAATTCCTCTACAAATGCTGTTCAGTTACTGGTGGTCCTCTCCTCTGTCTCATACTGACCTACAACTGACAACAATCCGCCCCCTCTCCAAGAGTTGAATTGATGGGCTGCAGTTTGCAAGTAGTTCTTCCTATTTTGGATGTAAAGAGTGAAATTTGGGGGCTTATTACCCATACTAAATGAGTCTTAAAAATGATGGGAAAAGAAAAACATCCATAGAAATTGAAGCATTGTTAACATATAGCCTACACTGTGGGGACAGCATTATCTTAACCAGGGCAGCATCAAGGTTGTCAAGACTCCCACTTTCTGAAACCTTGCCACTTACCTTTCCCTGTCCTGAGTGGTACCCGAACCGCAACCCGCATACTTACCCACTCCGCAAGTACCTTATCCGCAACCTGATCAGCTGACCATCAAGAAACAGGAAGTGCTGTCATTGTAAACTGGAAGTGACATCATTAGAAGTAGGCCTGATCAGAAAAAAGGAGTAGAACTCGCTATTGAGAAGGTCCACGACCCGGCCCGCGACCCTCAAACCTGGAGAACCGCCAACCTGCATCTCTACCTACACCCGAAACTTCTACCTGCAACCCGCAGGGTACCGCGGGTACCCAACCCACTGCAGGACTCTACCCTGTACTCCCCAATAAATTACACACAACAGTCCAGGATGAATGTGAAATGGCCACAGCAACACTGTAAACAAGCTAAACAGGTTACATAACAATTGCAGAAACAAAATCACCACCCGGGAATGATTGCCTACTCCACTGGAGTGAATGGGCCACCCTGCTCCATTGTACTAAGGTGGGCAATCAAAGGCATATTTAGGCCTCACACTGAACTCCAACCTGCCGGGACCATTACCCAAAGAGTTTAAACCACACCAGAAACACCAGGGGGTAGATTCACTAAAGGGCAGAGTGGCTAACGCTAGAGACTTTTCGCCAGCATTGCCACCTGCAGCGACATCGGCAATTCACTAACAGGCTCAGGTGCCAATTCATTAGCGAACGGGACCGGCACTAGCGTTCATTCGCACTCTTTTGCCAAGCAACTTTTCACTCCGCAAATCCACTAAAGTGCGGATTTTACCGAACATTACCTCTCCTCTTTCGCCAGAGTTGACTTCGCCATCTCAGACCAGGCAAAGTGCTAAAAAGAAGCTAAATCTGCCTCAATCTTCTGTCACTTACATCATATCCTGTCTGCCGAAAATGCATTAAAGTTCAAAAAACACTGCAAAAGTCCTGACCTTTTTTTGGGTAAGCGTTTTTTTCTACACATTTTCTAACATATAGAACATTCATTTTACAGTAGGCTCATGTGTTGGGCATTATATTAACTCTCTTGTCTTTATTAAGGTTCCCTGGACATGTGTGATAATAAAGACGTCCATGAAACTTTAAATTTCCCACCACATGCAAACTGACCTAAGCGCAAGATCACTAGTGAATTTTCGCTAGGCACAAATGAGCGCTAGCACATCTTCGCTATAAAATACTCGCACTACCAAAGTAACACTAGTGAAAAGTTGTTAGCGTTAGATGCCCAGGACGAAACTCCACATTTTAGTGAATTAGTGTATTCGTATCGCATTTGCACCTGGCGAAAGGGGCCCCTCTGAAGATTTCTGTGCAGGGGGGCCCAGTGCATTCTAGTTACACCACTGTCTACAGGACATGATATAACCAACTTTGCTGCACAGCTCTGTTGTTGGGGCACAGGTATGGGTGAATGAAGGCCTCTGGGTGATGTGGTTGGGGAGAGAACCCTGTGATGCTCATGAATGGTTTGATTGTCCTTGAAGCTTCCAAACGTCATTGTATATGTAGGGACCCATAGGGTTAACGCTCCCCTGTGGCTTTAAATGCCTACACTTCTTTGTACTCTGGTTGCTGGGCAAAAGCCCATGTGTCTACTTTTGCTCATTAGCATAATGTATACAGCTAAAACAGCAATGCGGTAGGTTTTAGCCAACATACAATAACAGCTTGAAATCCTCAGGAGCAACAGTTTAAGTTGTGAATATCTGCTATTCTATTTGCTCAGATACATATAGTATATATATACATGTGTGATATTATAGATATTTATCCTATATAATAAAGTTGAAGTGTCTCTTCGTCCAGTCCCTGTGTCCGTGGGATTGCGCTACTGCGCATGTGCCCCACGGACCGGGGGATTGGGGGACTCAGTAATGGGTGAAGAGAACTGGGGTGTAACAGGGGTCAGAAGAAGAGAACACAGTACAAGAGGGGGTACAGGTATAAGGAGTTTTGGGGAGACACAGGGGGATATGAAGGAAACAGCAGGTTGAGGAGGGGGCGGATCAGCTGATAGAGGCGCAGGGGAAAGACTAATACACCAGTGGGATAAGGAGAAGGTGTTTGGGGAGAGCCGCTGTAGTAACGGGGTCCCGAGGTTAGTGAGGGGAGTAGGGGGTATAAGTGGGCAAAGGACAGGCTACTGAATGTATTTTAGAGGTGCAGGCGGTAACAGAAGAAATTAGAATTTACCTTTCCGAGCATTTTCTTGAGTTGAGCTTCTGAGACAGCCATGGTGCCGCCCGGCTCTCCCTCTGACAGTTTGGACTTTCCCGGAAGCTCCGCAGCTGTCACTCATTTCCTGCTTTGGCTCTGGCGTCACTTCCCTGGATACAGCAGCCCGTTCTCATGGAAACTGTTAATATTCTCTCCTGTACCCCCTATATCCTATATAATCCTATATCCTATATAATAAAGTTGAAGTGTCTCTGCGTCCAGTCCCTGTGTCCGTGGGATTGCGCTACTGCGCATGTGCCCCACGGACCGTTTCTGGCGAATTTTTTTTAGACTAGAACAATTCTGTTTTTATAAATGTTTGACTACATATGTTCTAGCGCCCGTTAATTTAACGGGCTTAATGTCTAGTTATATATAAATGTATACATAAATGCTGAGTGGGTCAAAAAGTGTTTATGGTTAGTGATGAGCGAATCTGTCTGTCGAAATTTCGCAAAACGCATTGAAGTCAATGAGTATTTTTACGTGCAACAAATTTTATCCATTAAAGTCAATGGGCGTTTTTTCTTATGGCGACTTTTTTTCTCTAAGTGCATTAAAGCCAATGGGCGTTGTATCTCTGCAAATTTTTGCCGCAGTTTCGTGAAAAAAAAACGCACATGGCGAAATTCTGAATTTCACCTCAAATCCATGGCTGTAGAATAAATTCGCTCATCGCTATTTATGGTCATAAACAATAAACTTCATTACAATATATTTCTCTATGTTTTGATTCGATTTTAAAATCCAACTGTGAGACAACCGTTCTAGGGGAGAAGAGTAGGAAAGACATGTTTTTGCAGTGAGAGAACATCTTCCGAGACAGAAGACTTGTGTATAGAATTCACTGACAAGAGAAATGAATGTTTTGACAGCGATATTACCTTGTAATGATATAATTCTTAATGTCTTGTCTCCATGTCTTGTTTGTACAGTATATGCCGGTATATCCTTTGACTAAAGGATGCATGTATAGGAATATGCAAAGTGTGAGTACCAGTTACACAGAGTACAGGTATGGGATCCATTATCCAAAAACCCATTATCCAGAAAGCTCCGAATTATAAAAAGACTGTCTCCCATAGACTACATTATAATCAAATAATCCAGATTTTTAAAATGATTTCCTTTTTCTGTGTAATAATAAAACAGTAACTTGTACTTGATCCCAACTAAGATGTAATTAATACTCATTGGAAGCAAAACCAGCCTATTGGGTTTATTAAATGTTTACATGCTTTTCTAGTAGACTTAAGGAATGAAGATCCAAATTACAGAAAGATCAGTTATCAAGAAAATGCCTGGTCTGGAGCATTCTGGATAACAGGTCCCATACCTGTATAGAAACCAGCATTAGTTTAAAAGTAGCAGTTTCCTAACCGTATACAGGTATGGGACCTTTTATTTCCCAAAAATATTTTTTGTATAAGGCACTTATTTATTGGTACTAGGGATGAGCAGATTTTGTCACTTAGGGGCACATTTACTAAGCTCGAGTGTACTTCGACCATCGAATAGGCTACTACCACCTTCGAACTAAAAATTGTTCGACTATTCGACTATTCGATAGTCGAAGTACTGTCTCTTTAAAAATAACTTTGACTACATACTTCTGCAGTTTAAACCTACCGAGGTACAATGTTAGCCTATGGGGACCTTTCCCATCACTTTTCTAAGCTTTTTTTGATCGAAGAAAAATCCTTCGTTCCATCGCTTAAAATCGTTTGAATCGAACGATTTTTACTTCGATCGATCAATCATAGGATTTGCGCTAAATCCTTCAACCCTCGATATTCGACCCTTGATAAATGTGCCCATTAGAATCACGTAGAATTTGCGGCCATCTCCCAAAGAGTCCTTTTTAAGCAAAAAATTCTGATATATTTTAATTACTCCCATTTTTTCTATAATAATAAAACAGTATGTTGTACTTTTTCCCAACTACGCTGCATGTATCCATATTGGTAACTGGTGATAAGCTATTTTTTTCCGATTCGTTGCAAAATTCCACACTTCGCCATTTGCAAATTTTTTCGTGAAACTGCGGCAAACATCCACAGTGAAAATCTTCACCATGACAAAAGAGTTGCCAAGATGAACTTGTCACAGAGAAAATGAAATTGCCATAAAAAATAAAACACCTATTGACGTTAATGTAGTTGGACAAAAAAAAGTGGCTGAGACAAAAAAGTCGCCACAAGTAAAGCGCCCATTGACTTGTTGAATTGTTGCGCGTGTAAAAAATTTGGGCGCTTATTGATTTTAATGCACAAAATTTTCCTGCAAAGCGGAATAGGACAGATGCACTCATCACCATTGGAAACAAAGCAATTCTATTTGGTTTATTTAATGTTTAAATGATTTTTGTTGTTATGGTATTGTGATCACAATTACGGAGAGATCTCTTGATTGGAAAACGACAGGTCCTGATCGTTCCGGGTAATAGATCCCATACCTTTTGTCATGCATTATGTTTTGCCAGAAAAAAATGCTCCCAGAAAAAAACAGTTTTTTTTTTTTGCTTTCAAGAAAATAACAATATATTTGATGTGAGAAAAACCACAGAGAAAATTTCAAGAATTTCTGCAGTTTTTACAAATTCTTTTCGTGGGAAGTGAAATCGGGACGTTTTGCTCATGACTAACTACTAGCAATAAGGGATTTTCAGGATATGATAGAGTTTAGAAGAATAATATGTCATTGTGATTTAATTGTTTGTCCTGATATGCATCAATATAGTATTATAATACAAAAAAGCCATGAATATCTTGTAAATAATATCCATATAAATGCTGACTAGTGATGTCATCAGTTATAAACGGTGAGTAGTGATGTCATTTTTGTCACATGACTCACTAAAACTTGTTTATTATAATAAATAAGATGCCACCTGTTGGAAAATATGAGGATATTAGAAGTAACCTCGGAGTTCCAATATATAATATCCTTATATTTTACAATAGGGGGTACTTTATTTAGTACATTATTTCTATTTGAATACAGTAGATAAAAGGCTCCCTTGCCATATCAACCAATGCCAAAAGTTCTACTGAACCTTAAATTAAAAAAAAACAGTCAAAAAAAAAAATTGATATTGTTAAAGTACACAGTGCTGCCCATGAGGTAAGAAGGGAATATTAACGGTTCATTTAGCTTGCCTTTACTCTAGAGCAGGGTATCTAAGGACACAGACGAATAATTACATTCATCTCTAATGACTTCTGTAAATTTAAAGCCTTGGGGGATAGAGAGTTTTCTGAATAAAATAACTTTTGGATCTGCGTGATGTTAAATTTAGTTAAGAATTCATCGTGATTAAGTGACTGCTTAAGATTAAGAAATATATAATTGAACATATGAGTCCTGCCCTTAAGTTATAGATCATTGTAGTTTTTAGCTTTATTCTAGAATGTGTCACTGTCCTCATACAGTAATCATTCCTTCAACTTCTTTCATATCTTTAGCTATGAGAATAAATCAATTATGGAAAATTTATTTTTATAAAAAATCCAACCAGTAGGGATAGCTTGCAAATGTATAGGGGTCCCCTTATAATGTGTTAAGTTCCCTTATAGCATGAAAATCTTTGCATGGTTGGGAATTCCTTGCTGTGGCCAGCGAAGTGTTTGCCCTAAATTGGAAATGGGAGGGAGAGTTAGTCATTTGTCCATATTGAAGTGTGCCCTGGAAGATTCCCGATTTTGGCCAGAAGGTGTCATTGATGCGCAATTTTTTTTATAAAGCGGAATTGCCATGTTCTATATCTCTTTTACATTTCACCCCAGTTGGGGTTGGATGTGGCTGGAGCAGAAAGATGCCAAATGGGTGGTGAAACTATTGGTGGACTCGGGGATACCAATAATCCCTGATAATCTTGTGGGATCTTGACTAGAATGAGACGCCTGGAGCTTGAGGCAGCAGAGAGAGTAAAGGAGCTGCCTGGTGATGGATTGGCTTGGATGTGCTCACACTCAAGTGTTGGGCCTGAAAATTGCATACTTCTTTGAGATACTATGGATGCCTGTTCCAGCTCGGTGTGAGCCCTAGGTGAGTCTGCCTGAGGAAGGGTAATGGAAATGCAATGGTAATGGAATACTCCAGAGTGTGTCCCCTGTGTGAGGACAGGTGTTGATAGTGTGTCTGCTACATGGGAGAAGCTACCTCTGTCCAACAGGAGAGGTATTTGTGGCAGGTAGTGCTACCTGGGGTAAAGAGCTCTTGGGAATGTGACTGTGTTTGTCCACTAAAGGGTAGATTTATCAAAGGTTGAGGTAAATTTTTGAATGAAAAAATTCAAATGACGAGCTATTTTTTGTGTACTTTGACTATGGAATAGTCAAAATCCGATTTGAATTTTAAAAAAAAAATCAAAAATTTTGATATTGAAATTTACCATTTACTGTCTCTTTAAAAATTTTACTTCAACCATTCACCATCTAAAACCTACCGAATTGCTGTTTTAGCCTATGGGGGACCTCCTAGAACCTGTTTGGAGTGATCTGGTGGACTTTGAAAAGCCAAAGTTTTTTTGGGGAAAAACTTTAAATCGAATGTGCTATTCCTTCAATTCGTACATTTCGAATTCGGCCGAATAAGGACCTATTCGATTTAAAGTGGACCTATTTGACCAAAAAAAACTCTGACTTCATTTTGGTTGGTCTTTTTGAATTTGAATTTTAAAGTTTTTTCAATTCAAAATTCAACCCTTGATAAATATGCCCCTAGGAGTGGAATGTGCCAAGAGATGGCAGATCACATGGGTACCCCAGAGCAGTGTTGAAATTGTAATTGCATTTTGCCCCTGTTACTGTACTTGTGTGTTTTATTATTATTGTTTCCAGTGAATATTTTTGGCCAAAACAGATTTGATACAAAATTCACAGTTGTATAAGCAGCAAAAGTTCCATGAATCTGCTCTAAAATTTCCAGTGCTCATTTGGGTTCATTTATCAACACTGGGCAGATTTGCCCATTGGCAGTTACCTATAGCAACCAATCGGTGCTTAGCTTGTTAAAGCCAGCTGCAAGTGGAACAATGAATGCAGAAATCACAGTTGAGTTGTATAAGCAGCGAAAGTTCCATGAATCTGCTCTAAAATTTCCAGTGCTCATTTGGGCTCATTTATCAACACTGGGCAGATTTGCCCATGGGCAGTTACCTATAGCAACCAATCAGTGCTTAGCTTGTTAAAGCCAGCTGCAAGTGGAACAATGAATGCAGAAATCAGATTGGTTGCCATGGGTTACTGGCCATGGGCAAGTTTGCCCAGTGTTGATAAATGACCCTCAGTGACTCCAATGCATTTGCAGAGAATACAAAGTAGAAAACGAGCTCCCATTGCCTCTAAGGCGTTTGGGTGCAAGAAAAAAACAACCATTAACTCCAAAGCATTTGGCTCACGCATTTACTATTGTTTTGGTAATGCAAAACAGGGCTCATAATTAGACAAAATTATGATGCAATTGGTCTGATTTACTATCATCCAAGAGACAAGATCAGATACAGGTATTGGATTAGTTATCCTGAAACCTGTTATCCAGAAAGCTCCGAACAACAGAAAGGCCATCTCCCATAGACTCCATTTATTATCCAAATAATTACAATTTTAAAAAAGATTTTATTTTTCTCTGTAATAATTAAACTGTAACTTGTACTTGATCCCAACTAAGATATAATTTATCCTTATTGGAGGCAAAACCAGCCTATTATGTTATTTAATATTTACAAATATTTTTCTAGTAGACGTAACGTATGAAGATCCAAATTACAGAAAGATCTATTATCTGGAAAATCCCCGGTCCTGAGCATTCTGGATAACAGGTTCATTATCCAAGGGAAAGGATCAGGTATTTGATGTAACAATTCAACATACTACTTTTTTTTTTGATGGTCTGAAGCTCTTCTGTACTGTTGTTGAAAGATTCAGGAATAAAACCTTTTTTTTAAATTCTCATTATGTGAAAAAATTCAGCCTGCTGGAGACTCACCTTTTGTAGTCAAACAAGGGGAAAAAACTGTACCTTTGAAAAGTCTACGCATAAGATGCTGTTTCACTACAATGAAAAATATTATTCCTTTCAGTTGTGAGGCCATGTATATTGTTATATTTATGTGAATATCTCTCTCAAACATTTCTAGAAAATCTGACTTATAGGAAGCCTCCAGGAAGCATCAATGAAGTCTTCTCCTCTTGTGATCTACTGGTCACCAGCTTCCCTGCCTTATATATATTTTGACTATAGAAATTATTCTATCTATGTAGTCAATGGTATAAGGGGGAAATAATGCACCCTGCACTATAAAACATGGTATAAGCAGCCTGTAGATATATACATATGAAAAAGTTTGGGAACCCCTCTTAATTCTTTGGAGTTTTGTTTATCATTGGCTGAGCTTTCAAAGTAGCAACTTCCTTTTAATATATAACATGCCTTATGGAAACAGTAGTATTTCAGCAGTGACATAAAGTTAATTGGATTAACAGAAAATATGCAATATGTATCATAACAAAATTAGACAGGTGCATAAATTTGGGCACCCCAACAGAGATATTACATCAATACTTAGTTGAGCTCCTTTTGCAAATGTAACAGCCTCTAGACGCCTCCTATAGCCTTTGATGAGTGTCTGGATGTGGCTATTTTTGACCATTGGTCCATACAAAATCTCTCCAGTTCAGTTCAATTTGATGCTGCCGAGCATGGACAGTCTGCTTCAAATCATCCCATAGATTTTCCATGATATTCAAGTCAGGGGACTGTGACGGCCATTCCAGAATATTGTACTTGTCCCTCTGCATAAATGTCTTTGTAGATTTCCAAGTGTGTTTAGGGTCATTGTCTTTGTCAGCGTAACTTCAACTTTGTGACTGATGCTTGAACATCAAGAATTTGTAGATATTGGGTTGAATTCATCCGACCCTCAACTTCAACATGGCGATTTTTTTATATTCAATTTTGAAATCTGACATGGGGCTAGACATTTTGTCAATTTCCCAGCTGCCCCTGGTCATGTGACTTGTGCCTGCACTTTAGGAGGGAAATGCTTTCTGGCAGGCTGCTGTTTTTCCTTCTCAATGTAACTGAAGGAGTCTCGGTGGGACATGGGTTTTTACTATTGAGTGTTGTTCTTAGATCTACCAGGCAGCTGTTATCTTGTGTTAAGGAGCTGCTATCTGGTTACCTTCCCATTGTTCTTTTGTTTGGCTGCTGGGGGGTGGAAAGGGAGGGGTGATATCACTCCAACTTGCAGTGCAGCAGTAAAGAGTTATTGAAGTTTATCAGAGCACAAGTCACATGACTTGGGGCAGCTGGGAAATTGACAATATGTCTAGCCCCATGTCAGATTTCAAAATTGAATATCAAAAAATCTGTTTTAACAGCTCCCATACCTTTATGTTTCAATTATTTTGTTGGTATATTTAAGGTATGAAGGTACAGAGAAGAAACTATCAGGGGTGATCCTAGCCCCTTCACCACCTGCTGCCCCCCACCGCCGAACTCACAACTTTTGGAGCCGGAGGGGGTCCTGGGGGTTTTATAAGGAAGAGCCCTGGCCAGCAAAAAAAAAAAAATCTGATGATTTATGACTTTTAAACTCATAATTATGACTTTTAATCTTATAGTTATGACTTTTAAACTCATAATTCTGAGTTAAAATTATGACTTTTAACATTATGAGTTTAAAAGTCACAATTATGACATTAAGGGGCCCATTTACTAAGGGTCGAAGTGAATTTTCGAATTCAAAAACTTCGACTTTGAAAATCGAAGTACTGTCTCTTTAAAAAACTTCGACTTCGACACTTCGCCACCTTAAACCTGCCGAATTTCTATGTTAGCTTATGGGGACCTCCTAGAACCTATAGCCAACATTTGGCTAAGTTTTTAGAAGTCGAATTCGAAGTATCAAATTCAACCCCTAGTAAATGGTCAAAACTCTCAAATTCGAATTATGAATTATCCAAACTCGATTTGAGTTTTAATTTGAATTCAAATTTCAAGATTCATCATACGCTGGCCCTTTAAGAACTCAAATTTGACTATTCGCCATCTAAAACCTGCTTAGTTCATGTATAAGTGAATGAGAGAGGTCCAGTGACCATTTTTATGCTGTTAGTAGCCTTCCTGACATTCCTGAATTTTTTTTTTGTTAGTTTGTTTTATTTTTTTGTTCCAAGACAATAATATAAAATCTTTGCCAGTAGACACAAATGCACACATTGTGCTCATAATGCAAATCAAAATGTCAAGTAATGCGGGGATCACTATATAGAAAGTAACTTCAGCTGCTAACTGGCATTTATATCTTAAATGATGCGGAACATCTCTACTATTTAATTAAGAGTTGGACATGAGGATAAAGTTTGAAAATCTTGGGGGTTATTTGTCAAGTTCTGAATTTATCTCAGTATTTTTAATATCAAACTTCGTGCAACTTCGAATTCCCGAATGGACCTTATTTATGAAGAACAAAGCCCGAAAAAATAGGAACGGGCAAAATTTCTGAGCTTTACCCCGAAAACTCTAAACTGAATTGTTTGGAGATTTCTACAAAAACGATGATTTTTTCAGGGTTTTTTGCACCGAAACCCCAAAATCATCGTATATCGGTACGGACATCAGCACAGAAACTGGGACCTTCCTCACTGACTTATAAAGGACCTTGAGAGTTTCGGATTCTGGGTTTTTAGACCATCAGACTTTAATAAATCTCAAAAAAGCTGTCTTTTTTTTTTGCTCCGACTACTACTACAAATTATTCGAGGTTCGGAAATTCAGAGCTTAATAAATAACCCCCTTAGTGTTGACTACAGTTGGGTTTGTGTTGTTAGCGCATGGAGAATTCAACAATATACACTTGAAGTCTCCACTGTTACCAGAAAATGAGAAAGTGATCAGAATTTAAGCGTTAAAGACATGAATAGAAGAGATTTCTGTAGTCTCGGCTTTAACCTTCTATACTAAACTGGCAATCAGGCTTTACCCAGGGAAATCAAACGCTAATGCTCAGAAAGATCAGTAAAGTTAGTGGCTTAGAAATGCCTCAGCCGCTAGAACAATTCCATTTATAATAAAAAGACAAATGAACCAGTAGGACGGACTACCTGGGCTGTTAGTGCAATACAGGCGCTGGGCATAAGTAATACATGTACAGGTATGGGACCTGTTATCCAGAATGCTCAGGACCTGGGGTATTCCAGATAATGGATCTTTCTGTAGTTTGGAACTTCATACATTAAATCTACTAGAAAATTGTGTTAACATTAAATAAACCCAACAGGCTGGTTTTGCTTCCAATACGGATTAATTATATCTTAGTTGGGATCAAGTACAAGCTACTGTTTTATTATTACACAGAAAAGGGAAATCATTTTTAAAAATTTGGATAAAATATAGTCTATGGAAGATGGCCTTTCCGTAATTCGGATAACAGATCCCTTACCTGTAAACACACATGTCCATTTAAAGCAACAACTTGCAGTGTGCATTTACATGGACAGAGCCTATTTTAGAAATAGTGTTCCCTTTGGATGCCGCACCAATCACCAAATCTCCCCACTCACACACCCCGGCCCAAACCAACTTCCCACTCCCCTGTGCATACTCACATTTACCACTCACCTTCTTCTCTGATGCAGATGCAGTTCAGATGCAGCCAGGGGGCACTTTGCCTCCCCAGCAATATGCCGCCCTAGTCCTGGGCCTTTGTGGCTGCCCACAAATCCAGTGCAGTCCCAGTAAGGGTAAAAGTGGATATTTTTACATCCCAGGTGCATGACTTTACATTTATAAATATTGAATCTCATTTGCCACTTAGCTGCCCAGATTGCCAGTTTGTCAAGATCATGTTGCAAGTGCCACATCCTGGATGGAATTAATTGGACTGGATAGTTTTGTGTCATCTGCAAACACTGATACATTACTTACAATACCCTCCCCTAAGTTATGAACAAGTTACTAATGGCGGGCCAAGCCGGCTGGGTGTTCTAGGCAACCCAGCCGGCTATGTCGCCCCCTCCTTTAAGTGTTGGTGCGCGGAAGAGCACAAGTCCATGCCGAGGATGCTAGGGTTGCTCAAGCGCCCGAGCACAATAGCGTGTGCGTGGAAGAGCGTAGGTACGCGCCGAAGAGGAGAAACTGCCATTTGTGGAGGATGCCAAGGTCTGATCCAGGGGAAGGTGGAAGAAGAGGTATGTGCCTGGCGCCCCTCCACCTTTGGGCCCTAACGACGTGGCTCTTCTGCCTACCCCATCATTCCAGCTCTGCTAGTTACTATGAGCTACTGTATCTTCCATAACCCTGTATTCCCTCACTTGCTAAACACCATCCAACCCCTTCTTAAATCTAATGTATCAGCCTGTACCACTGATTCAGGTAGAGAATTCCACATCTTCACAGCTCTCACTGTAACAAACCCCTTCCGAATATTTAGCCGGAACCTCCTTTCTTCTAATCGGAATGGGTGAATCCATGCCTGGCAAAAAAATTTGGGGGCACTGTGAATGCACATATGTTCACAACAGAAGGAAGGGCTATGATGGCCTTGGGGTGGTACAACAGCTTAAAGATGGTGATTTTTCCTTCCAATTTATTCTTCTTTAATGTCTAAAATGACACTGTATTGGTCCATTCATACTCAATAATTGCCATTGCCTATTTAAAAACCCCTGTTGCCTATCTGGATACATACACACTCGTTTCCAGCATATATGAGGGGTCTAGAGTGTAGCCATTGCCTTGGTGCCATAACGGGGCATTTGATGGTCAGGTTATCATTCCAAAAACATAAATTGCAGCTTCTGTTGGGATTTTAGCATGACAAATATGTAAAGTCATCAGTAAGTGCTGTATTAAAACATTGCTGTGACAAAGTGATTTAAGGTATCTCTACAGCAGAGTTATTGGCTATTGTTTAATCCAAATGATTTCTACAAAAGCGCCATTACAAAAGCAATGAATGATCTTTCGATGCAGAACATTAGACAAGGAGGGATACATTCCAGCCATTTATTTTGGTGTACATGATGTCTTTCCTACTTTTACATTTTCATTATCTTGAGAGCCCAGAAGCAGACACCATACATTCTCTTTCTGATAACATTAAAAATGAGGATCAGCGCCATTATTCACACCCTGCTTTTGCGCTTGGAAACATAAAGGTACCCAATAAATTGAGTCCTATTTTACCACCACCACCCTATATATATTTATTGAAACATTTTGATTGCCCCTTTTCTCTAATTTCCCTAGATATTAGGTGGTCTGGAAAGCTGCCAAGGAAACAATCTATGTTGGCGGATTAGTCTTTTGTCAAAGGCCACCCCTTCAGACTAGAAGAAAAGAACATTCATTTGAAGCAACGTAGGGGGTTCATCACAGTCAGGACAGTGAGGTTGGGGAATGCACTGCCGGGTGATGTTGTGATGCTGATTCAGTTAATGACTATAAGAGGGACTTGGATGATTTCTTGGACAGACATTATATCAAAGGCTATTGTGATACTAAACTCTATAGTTAGTATAGATATGGGTATATAGAATTTATGTGACAGTAGGGAGGGGTGTGTGTATGGATGCTGGGTTTTCATTTGGAGGGGTTGAACTTGATGGACTTTGTCTTTTTTCAACAGGATTTAACTATGTAACTATGTAAATACCGATCTGTTGTAGAGCAAAGGCTGATGATTTATTGGAAGCTGCTCTTTGCCTTGCATTGAATGCTTATTATCCTGCTGCCTATTGCACTAGGAATGACAAAAAAGCTCCTCCTTATATAAAACTAATATATATTTTTAAAGGGCATGTAAAGTCAAAAAAATAAAATCCCATTTTTACTTTCTTTAATGAGAAAAGAACCTATCTCCAATATACTTTAATTAAAAAATGTGTACCGTTTTTTATAAGAAACCTGACTGTATGCAATGAAATTCTCCCTTCATTTACTGCTGTGGATAGGAATTGTCAGATGGTCCCTAACTGCTGAGCAGGGAAACAATCATACTTATGAACAGCAGGGGGAGCCCCCACCTTACTTTCCAGCCATGCTGAACTCAAGCAGCTTTCCCCTATGATCCCTAAGCAGCCCAGATCACACTGAGCATGTGCACAGTCTTGGTCTTGCAAAGATGTATAACAAAGTTACAAGATGGTGACCCCCTTGTAGCCAACTTTGAAAGCATAAATAATTTGTTTGATTAGGCTTGTGGTGCAGTAAGTTCATGTTTATATTTAGTATACAAAATACAGCATTTCTAGCCTTATTCTATTTTACACTTTACATGCCCTTTAAGAGGAGCATCAAATCCAGGATTTCCCAAATCTCAGCATTTTTTTGAGGGACTTGTATTCAGTAGATAGTGCTCAGACAGAACAAAATCCGAACAGTGATGGACGAATAAATTCGCAAAATTGCCGCAAAAATTTGCCATCGAAAATTCTGACGCTGGCGACAATTCCCACGCCAGTGACAATTCTAGTCGGTGACAATTCCCACGCCAGTGACAATTCTAGTCGCCCATTGAGTTTAATGGCCGTCAGAATTGTCACCAGCGTAAAAAATATTTGGACTCCACCATCAAAATTCACCTTTTGCAAATTTTTCCCCAAAACAGTAGAAATTCGCCCATCACTAAATCCGAACCCTCACAGGCAAGTGACTTTAGATGTCCAAAGGTTACAGTTACAAATTATGGACCAACATCAGTTCGTTACTCAGACGAATATCAGAATTGGGGTGCTGGGAGGAACAGTTAAAAAGAAGCTAGAGGTCTCTGCAAGTTGAACCTCATGTTAAATAACGGGACTAGTGAGGGGCGAATTTGTCCTGTTTTGCGTCACCGCGAAACTGGTGAAAAATTTGCGAAACGCAGATTTTGACACCTGTGACAATTCGCCGGTGTCAAAATGGGAGCCATCATCAAAGTTGATGCCGGCGCCTATAAAAGTCAATGGGCGTCCGTTTATTGTCAAAATTGGAGCCGGTGTCGGAACCGTCGCCGGTGGTAAAAAACCTTTGACGCTGGTGTCGGAACCTTCGCCAGCGTCAACATTTTTTCATCATCGAATTTATGCAGCAAATTCCACAATTTTGTCGCCGGTGGCGAAACGGGCAAATTTGCCGCAAATTTGCGCCTGCCGAATAAATTCGCCCATCACTAACTGGGACAATAAAAGCCATTTTTGTGTTAATTCACAAGTTATTGCCAAGGCATTCTGGAACATAAGATAAGATAAATGGTCTCCAGCATATTTCCTAATATTTGAATATTAAAAGGCAGGGTACTCTGTCTCTATTTCAGAATTGTCCTGTAAACAAAATGCTTCCTGATTTTTATGGTATGATATAGGAAAGCCCTGGAGCTTTAAATGCAGGGGCTGCATGACAAGGGATCCAAATGACCAGTAGCCAGATTATACTGGTTTATGCATACCTCCCAACTGTTCAGTTTTCTGCAGGACAGTCCAGATTTTGACAGCTCACCCTACAGTCTCTACAGGGTTTCTTACTGAAACTAGTATTCTAGTTAGAATACTAGTTGTTCTGTATGCCTACTTTTTTCATTCTATGTTAAATAAAAGCTAACGTTTTAACTTTATTATAGAGTTTTCTGGGATATTTTTTGTGTTTCATATATGTGCCCTGTGAACTGGGGGCTATATCCCAATAACTATGGCCCTTTAGACAGGCCTCTAGACTGCAGCCGACAAGCTCTATTTTTTAGATAAAGTTTATCGGAGCACAAATCACATGGATGAGGGCACCCAGGAAACTAACAACATGTCAGATTTCAAAATAAAATATTTAAAAAATTGGTTTGCTCTTCTAAAAAAATGTATTTCAATGCAGAAAGGTTTGATGTGAAATATGTTGTTTCACTAGTGGCAAATAGGCGACATTAACCTTCCACAACTAACATCAACCAATCAGATAGGAGTATGTTTAGGAGATTTAGAGACCTGAGCACAGGTCCGGACTGAGAATTAAAATAGGCCCTGGCATTTCAGGTACACAGAGGCCCAATCAGCCCACATAGAGGCCCAAACAGCCCCCACCAGCCCACTAAATACTGACTTTCTATGGCACCTTATAGCAGCCCCTCTGGCATTTGCCAGAACCCACAGATTGCCAGTCCGGGCCTGCCTGAGCAACTGGGAGAAAGTTTATCTAGAGGGAACAATATTGGTGGAGAAGTTGGTACCATGTTTGGAAGAAAATAGCCACATGAAAGCCTTTCCGTCATGTGAAGTATATTGGTAGCACAGTGGATAGGAACTACTCTAACAATGTAATATATATCCTACTACAGAGCTAAAACACTTTAAATGCAATGTGATTCCCAATGACTCCTAGGCATGCTCTGGTATCACAGGGGGGGAAAGTTTCCTTCTCTGAGTTAGCTGTACATAGCTTATTTACCCAGTGACGGTCACTGCCTGTGCCTACAAGTGCAATCCACGTACAGTTCATTTACAGCTCTGACTATTTACCTTTTCTGATCATGGATTGTAGCAAACCCCATGGTGCCCTGTCTGCCCCTTGCACATATTTCACTACTCGTCTGTATTGTGACAAAGTCCCCTGCTGCTATCCCATAATAATATTTCCTATTAGCTTTCTATTTGCTTTGAATTGGGAGTACGATGTGACAGATGGCAAATAGCAGATGATAAAACCTGTAATTCCCAATATAAAGCATTTTGAAGTTATTCCTTAAATCACATGGAGAATATTAAAATAAAGCTTTTCGGTAAAACCATTGCACCAGCACTGTATAATCAACATTACTGATTATCAAATACATCCATAAATGTTCTTCATTAAGGGTTTCTTAAAGGAGTTGTTCACTTTAATACATGTTGTATAGAGGGGAATTCTAAAACAATTTGCAGTTGGTACTTACTTTTTAATTTGTTTGTGAAATACTGTATATACTCGAGTATAAGCCTTCCCGAGTATGAGCCGAGGTACCTAATTTTACCTCCGAAAACTGGGAAAGCTTATTGACTCGAGTATAAGCCTAGGGTGAGAAATGCAGCAGCTTCTGGTAAGTTTCAATCAAAAAATTGAGGGTTTCTGCTCCCATTGGAGGTGCCGGCGTCTCGTTTTTGGATGCCGGATGACCATTCTTGGATGCCGGTGAATATTCTTGGAGACTATTCTTGGACGCCGGCGACTATTCTTGGACGCCGGCGACTATTCTTAGGCGTCTGCGACTATTCTTAGACGCCGGCGACCGTTTTTGACCCGACTATAAGTTTTTCAGCATATTTTGGGGGCTGAAAAACTCGGCTTATACTCCTCTCTCTAGAGGAGATAAATGTTATATCACTTTGTGTTGGGGCTACAGCACTTCTAGAATGCGGTCTTTAACAAATATGGGGGATCTAATTTAGGGATCTACATAAAGGCAGAGAAGTGCATTCATTTTTGGACTGAAGCACCTGGGTCCTTCTAGAGAACCTGACAAGCCAGTGATATCATCAACGATGGCTCCACTTGTACAAAAGAATTCTTAGAGTAGTGGCTGGTTCAATCCTGCAGGAAAAACTGCAAGCAGGGTGAAGACTAGTGGTGCCCTGCTGGGCATTAGGTGGTGGTGCATCTTTTGGAAAGAGGATCCACCAGACTATCCCAGATCCTCCACGTCTAACCAATGCTTGTGCCTCAGCAAGGGAACTTGTCATTAAATAACATTATGAATGACAGTTGGACAGGGGAGTTTTGTCCTTTACAGACCGACTGCTTTGGACTGATGGGGTGGACAAATGCCCCACCATGTGCAATTAGCCTACTACGCAGATTAATTACACTCCTTACATGTATCAGTCAAAAATGATTTTGTAAAGGAAGCCTGATACTAAATAATATTTAAAGACAATGTTTGCAGCTCAACAATGTAACATCCATTCTAATCTGGTGGGTTGTTTATTTAATTGCACCTTTTAATTTCTTGCTAATCAATGACGTGTCCCTAGCACGAGTAAGCCTTGCCCTAGAGAGAGTCATAATAGCTATAATATATTCACGGCTAATCTGATCTAACATATGAACTACTTCTGTGATTACTCAGCCTTGCTTAGAGCCATGTTGATGAAAGGCACACTACTAACTTCAACAATATTTATTTACTTCATTGTGACTAAAACTTGGGATGGGATATTTTACACGTTCTTTAATGTTCTCTCTCGTGTTGTACAGCACATGAGTAAATTTAAGGGAACGATTTTATAGGGGTCAATTTAGTGGTGATCAAAATTTTTCGCCAGATTTTACCCTAGAAAAGACTCCCATAGACTCTAATGGGTGAAAAGAAAAGTCAAAAGATTGTTGCACGTAAAAAGAATTTGTCGTGCTTTGGTCTTCAATGCATTAGGCAAAGTTTTCACCCCAGTGATGAGAAAATCTGACCCGTTTTGCTTCGTTGAAAACAGGACAGATTTGCCCATCACTGGGGTCATTTATGAATCAACCACAAGTGTGGGTGCTGAAAAATGGACACAAAGGAGAGCGCTGTCAGGACTGCCAGAAGTACCCGACCCAGAAGCACCCGACGGCACTGTTTACATTCCCAGCGTTCACAGTGAAGATCCAAGATGGCGGCGCCCATGCTGAACACATGGCTGCAACGTCGCTGCATGATGATGTCATCACTGGTGCCGGGATCTCGTCATAAAAGGGCGCCCAAAACACTATGACGGCGCCCAAGAATAGGATTCAAATCACTACTGATCCTGGGTTCCTGTACTGCTTGTTTTCCAGCCTTGATTCCTGCTCCCAGCCCTGATTCCTGCTTCCAGCCTTGATTCCTGCTCCCTGTCTGTGATTCCTATAACCTGCCTGTGTTATTGAACTCTGCCTGGACTTTGGATTTTTGCATCTGATCTGCCTGCCCTCGTTAACTCCTGCCTGTGACCACTACTACTGATTCTGCTTAACCCTTCGGATACCGCGACCTTGCTCCCACTAGAGGGCTTCCTCCTTGATCCTGACTACCTCCCTGGAGGGAGCTCCCGGCTCCCTGACAAGCGCATATTGATGCAAGTTATTAAGTAACTTGAGTCCAAACACACTCCTGCACAGATGGTATCTAATGTGTCCATCCTGCCTCTCCTGAATGGTGTGCAACTGCATTGATTGACATTGGGAAGCCTTGGAGCTACTACCACCTTGGACCTGGTGGTAGATCCAGAGTTTCCAGAGCAGGTTGTATCTATAGGTGAACTAGACTTATGCCTAGTGTATCAGATGCAAATATGTGGTGAACGCAATTGCATCTGTTTATCGATTAGACCAAGCAGTATTTGTTTATCCATTTCTGATCTCAGATTCTGATATATGTACTCACTAGCAAGTAAAAAGCTCCCTGAATGAGCTGTGCTCTACTTTTTGCCCCAGATTTCTAATTTCGCACAAGGCACAGAATGTATCCTGAACCCTCCCCCGGCACAGTCAAATGCTCTGTGTATGGACCCACAGGGCATAATTTTGCACGCCTTAACCCTCTATACCAGTGGTATATGAGCCTAAAAATATAAAATGTTACCATGTTTTACCATTAATTTGCATTCATTGCCTCTTACAGGTTACTGTTAATGGTGTTAATAAAAAGTGTACATGAATCCTTAATTGGAGTGCGTCCACCAGTGTTCAACATCAGTTTGGTGTCAGGTGTAAGGCCCAAAACTGCCAAAGGCCTAAAAATGTGTCCAAACAAAACAAACCACCAATGGTACTACTGATGCAGTTCAACCAGTGACAGGTGTTTATTAGATCATAAGAATGTGGCAAAGTTTCAGCCTTTACAGGGCCCTTTGTCAAACAAGCATGTTTTGTTTTAATAAAAAGTCTACAGACAGTGTTACTAAGAGCAACAGATCTTAGTTAAAAAAGGAAAAGTTTAGATGGAACGGTAAATAACCCAGTTCCAACTAGTTCTCATCTATTACAACCCTACAGTACAAGTTCTTCAGAAATTCAATTGTTTGTCTGAAATTATCTGTCCTTCTTCAAGTCATGCTAATTAATACTAATAAATCCTGAACATTATCTTCAATCTGACTCCTTAAAAATCCCTCAAACCTCAAACTTACCCGTAACAGATACTGTCCTATAATTGCCAGGGAGAGAATGTAATTCCTTATTTTGGGAAATAAATCAGATCTGATTTAATTTTATTTGGCACCACTCATATAAATATTGTTATCTGTTCGTTCCTAGTCAGTAATAGGGATGGGCATATTTTTTCGCCTTATTTCGCCATGGAAATGACGCCCATAGACTTGTATGGCGCCAGACGTCAAAAAAAATTACAGGCGTCAAAAAAAAATTGCTGTGCGCCAAAATTTTTGTTGACGCCCATAGAATTTAATGCCCATAGGCGACATTTTGCCGGTGACGATTTTTTGGCTAAACGAAACAGGTCAAGTTCGCCCAAGCCTGGTCTGTAATATCTCTCTTATTAAAGGAGAACTAAAGCCTTACTAAAGAAGTAGCTAGAAATGTTGTACATGATGTTTTGTGCTTCTGTACCAGCCCAGGGCAACCACAGCCCTTTAGCAGTAAAGATCTGTGTCTCCAAAGATGCCCCAGTAGCTCCCCATCTTCTTTTCTGCTGATTCACTGCACATGCTCTGTGCTGCTGTCACTTACTGAGCTTAGGGACCACTCACAATATACAGTACACATAGAATAGAAATGTCACTAGATAAGGCTGATTAGTAATTAATACAGATAATTACTACATGGCAGCACAGAAACCAGTGCAATTAGCATCAGAATTTAATAATCAGCACACCTGTAGCATCAGCTTATATTACAGCCAGGGAAGCTCATTTTCTGCTGGATAATTAGTGACGAGCCCTAAGCTTAGCTTCTCAACAGCCAATCAGAGCCCACTGAGCATGTGAGTGTCACAGACACTTTCCAAGATGGTGACCCCCTGTGACAAGTTTGAAGTCCTGGATCATTGCTGCTATTGACAAGCTGAAACTTTAGCCTCGTACAATAAGTTCAGTATATTAAATATGGCATTTTTAGTCACATTAATTTTTAGGGTTTAGTTCTCCTTTAAGCGATGCCTGTTATATCACTGTTTGCTCCAGGGATGCTCTTATCAAGAATAGAGGCAAGAGGTGAAATGATAAAAGGCTTAATATAAATGGAGGGGCTAGTTCTGCCAGGCACTGCTTGAGATTGCACACATATTATTTACCCAAATCCTTTCCCAGTAAGATATCACCAGTACCTTTTGATATATGATTTGCATGCTCAATTGTGTTCCCAAAGGCACAACCTTGCATGAATCAATATTGAACCTCACCTGCTATTTAATTGCCCAGTGTCCTGCTTATGCAAATCTCACCATAAGGTGGAAATACCCCAGTAGGGATCTTATCTTGCATTAATCCTATATCAGCAAACACAGCAACAGCTCTCACTATGATATCCAAGGTAATTTATGAATGCATTATATATGAAAGGGCCCCTGTGGGTAGAAGCTTGTGGGACTCCACTTAACAGTGGTATAACTAGAACTTGCCCTATTAATTCCCACTCTGCTGAAATGATCCTCTTGTCGCATTTAAAGGGCATGTAAAGTCAAAAAAATAAAATCCCATTTTTACTTCCTTTAATGAAAAAGAACCCTATCTCCAATATACTTTAATAAAAAAATGTGTACCGTTTTTATAAGAAACCTGACTGTATGCAGTGAAATTCTCCCTTCATTTACTGCTGTGGATAGGAATTGTCAGACGGTCCTTAACTGTTCTGCAGGGAAAAAATCATACTTATGTACAGCAGGGGGAGCCCCCGCCTTACTTCCCAGCCATGCAGAACTCAAGCAGCTTTGTTTATGACGATCCCGAAGCAGCCCAGACCACACTGAGCATGTGCACAGTCTTGGTCTTGCAAAGATGTATAACAAAGTTACAAGATGGTGACCCCCTGTGGCCAACTTTGAAAGCATAAATTATTTGTTTGATTAGGCTTGTGGTGCAGTAAGTTCATGTTTATTTTTAGTATACAAAATACAGCATTTCTAGCCTTATTCTATTTTAGACTTTACATGCCCTTTAAGGACCAAAACTTACGAAACAACAGTGAGGATGATGATATATTTTTTTATTTAATGTGCTCCCTTCACAATACCAAGAGAGCTTGAACAAAGGTTAAAGGTACCAGATTTACAACTTTTTGTGAGGTTCCTGGTGACTTTCTGGAGGTAATTATGAAGGAAAACACACAAGAGCTTGAGTTTTCTCAGGCTTAAAATCCACCCTACAGGACACAGTAGAGTCATCTAGACTCATGCAAGGATGATCTATTTAGGTAGAAAAGACAAGGGCACATTTACAATTAAACCATAGTTGTGGTTGCACAATAATGGGTGCAGTTGTTTTTAATTGACACAGTTCATTTAAATTAGATCCTTGCACCTCTCTATAGGTGCACTCAGAGATAATGCAATGGTGCTTCCATCCTGCCTGTTCTGAATCACATGCATATGTGTCTATTAGCACAAAGGTACCTGGAACGACCAACACTCTCAAGCTGATGGTAATTTCATGGTTCCCTGCATCAATACTGCATGGTTTTATGTCTGAATGAGCATGCACATGCCATTTTGATCATGAGAAGGTGCCACCAGAAGTGACACCACCATGACTTAATTTTCAGTGCAATTGCACAGGTTTTGACGCATCAGGTGCATTGCGCTCCTGCTTATTGTCATAGTGATGCTGGAATTGTAGGGGAAGATGCTACATTCTGGATAAAAAAAAACATGGTGAATTTTTGGCAAAATTGCACAATGCACAAGTGTCTGTAATTGACTCTCTTTAATCTATGAATAGAAGATGGCTTGTTGCTTGCCTTGGCCAAAAGAAAAGCAATTATCAACAAAATAGACACAGATTTGCTTACAATTACAAGTGCAATTGATGCATAAGACACAATTGAGTAGCATATAACCCTTTCCCATGGCTGCAATGATGTGGAATTGTGGGAAAGAACAGTACATTCTAGGTAAATGTTGACAATGGAAAAAACAAAATCTAAAGAAGAATTTCAGAAAATGTCCAACAATAACAAAAAATTTAGGTTTTCAATAGTTGACTATCCAAAAAAGTCCTATGAAGTGTGAGATGCGTATTCTTTCCAAACTGCACAAATCTCTATTAGTAGAAAAGGTCACCCCATTGGTCCTGGGATTCAGCATGAGAGAAATGTCAATAATTAAGTGGATTTCTATTATGTCTGAGAGATATCAGCCAGCGCTGGCACGAGTTAGGAGAAATAAAAATGTGAAACACTGAACTGAAAGGACAGGGGCTCGAGAGTAAGAGGAATGGAAGATCAAAGAGAACAAAAGATAAACACTGAATTAAAGATGGAATCAGAATGAAAACCCCGCAGTGCTGTTAATCAAGCTAACGACTGGCATTGATCCAATGGCAAAAAGACACACAACCAGCATTATTCAGCTTTGTGATCAACTCGTCATTGGCTGGTATTTGTCTCTCAATTTCTTTTCTTTATGTAATGACTGTTTTAGACACTGTCGGTACAGCTAAGGAATTGCTCTAGTTTAATGTAGATCTTCATATGTGTAAGGCTCTGGGCTTCTCAGAAACAGCAATTCAGTGTTGCAGGAAACTTGCCCTACTTTCCAGTTAAAGTTGTTACTATATATATATATATATATATATATATATATATATATATATATATATATATATATATATATATATATATATAGAGGGTT
Source organism: Xenopus laevis (assembly GCF_017654675.1). NCBI lineage: Eukaryota > Metazoa > Chordata > Amphibia > Anura > Pipidae > Xenopus > Xenopus laevis. Next base: position 121,989,328 of record NC_054378.1, on the reverse strand, counting down.
ATTTATCAAAATCCATTTTTTTCTGATTATTTTAAATAAATAAGTCCAACCAGACTAGAATCTACGATATGACCTTATTTATTATTTAAAAAGCACAATTTAATCAGATCGGGGTCAAACATGATAAAATCAAGCAAAAACCCAAATCAGAGGATTTTTTCCAGAAAAATGGTTTTTTTGCGGATTTTTGCCCGAAAACGGTCTAATTCCAGCACAGACCACGGAAACTTCCAAATAGGGAAGGGACCTCTCCCATTGCCTTATATACAAACTCAGCAGGTCTGAGATGCCGGATTATTGGATTCAGACTTTTCCCATCCTCAAGGTATATTAAATCTCGATAAAATTTTAGTTTTAATAAATTTTCCGAGTTTTCACCATTCATACTTTAATAAATAACCCCCATAATTGAACGTTATGGGGAACTCAACAGGACTCAAAGTGCCACAATCTGCCATTTTTTGCACTTTGCATAGTGTGCTCTTCAGTTTACAAATTGCTGCAACACCTCCTGGTTCTCCCCTTGAATGAAGTGCTTCTTGTATCAAGCACAGAGTAACAGATAATGAGCCCTGAGGTCTTGTTAACAATAGAAAAGTGCAATTCTACGCTCTGTAGACTGTTACAGGCAGAGGAAGTAAGGTGGGATCATCATTGTATATATATAAGGTATTAAATGGAGGTGCTTGCTCCTCCAGGGACATCAGCTTTATAAATACATTATGCATGTCACTCTTAATCTGCCGGTGTGTGTGCCCTTGTGTGTGTTCAAGGCAGGATGTTTTATAAATGGCTGCCAGTGATTTTTGAACTTAAAGGCTTTATTAACTGGATTCACATAAGAGTCTTTGAGAGGACTAGGGAAAAGAAATAGGATACAATCAAAAATACTCACAAAATAAATTCAAGCATACAGTGCTTTATACATCGGGGTTAATCATGTAACAGTGGATTTTCAACTTGAAAGTGGAACCACGGGCTTTCCGGCATCTAAAGTGGAACACAGGCATGACAGTTCTACTCCTACATCTGTACACGTCCTTACTGTTGGGTAACGCACCCAGGACAATAATTTCTACTAAATCTCCTTGGTGGAGCTCAGGCTGCTCACTAGCTACCCTATTCATAACTATATATCACAATGAATACCATTACACTGTTTGTCTTACTAGGCTTACTTGGCATAGGCTCCAATCTTCTCCAACCTGCCTGCCAAGGGGGGATCCAGGAAAAAAAGAGACAGTGCTGATTGTGTTTTTACTTATATAGTATATAATATAACATAATATTGTATAACAGAACAGTGACATATAATGGCCAGTTATAGAACTGCCAGCTTCCCATTTACTTAGGACCACAGTTGGGTGCCAAAACTCTACATTTATATTTATCTGGCCAAACCCTTATGGGGATGCCTGAATAATGGGTAACTAAACCAGTCCCCTAAATAGATATAGAGAAAAATATGAAAAGCAAGGCAGGAGGTGTTGTTGTCATGAGGGAATGTGGTACATCATTGCTGATTAGGTTTTCTTTTGTAGGTACGACATAACCCATTGTGGGGGCCAAAACAATCCACTTAAGGGCTGCACTGTGCCCATGGATCTGTAGTTGGACAGTCCTGTTGTGCAGAGAGAGTTGAAAATGGTTTTAATGGGAAGAGAGGCTTGAGAAAGAGCCACATAGGAATGAAATGTGGCTTCTCTGTGTCCTAGTTGTTTAGGCACTTTTATAGATTATTTTGGTATATTGTCAACTGGAACTTCTGTGTACCTATAGAATCCAGAGAACAGGCAACTGTGAATAAGATTTGGCATGTGAATGAGTCAAACTAGATACTATTTACTTTCGGTGGGATGAGTTCAGGGTGTAACAAGATAGATTTTTGGTAATTCTAGGGAGAATAAAAGGGGTCATATAAGGAGTAAAGAAAAAATAATGGTACAGGAGATAGCTTCAGGGAGCATAGTGATCATTGGGAATGTGAAGAGAAAGATATTGTTGAACACTGTGTAGTGAACTGTGAAGAGATTAAGCAATAAATGCAGTGGAAAAAACAGGATGAGTTATAGGGTGAGAAAGTTAAGAGAAATAGTAATATAACATAGTACGCTAGGTTAAAAAATGATACATGTACATCAAGTTCAACCTCTTAAGTCTATAAATAACCTGCCTAACTGCCAGTTGATCCAGAGGAAGGCAAAAAAACAATTTGAAGCCTCTCCAATTTGCCTCAGAGAGAGAAAATCTCCTTTCTGTCTCCAATATGGCAATTGGACCAGTCCCTGGATCAACTTGTACTATGAGCTATCTTCCATAACCCGGTATTCCCTCACTTGCTTGAGAATTCCACATCTTCACAGCTCTCACTGTAAATAAAACCTTGCCGAATATTAGGCAGAAACTCCTTTCTTCTAATTGGAATGGGTGACCTTGTGTCAGCTGGAAAGACCTACTGGTAAATAAATCATTAGAGAGATTATTATATGATCCCCTTATATATTTATACATAGTTATCATATCACCCCTTAAGCGCCTCTACTCCAGCGTGAACATCCCCAATTTGGCCAGTCTTTCTTCATGGCTAAGATTTCCCATACCTTTTACCAGCTTAGTTGCCCCTAGTCTGGACCTGCTCTAATACAATAAGGTCTTGCCTGAGTGATGGAGACCAAAACTGTACGGCATATTCTAGATGGGGCCTTACTAGTGTTCTATACAGTGGAAGAATGACCCCCTCCTCCCGTGACTCTCTGCCCCATTTAATACAACTCAAGACCTTATTTGCCCTTGATGCTGCTGACTGGCATTGCTTGCTACAGCCAAGTTTATCATCTACAAGGACTCCAAGCTCCTTTTCCATAATGGATTTGCCAAGTGCAGTCCCATTAAGGGTATAAGTGGCTTGGATATTTTTACATCCAAAGTGCATGACTTTACATTTATCAACATTGCATCTCATTTGCCACTTAGCTGCCCAGATTGCCAGTTTGTCAAGATCCTGTTGCAAGGATGCCACATTACTTACAATACCCTCCCCTAAGTCATATAGAGGACATCATGGAGAGAGACAGGGCTAGGCTGTATAAAGAAAGGAAGAAAGAAGGGCTGGTCCATTCCTTGTAAAAGTAACTATGACAGTATGACTGAGGACTGAGTGAGCTAAGCCAAGTTCTGGGGTTCTTCCCTCTTCCATGATCATGCCTGCAGTATTTCATAGCTCATAGGATCCAAATGAACGACAACTTTTAGGAAGTGGTTTAATGATTTTGGCCAAACTCACAGCATCATCTAGTTCAAATAGTTCCGTTCTCTAGACCAATAGGTGCACTCCTTAAAGGGATACTGTCATGGGAAAAAATTTTTTTTCAAAATGAATCAGTTACTAGTGCTGCTCCAGCAGAATTCTGCACTGAAATCCATTTCTCAAAAGAGCAAACAGATTTTTTTTTATATTCAATTTTGAAATCTGACATAGGGCTAGACATTTTGTCAATTTCCCAGCTGCCCCTGGTCATGTGACTTGTGCCTGCACTTTAGGAGAGAAATGCTTTCTGGTAGGCTGCTGTTTTTCCTTCTCAATGTAACTGAATGTGTCTCAGTGGGACCTGGATTTTACTATTGAGTGTTGTTCTTAGATCTACCAGGCAGCTGTTATCTTGTGTTAGGGAGCTGCTATCTGGTTACCTTCCCATTGTTCTTTTGTTTGGCTGCTGGGGGGGAAAGGGAGGGGGGTAATATCACTCAAACTTGCAGTACAGCAGTAAAGAGTGATTGAAGTTTATCAGAGCACAAGTCACATGACTGGGGGCAGCAGGGAAATTGACAAAATGTCTAGCCCCATGTCAGATTTCAAAATTGAATATTAAAAAAATCTGTTTGCTCTTTTGAGAAATGGATTTCAGTGCAGAATTCTGCTGGAGCAGCACTATTAACTGATTAATTTTTTGAAAAATGTTTTTCCCCATGACAGTATCCCTTTAATCATCAAAGAACCATCTTATCTAAAAGGTCCATAGTCTTTTCCGGGTGCTGATAGGGTAAATGACAGTTCTGCAACATCCTGAGAGCTGAAGGTCTCCTGTCCTTCCATTGTATTAAGGGTTTGCCCCAAGGTTGTGATTCCACCACCTGCCCGAAATGTGGTTTAACAGGATTGTTTGAAATCTGCAAGTTTATTATTTTTCTATTTTCCTATATTTTTCAAATATAAACCCATGTAAAGCGAGGGCAGAGATTATGTAGAATGTGTTCTTCAAAATAACAAAGGCAAAGTCACCTTGGAAACGCTCCTTCTATGTTTGTGGACATTCCTGTTTCCTCCTCTGTTTTAACTGTGAATATTTATTTTTAGAACTGTAATTTTATGACTGCTAATTGCCTGGCAGGATAAATACTAATTATATTTTGAAGGGAGGGGGGGGGATAATGTAGTGTTTCCTAACTAGTCATTATCTTTGTGAAAGTGCACGGCGGCATCATGTTGGCGCACACATTACCTAGATTTAACTGTAACAACAAACTGTGATTATCAGCCACACAGAGCTTCTTCCGTACTAAATATTTCATTGCGTTAGATATTAACATGTGCTGAAATTAAGTCTCATTAATATTGATGGTGAGCATATTTCTGGAGAAAGTGAGGATTTGGGGCTTTTATTTTCCAGCAGAGACAGGGTAAGCACTAAATGTGTTTTTCCTCTATAAAGGGACATTATTATCCAAATACAGGTTTATATGTGTCTGAAAACAACATGATATGGGGAATTCTTTTCTGAGTTTGGGGTTCAGTGTGGGACATTCATTGACTAAAGAGATATTATACATTTATATTTTCCTGCAGAAATGTGCTTCATACAGGCAAGTGCCTATGTTGGCATCATTTTATAGTATCTCACTTTGCAGGGGTACCTAGGCTGGAATTATGTTTTAGTATCCCTTTGTATAGTCTGTAGTGCTGCAGCCAGGGCCGCCATCAGAAATCATGAGGGCCCAGTACAACTGGGCTAAAAACTCATTGGTGGTCAGGGCCCCCTCCCTTACAAGTTTAAAAAAAATCATTGGTGTCAGTGTCCCCCGTACAAGTTAAAAAAACAATAGGATCCCCATAGAAAATTTAAAAAATATTGGTGGCAATGGTCCTATAGAAGATTGGTAGTCAGGGGTCACTTGGAATTTTTTTTTTAAAAAAAAACATTCGTGGTCAGGGGCCCCATAGAATATTTTTTTAAAAAAACAGGGATTTAAAGTGGATCTGTCACCCAGACACAAAAATCTGTATAATAAAAGTCCTTTTCAAATTAAACATGAAATCCAATTTCTATTTTTCATTAAAGCATTTATAGCTATTGTAAGCTCATTTAAACATCTCAGCTGTCAATCAAATATTGTCTGCCCCTCCTCTATGCCCTGGGCATAGAAGCGGGGCAGACAATTACTTTTACTTTCCATTCAGAACTTTCTAGAAATCGCTGCTCTCCTCACATTTCCCCATTCACTTCACAGTTTAATTGTGTAGCCAGTACATGGGGATGGACATCAGGTCCCCCATTCTAGTGCACAAACAATATTTTGAGATGATACAAGACTTGTCTTAATAACAGTGTCCACAAAATGGCTCCTGCCTGCTTGTTATATTTATGAATTCTAGACTGGAGGAAACAAGATTCAAATAATTAAAGTTCATTTTGCTTGACTGTATAGAGCACTTGTAAGGCCCCATCTAGAATATGCCGTACAGTTTTGGTCTCCATCACTCAAACAGGACATTATTGTATTAGAGAGGGTACAGAGAAGGGCAACTAAGCTGGTAAAGGGGAAATCTTAGCTATGAGGAAAGACTGGCCAAATTGGGGATGTTCATGCTGGAGAAGAGGCGCTTAAGGGGTGATATGATAACTATGTATAAATATCTAAGGGGATCATATAATAATCTCTCTAATGATTTATTTACCAGTAGGTCTTTCCAGCTGACACAAGGTCACCCATTGCGATTAGAAGAAAAGAGGTTCTGCCTAAATATTGGGAAGGGTTTTGTTACAGTGAGAGCTGTGAAGATGTGGAATTGTCTCCCTGAATCAGGGGTACAGGCTGATACATTAGATAGGTATAAGAAGGGGTTGGATGGTGTTTAGCAAGTGAGGGAATACAGGGATATGGGAGATAGCTCATAGTACAATTTGATCCAGGGACTGGTCCCATTGCCATTTTGGAATCAGGAAGGAATTTTTTCCCCCTCTGAGGCAAATTGGAGAGACTTGAAATGTTTGTTTTTTTTACCTTCCTCTGGATCAACTGACAGATTAAAAAAAAATAACTAAAAGGTTGAACTTGATGGACGTGTGTCTTTTTTCAACCTTACTTACTATTTACTATGTAAAATAGGATTATGAATATTTTTTCTGGGTGACAGGTCCCCTTTAATTAAAAAAATAAAAACGTTGGTGTTCACTGGAACTTACCTTTAAATCTTGGCTTTCGATCTTCTTCATTCTCCTTGGTAACAGCAGCTTCTTCAGCCATCCTAGGTTTTCTTTGGCGGCTTTGGCTCCTTTCAGCAGTTTCAGAAACGTCCCCAGGGGGGGCCCAACTAATCTGGGAAGTGCAGCACAGCCAGGCACCCCTTTAAACTTGAAATATACCAGGCCCAGGACAACTGTCCTCCCTGTACCCCCCTGAAAGTGGACCTGGCAGCAGTGTTATAACAACAGCCAATGAGCATGTCCTTTATGATAGGTGTAGGATGCTTTGCCTCCTTTAAGAACAATTACCTTAGGGTGCATTTTGTTGCCTAGAAATGATTTTGCAAATTTAAGGGAAAAAAAGATAATACTGGTGCTGAACCAACAGAGACATACTTATCCATACGTTTTATTAGAATACTCTGGCAAGAAGTCAAAAAGGGGGGGAGCGGCTGAATGGTCCAGAGAAGGTGGTTAACAGTGACATTCTGGGGGTAAACACTGAATGTGGGGTTTATTGTGCTCATATTTATGTTACTTTATCAAAAGCTTCCCTGTAGAAAGATCACAGCATAGTTGAGGGCCACCATGTCGGGCCATGATATGTCCATTGTTCCCAGAAGTGATCATTGGTCAGAAATATCCACATTAACCTGATCAGCCAATAGTGCACATTCTTCTTCTCTGTGATCAACGCCAGTAGCTTGCACATTGGACATTACATGACCATTAATGGCATCTTCCAACCTCGCTCCACTAAACTGCATTCTCATTCCAGGTATGGGACAAAAAAATCATAAAGAGTTTTGTTCTCCTTTAACAAATATAAACTCAATTTAAAATGGTTTCTCTAAGTACTAGCTGTTACCGTATGTTAGTAAAGAATCCCTATAATTTATCTGAGGGATTCCCTGGACATTTTGTGTGGATTAGCACACATGTAGATAACTTTTGGTACGAGGATTTTATGATGCAATTAATTATGACATCCCATTACTAATGATATAAAAATGACACCACCAGTGACATCCCATATAGCGCTATAAAAGTCATCAACCCCTAAAATTAATATTCACAAAATCTATAATGTCATAAAGCATAGAAAAGAAATGTCAGCACAGTAGTGCCATTTGACTGGTGGTCCAAAGCAATGTTGGATCTTGAACTCCTCCATTCATCATGCCTGGGACAAGACATATCATTTAGTGCATGGGAAATTGCCCATTGCTGGTGGGTCTACAGAGTGCCTAAAGTCTGTCTTTATCAAGCAAAATCTCTCTTTAAGGAAGTTAGGGAGTCCCAATTACCAATGGACCCCATTAAAATGTATGAAAGTAGGAAGTCATAGCCTGTTCAAAAATCTACGCTTAGGTATTCCCCTATACTAAGCACAGGAACAGTCTGTAAGTTTGCTTAGCCTGCACAGAGAGAAACTATAACAGCATAGATATTTCCCTGAAATAATTCAGCAGGGACAGTGATGGGAACCCTAGTCCCACAGCATATCTGTAGAGATAGCATAAATCTATAGGTTGTTAGGGCTTCCATTAGGGTAGTAAAGAGGGCACAGCAGTAAAATGTACCATGGTGTGACTGGGGTGGGTTAGGATCTTGGTTATGCATGCATGGGCAGGGCTCATGTGACCAATGAGTCAATAACTGGAGGCCCCTGGGGGAGGACCATGCTAACTTAGATGATTCCTGATGATGATGGGTATTATTGTTTAAATTCAGCAGGAGCAGTCCTCTCAGTTTACTTATAGCCTGTATATGGATATATTACAACTTCTTCCCAGTATTAGTATTCTCCGGTACTGAGCAAAGAGCTTTGGATATATGAGCCCTGCTAGAGTCTTGTGCGAGTCCAGTTGGGTAGATCTGTGCCTGACCTGCAACCCGACTGACAGCCGACCCAATATCTCCTACCTAGACCCACCATCCAGCCTACAAATGGAAGTGACATCACGCTGGAGCCTCAACAGATCAGTAAGGGGACAAATTTCACAAACACCTCAGGGGTGGTAGCAGGGCCCTATCACACCTTATCCAGGTACCCAGGCAGGTTACCTGGCATGATCAGGGAAACTATCAAAAACTAGTGATGGTCAAATTTGTCCCATTGTGCTTTAGCAAAAAATTTTTAGAATTTCCTGTAAAATTGCAAACACATGGGCATCAAAATTATTTTGACGCGTGTCAACCCCCATCCGGAGCAGAAAGGTGAGTGCCGTGGGGAGGGGGGTGGCAAAACGAAGGTCGCCTCAGGGGGCAAAATGGGCAGGATCGCCCCTGGTAAATATCATGCAGCCAGTCAGCAATTTCTACTCCAGGACCTGGGCCAGAATCTGATGTAAGAGGAAGGGTTGCTCCCTTTTCTCTCACATTTAATATACTGTATCTGAAGCAGTCTACAAACTTACACAACATGCTAATTGCTCCCCGTAGCATTATCCGACTTCAGCAGATATCTTTTGGCAGAAAAAGTAGGACAAATGGTTACCTGATGGTACCTCGCTAGCAAATGCAAATGACTGTGTGTAGTCTTCCAAGCTTTGTTTTATGTAACAGGCATACTGGAACAATTTTATAGCAATAACCAACAAAATGAATTTAGAAAAGACAAAAGCTAAATAAACACGTTGTTCCTAAATGAAGGGGAATTTTGTAACCTTTGTAGAGAGGCTAAGAGACAGATGAGAACGAGAGAGATTTTATAACTCACTGGAATAAACGAATTTACCTTTACTCGTAATATAAAGGGTCTCTCTACTCACTCCCAAACTGAATGACAGAGAAACCAAAAAGGCAGTAATAATGCAGCCCCATGATACTAAGTAAGAGGGCCCTCCTAACTAGGAGATTCAAACTATTACCCCAGTGCCTGCCACACTCCCTGTGTACTGGGCCCTGTCAACTAAAAATTGTCCTAGTTGTTAAATCACAAGCTTCATTGCCAGTAAATTTGTAATTGCCTAAATTTCTCCCTGCCCAGTTTTGCCTCCAACCTGCCTATTTAAGTACTGAATCCTACTCATTCTCCACTCCCACCACAGCTGTCCCCCTGCACCTGCTCCCAGTCTGCCCACCTCTTATCTGTCCATTATCAGCCTTATAACAACAATTTTAAGAAGTGGGTGGTATGAAACAGTGGCAAAGGAGCCAACCCTATCTGAACCACCATGGTTATACTTCCAGTGTCGGACTGGCCCACCGGGATACCAGGAAAAGTCTCAGTGGGCCAAGGTGTCAGTGGGCCCTCATGCTGCTAGACATTTGGCATATTTCATGGTTATTCCCAAATTATATGAAAACAAAGAGGCTAAATAGATGGAATAATAGATTATAGTATGTAAAGGAAAGAGACTAAGAGAATAGAGGTTGAGGGAGGAGAGGAAGAACAATACTACTAAGAGTGGCTCCCTGGTCTAAGATTAATTGGTGGGCCCCTAGTCAAAGGTTTTTGGGTGGGCCCCTGGTGTCCCAGTCCGACACTGTATACTTCATTACTGCAAAAAATCGCCTGGCTAATAAGGGGTAGATTTACTAAACGCCAACGCAGCCATCGCAACACTTTGCCAGAGGAAAGTTCACTCAAACAAGGCTAATTTACTAAGTTGTGTCCAGGGCACGTTACTTCGGTGATGCAGGCAAATCAAAGTGAAGATGCGCAACTTCGTTAGAGGTCTTCGATCAGGCCAATTAGCATACGGCGGGAAAGTTGAATGGACATATATGTTGCAGAAATATATTACATTACACATGTCAAGGGAATCTTAATAAAGAAAATAGAGTTGTTATAATGCCCTACACATGAGCCCAGTGTATAGTTTATGTTCCATATGTTAGAAAATGTAGGGGGGAAACTGGTTACCCAAAGCAGGGTCGGTCTGGCCTGGCGGGACACCGGGAAAAAACCCGGTGAGCCCCGACCCTCATGGACCCCTGCCGGGCCAGACCCCCTCTACCGATATTCATTTTCTTAAAAAAAAAAATCCTTCATGCATGCGCACTGAGCGGCACGTCACAATAGGGGCGTCCTGGACAGCAGTCCTGGTGGGCCCCAGGCCCCCCAGTCCGACCCTGACCCAAAAAAAATCTTAAGGACTTGCAGGCTATCACTAAAAAATATGATGTAAGTAACAGAAGATTGAGGAAGATCTATACACTCCAATGCACTTCTCCTGGTCCGAGCTGGCGAAGGCAAATCTGGCAAAAGAGGTAACGTTCAGTAAAACCCACATCTCAGTGAATTTGCAGAATAACGTCCATTCGCCAGAGCGAAAATTTGCCTGGTGATAGAATGTGAATCACCGCTAGCTTCTATCTCCTTCGCTAGTGAAGTGATGCCTGCGTCCATTAATAAATCGGCAAAGTCCTTGAAAACGGTAACGCTGGCGAATCCTCCCGAGAATTAGTCACTTTGCCTTTTAGTTAATCTGCCGCTAAACATCCAATGCAAGTTCCATCTTTTATGCAATTTGTAGATAGGACCACATGCCCAGACCCCTTCTCCCACATTCTTCTGACAGGACTCTCACCCATTTCCCTTCTTATGGCAGTCCTGCTGCAGAGCATACAGAACGAGGGACAGGCAGAAGCAACCCAGAAGATAAATCCCAAAAGGGACTTTTTGGAGCAAAGAGGAGTAAATGCTTCATGACTGCAAAGCGCAGCCCTCACTGCTTCCAAACTAGTGGCTCTCGAGTAACATGTTTCTCACCAACCCCTTGGATGTTGCTCAAAGTAGGTGCTTATTTTTGAATTCCAGGCTTGGAGGCAAGTTAAGGTTGCAATAAACCAGGTGTACTGCCAAACAGAGTCTCCTGTAGGCTGCCAGTCCACATAGGAGCTACCACTAAGCAATCTCATCCCATAGTTTGCACCCCAGAAGCTTTTTGCATGATTATATTGCTCTTTTTTAAATTTAAATGTGGTTCATGGAAAAATTGGGGACTTTTGCTCTGTATAAAAAAGGGACAATTAAACAGGCCGAAAAAATTACTTTGCAGCCAGGACTGGTGCATCAGTCTCAAGCTATTCCTTTAGATCCTTACGTTCTATACACTGAAATCAATATGCATTATTCCAACTCATTTCTATAGCAGCAAATGGCTCCCAGGATGTGCCAAGAGAACATTGTATAAATATTTGTGTCAAGCCTACCTAACAGCAGGTACAGAATTCTGCTCCAACGCCAGCGTCAGGAGCCCCTTGCTTCATTTGCACAAAGTTTTCTTGCCGTCAAGCTGTAAAAGTTCTACTTTGCCTTAATAAATCAGCAGCCAAATTTATTCCTAAGGCTCTTCAACTTCTGTGGACTTGCAGAAAACTGCAGCAATAGCCATTATGTGGTATAATTTTATGAAAAGAAGCTGATCATGACAGGATAGAAAGTGCCCTTTATTAGCAAGCTGAAAACTTTGGAATAAGATTTATACCTAATGTCAGTTTAATTACTGGCGGTGCCAATTCCACGGCTCAGAAAAGACTGAAGTCCAACTTCTGATTTTCCTCTAAGTCGCTTATATTAAAACCTTATAGGAACTTACCAATGCAATGGGTATAGATTTATGGCAGATCTTCCTTAATGAGCAAAGATTCTACACGCTACCATTAATATTTGAAGAGGAAATACTGTGAGCTCTAGTTATACTGCCCCCTGTATAGTGCCACCCTTGCTTACCAACTGTAGAAGATGTGAATGATTTGTTTTGTAATGAGAAAATAAATACAAAACTTGCACTTAAGTGGTTCTGGGCATCACATAGGTGGTGTGTAGGCATATACTTACACAACTCAATCCCATGGGCACATAGAATAACGTGTGCACTGTATAGCACTACCTTGCTCCTCTGTGTGCTACATGCTGTGCAGTATCATTTAATGCTGGGAGTCACCGTATCATTTAATGCTGGGAGTAACTGTAAGATTAAATGCTTTGAGTTACTCTATGTTTTATCATTTAATGCTGGGAGTCACTGTATCATTAAATGGTTTGAGTCTCTATACCATTAAATGCTGGGAATCACTGTATAATTTCATGTTGGGAGTCGTATATAATTTAATGCTGGGAGTCACTGTATCATTAAATGTTGGGAGTCACTGTATGATTTAATGCTGGAGTCACTGTATCATTAAAGGGGTTGTCCACCTTGAAACAACTAGTTGGTTTCAGATAGATCACCAGAAATAACAACTTTTTCCAATGACTTTCTATTTTCTATATGTGACGGTTTTTCTAATATTGAAGGGTAAAGTGTAATTTCTCTCCTTCTGAAGCAGCTCTGGGAGGGGGGGTCGCCGATCCTGTAAACTGTTCTAAATTGATACATTTAGTTGATACATTTCTTATCTTTGTCCCTGCTGAGCAGAATCTCTGGGTTTCATTACAGGCAGCTGTTACAATTGATACAATTGTTGCTAATACTCCAGAGATGCTGCTGAGAAATGTATCAACCCAATGTTGCAAAATAATAACAGTTTAGAGTCTGCACCTGAATTACTGAGCTGCCAGACTGAAACACCAGAGACAGGGACATTCAACTTTAAACTTAGATTTTGGAAAAAACGTAAACAATAAATAATGGAAAGTATTTGAAAAAAGTCTTATTTTCTGGGGAACAATCTAAAAACAACTGAATTGGAAAAAGTGTTTGGAAGGTGAACAACCCCTTTAAATGTTGGGAGTCTCTGTGTCATAAAATGCTGGGCGTTACTTTACCATTAAATACTGGGAGGCATTGTATAATTTAATGATGTTAGTCACTGAATCATTTAATGCTGGGAGACATTTTATCATTTAATGCTGGGAGTCACAGTATAATTTATTGCTGGGAGTCTCTGTGTCATTTAATGCTGGGAGTCACTGTGTCATTTAATGCTGGTAACCACTGTATCATTTAATGGTGGGAACCACTGTATCATTTAATGGTGGGAACCACTGTATCATTTAATGGTGGGAACCACTGTATCATTTAATGGTGGGAACCACTGTATCATTTAATGCTGGGAGTCACGGTGTCATTTAATGCTGGGAGTCACTGTGTCACTTAATGTTAGGAGTTACTGTATGATTTAATGCTGGGAGCCACTGTGGCATTTAATGCTGGGGCCACTGTTATTTAATGCTGCGTCATTTAATTGTGCCTACTCCTATTTCCAGCTCTGGTAGGGGGGTAGTATTATTGTAGTGTCGCAGCGGGAGGGGCTCCCTGGGGGGGGGGTCGGTGATAGTGGTGTCAAGTGTAGTGTGTAATAGGGTTTATGTCTGGGGCCAAAGTGATGGAAGGGGCCAGGTGAAAGGAGTTTAAGTAATGGAGGAAAGCCGTGCCTAGGATGGACAACAGGCCGGTCATTCTTTGTTAAAATTGGTTGCAGCCTTCAAGCTAATGGATGTTAGAAGAAAGTTAATTGTTAAGTATTATATAAGTGTAATTGTTTACATTGCCCTACACTTAACTGATGTTGATATATGTTGGTCGTTATTTATGTAAATTTGTTTATAAACGTTGGCCTTTTTCACCCCAAATATGTCATGTGGTCTGATATGTTATCTCAAGGAATTGGATGAGTTTGGTGTTGTTGGGAAGGGCCCATCAGCTTGAGTCTGCCCCTGTCATGAGGAATGCGCTGGGGGGAAGCTCAGAAAGAAAGAGAGAGAGAAGGCACCTTATTTAAACTATATAAAAAATCTTAGAACTGTATAGAAATTGATTGTATAACATAAATCCACTTCCTTTCAGGAGGGAAATGACCTAATGAGCCCTGTTTCCAGCTCTTATAATTGCATTACATTACCCAGTGTTATTCTGCAGCTGCAGGGACTAGTGATGGACCAATTTGGGGCGCTTCGCCGAAAAATTTGCTAATTTCATGCGAAATTCACGACACGGTGAAAAATTCACATTTTCTCGTTTTTTACGCAGGCGTCTGTTTTTGGCGAAATTGCCATTTTTTTGAAGCCATGGAATTTTCACGGCGGTTTCGCAAATTTATTCACCGGCAGCGAATTGAGGGAATTCATCGCGAATTTGCGCCTGGTGCATAAATTCACCCATCACTAGCAGGGACTCTAAAAACCCGAAATACGCTTTTCAATTCGTCTGCACCTGTTTCCTATAGATTTCACTGTCGACGTTACAATGCTTTACTTGTGGCCAATGACATTATTTTCCTGATGGAAAAGTTCAGATTGCATATACATATGTTGGGCTAATAAACAAGTACCTTTTCATTGAAGTTTGTATTTTTTGAAACCTCTTTCATTTTATTGAACGGTTCTGTTTCCGCCTGGTATCGGAAAATGAAAAATACTCTCTGGCTAGAGAGGCTATTGTGGTATCATAATTCATATCCCACTTTGCTGTCCCTCTTTTATTTTTTCTTTTACGCATTTCTTTGGTCCACGGCTCGTCCAGCGGCACAGAGACCTGATTTTACCTGGCGGAACATTGAGATTAAGAAAGTGTCCAAAGAGCTGACACACTTTGTTATTAATGATCCCCTGTAACACCTCCAGGAACGCTCTCAGCGCAAGGACTAAAAAACTAATATTCAGAATGCCAAAACTTGACGCTGGCAGGAAAAATAGCCTTCAGCCTCCGATTGTCGTCCTGCGTTGGAGAAATATATTTGTATTATTTATATTACAAGTATTTATGTCATTAGGGTCCTATTTGTAAACCTTTAAAACAGGGAAAGTATTTTTTTTCTTTTTATATCCTGATTTAATGTTTATAGTATAGTTTTATTTAAACCCCCCAAGATCAATTTGAACAAAAATAAGGAGAATGTTTAACAGTGCACAGTTTCACCCTTTATAAATATCTCTAACCAAAAACAAGGGTGATCATTTACAAATGCACCAGCAAGTGTTCCTGCTCTAAAATCATTGCAACCAAGAGAGCACATCAAAGCAATTCATAATATTTGCACCCAAACACGTTCCAGCAGGGCTCATTTACATTCACAGTTGTTGTTGCAAAAATTTACCCCATTCATTAAAGTTATATGCATCCAAAGCCATGCCTTGCACAAAAACCCCATTAGAAGCCTCTCCAATTTGCCTCAGAGGGGGGAAAAATTCCTTCCTGACTCCAAAATGGCAATGGGACCAGTCCCTGGATCAACTTGTACTATGAGCTATCTCCCATATCCCTGTATTCCCTCACTTGCTAAACACCATCCAACCCCTTCTTATACCTATCTAATGTATCAGCCTGTACCACTGATTCAGGGAGACAATTCCACATCTTCACAGCTCTCACTGTAACAAACCCCTTCCCAATATTTAGCCGGAACCTCTTTTCTTCTAATCAGAATGGGTGACCTTGTGTCAACTGGAAAGACCTACTGGTAAATAAAGCATTAGAGAGATTATTATATGATCCCCTTATATATTTATACATAGTTATCATATCACCCCTTAAGCGCCTCTTCTCCAGCGTGAACATCCCCAATTTGGCCAGTCTTTCCTCATAGCTAAGATTTCCCCTTTTACCAGCTTAGTTGCCCTTCTCTGTACCCTCTCTAATACAATAATGTCCTGTTTGAGTGATGGAGACCAAAACTGTATGGCATATTCTAGATGGGGCCTTACCAGTGCTCTATACAGTGGAAGAATGACCCCTCCTCCCGTGACTCTATGCCCCTTTTAATACAGCTCAAGAACCTTATTTGCCCTTGATGCTGCTGACTGGCATTGCTTGCTACAGCCAAGTTTATCATCTACAAGGACTCCAAGCTCCTTTTCCATAATGGATTTGCCTAGTGCAGTCCCATTAAGGGTATAAGTGGGCGTACAAGTGTGAACATTAATGCAGGGGGTCCGGGTGCTGCTGCCCCTATCAATCTGTCAGTAGCTCCAGCCAGTGTCAAAATATGCAGCAAACTTGAAACTAGTTGCAGACATCATCTCTTCACACAGACTGGCATTCAGACTGAGAATGCATACCAAAATGTAATTTTAAAACATGCCTGCATTTTGATGCATTGGCTGCAAATGCATCTGATGCAACTCCCCATGGCAGCCTCAATTACCCTGGAGTTTGTGATACAAATGTGATGTGTGTGTCTATGACTGACTAATTGATTAGCCAGAATAGAAAGGACTGGGGTCAATATAATGAAGCATAGGCAATAGAGATAATGATTAAGGCTCCTGTAGGTTACTAAAAGTCAAAAGAACAATTCATATAAACATGTTGTTGCAAGCGTGAATCATAGTTATGAGACTGATATTTGCTGCCAAATTCAATAGTTCCTGTAGGTTACTAAAAGTCAGACTCGCCTGATGTTGTTGTGCAACATCAGGCCCAATCAGTAATTGCCTTGTGGGATCAACCCCACGAATGAAGTATAAGGTTTGAGATTTTCCCATAATAGCTAGGGACTTTGCCACTGCTGACGAGCTGTGTGATGTTGTTATGGTTTGCTGCCTCCAAAATCGTGTCCCCCGGTTGGAGTGATGATATAATATCTAGGTAACGTATTAATTCATTAACCCTGTATATATTAACTCTTTTCACTGATAAGTGTAAGTAATAAAAAGTGTTGCATGACAATTGATTTCCTGTTTTAATACAGTGAGGTGTGGGTGGGGTAGGTTAAGCTACCAATCATAGCAATACAGAGTTGAATAAAGAAACATGGCATTCTGGATGAAAAAACATGGCTATTTTGTGCAAAACTGCACTTTGCATGTTGCACTTGCGGTTGTAACTGACCCCTGCAGCTGGGGTCCCCGATTTGCCCCCCTCTCTACTTCCTCCACACATGGTGTTGCACTGGAATTGGTCTCCCCTCTGGCGACACTGACCTGTATATACAGAACATATTTACTTTTGGTGGTGTGTCAAATAAAGAAGAGGATCTGGAAGATACCAAAGCTAGTGAACATGGCTCCCCTGTGCTCCGATGTGATGTTCTGCATATACAGGTCATTGTCGCCAGAGGGAAGACCCATTCCAGTGCAGCACCATACGGGGAGGAAGCAGGGAGGGGGGCCAGTGGAGGGGGAGAACAGGGGCCCCCAGCTGCAAGAGGGTTTGGTTCTCCTTGAAGGTGGCAATCCTGCCTCTTCTGATGAATGGTGCACAATTGCTCCTTTTGATGCTGGAGATACCACCACTCTGTATCCTGCAGTAGCTCCAGCATTCCCACAGTAGGCCGCATCAATTGATGCTCCAGACTTGCACCCAGTGGAGCAGGTGTTTTTGTATATGGGCTCTGAACAGGGTTGGACTGGGCCGGCGGGGCACCGGGAAAAAACCCGGTGGGCCCCCGACTTTTGTAGTACTAACCATGTGCCCCTAGTCCATCTCCGCTTGTCGTCACCCCCCCCACTCGTCGCTTTATTTGCATGTGCGTCTAACTGGTATGGCATTGGACATGGGAGCAGTGTCAGACTGGCCCACCGGGATACCAGGAAAACTCTTGGTGGTCCCAGGTTTCAGTGGTCCCTCTTACTTTTAATCATTTAGTCTATTTCATGGTCATTCTCTATTTCTTTATGACAACAAGCTTAATAATGAAAGAATATAGTAAGTAGACATAAAAGACTAGGAGAATAAAGAGGTTGAGCGAGGAGAGGAGGAATAATAGTTTGAAAAGTGGGCCCACGGTCTATGGTCTTCTGGTGGGCCACTAACATCCCAGTCCGACACTATGCTAGAGATTCGAAAATCAGTAGCCAGTCTCCAGTGCTCCAGCTGCCCCTGAAATTCTGCCCCCCTAGGACTGGGCCTTTGTGGCCTTGCCACAAATCCAGGTCTGAATGTGCAGTTGTGGTGGGCAAAACTTCCTGCCCTTTGCAATAACGGGGAGAAATGTTGCATTACAGGTAAAAAATTACAATTAACATCCAATCATGAATTTGTAACAGGATCAATCCTTTCTGGTCTATTTGTGTGGGTGAGCAGCTGTACCCCAGAATCGTATGTATCCTAACACATTTCTGTTCAGTTTTCTGTTCAGTTCTATTAATGTTCCATCACTGGAAGCATAAGGAATGTTGTGCAGTAAAGCAATTTCCGATGGAAATCCGCAGCATAGTCGCCGCACTGCCGGCACGGATTGCATAATTATATCTATTTCAACCCTGGTGTCGATCTTCTCTTCCTGATTAACTGTCATAACCGGCACCCAATACCAGAACAAGTGCCAAGTACCCTAGTCTCGGCTAGGCTTCACCAGTAGTGTGACCACCTTTGGGCTTCGGGAGGAGCCCTCAGCTTACTTGGGTGCCACCTGGACTTAACGAGAGGTACAAGGCGAGATGTTCTGGCTGGCAAAGGGGCACGGCTGTTAGCAGAGTCTTTTTGGGCCGAAGGTCACGGTACAAAAGGATTAAGCAGGAGGATGGTCAGACAGGCTGGGTCGAGGCAGGCGGATATCAGAATCGACTGGCAGGCAAGGGTCAAAACCGGGTAGTTAAACAAGGGGTTAAGCAAGAAGAGTAGTCGTAGGCAGGCAAGGGTCAGGATACAGATTGGAGAGTAGTCAGGAACAGGCTGGGTCAAACACGAAGAATCAGGATCAGAATCAGAATAACTGGAAATGGCACAAGGCACAGGAACCACAGAACAAAGTTCTATCACGGGCAAAGGGCTGTACAATGAATGGCCCTTAAATAGCGTTCAAAATTCCCACCAAAACGTGCTGGCGCAAACACGCCTTTAAGAGGCGCGCCGCGCGCGCCCTAGACCCCGCTGCACAGGTACTTTTATTACATTAACATTTCCGAATTCAAATATGTCACATAAACATCTGCCGACGTGTCAACGTTCCTCTTCCGGAAGAATTGAAAACAGGTGTAAATATTATACTTTTCCAGCCATCAGTGTTAATTACACCCATTTGCATCTTGGAAAAATAAAGTGCGAAGACAGTAAGTAGGTGTCAATCTTGACAACGCAACTTGTTAAACAGTGACAGTTCCCTTTTCCCATAAAAGCCAACTCTGAGAATGAGAGGGAATCTGTTAAATTCCATTAAATAGCACAGTTCCTTAGCAGAAATATCACTTGGGTAATGATATCTTCTCTTTAAGTGCCAAACTATGACAAGCGTGACAAGCATTATAGTAATCTGTTCCTACTGATAACTTTGTTTAAATAAAGTTAGATAGTGGGCTCTATTATATTCTGAAAAGCCTAAGGGCAGGGGCACACGGGCAGATTCGGGGAGATTTAGTCACCTAGTGACTAATCGCCTCTTTTTCGGGTCAATAATCTCCTCGAACTGCCTTCCCCCTGCCTTCCGCCTGCTATAATGAGAAAACACCAGTGCAATGGCACTAGCGGTGCTTCAATTTCCGAAGTTGCCCGAAGTTGCCTCACTAGGAAACTTCAGACGACGTCGGAAATCAAAGCATCACGAGTGCATTGCCGAAGGCGATTTTTCATTTTAGCAGGGGGAAAGCAGGGGGAAGGCAGTTCGGGGAGATTGTCACCCCGAAGAGTGGATTAGTTGCCAAGCGACTAAATCTCTCAGAATCTGCCCATTTGCCCCTGCCCTAAAGAATTGCTATCAGGGCAGAGACAGGTGAGAAGATTCAAGGAGATTTAGTCGCCCGGCGACAAATCGCCTCTTCTTCGGGCGACTAATCTCCTCCTCACTAGAAAACGACTTCGGAAAAAGAAGCCTTCTGAGTGTCATCCTGCTTCTAACTGCCAGAGAGGCAGTTCGGGGAGATTAGTCGCCCGAATGAAGGTGGGATTTGGTGATTGGAGACTAATCTCCCTGAATCTTCTTGCCTGTCTCTGCCCTAAATGTTAAAATCCCTGCATTGATATCTTTTTTTTATCAAAATTGGATTAAAGCCCTTTGCAAATTAGATTAAAGGTCTCCAAGCATTGTTTAGTATTGCCTACCATAGGCAGCTGTCATCCATTATTTTAATGGCACTCAAAATGTTTTTTGGGACAAATATGGACAACTGTGCTCTATTGGGCTACATGTAGTGGCAGGTGGTGTAACGTAAGGTATCTCAAAACCCAGAACAAACCCCCAAGATACCGGTCTCGGCTTATGCTTCTGCCTCTATCAACCTCCTTTCGCTTCGAGAGGAGCCCTCCGCTACTCGGATGCCGTAAGGACTTAAAGTGAGGGGACCAAGGGGAAAGTTCTGGGCAGGCAAGGGAACCATAACATATTCAGGAAGGAGTGTAGTCATGGAACTAGCTTGGTGAGTACCAGTCAAACCAGGAGCCAAAAGTGTAATCAGGATAAACAGGCCAGGGTCAAAACCAGTCAGTAATGGGGTACAGAGTCAGGATTCAGAAGAGTGGGCCATAACAGGCAGGGGTCAGCAATACAGCAAAGGTCAAAACAGGCATCAGGAACAGATAATCAGACACAAATCACACCCAGGAACTATCAGGAATAGATCTAGGCTGGTCAATGCAGAGTAGAGGGTTTTATAGCCAGACTAGTGGCTTATACAGATCACCTGTGCCTACTTCCAATTACAAGGATACTAATACTTAGCTAGAGCAGTGGCAATGCACAATGCACAGAAACAATGGTCCCTGGTTCAACTCCAGGCAGGTTGTTACGGATGGTTTCCATACTTGTCAATATCAGAACAAAAGGGGCATCAGAAGCTCCTCCACCAGCTGAAATATAACAGCAGATAAAAGCTATGTATGTCATTAGTCTACTTTTCCTATCTAGGGGTTTGCTCAGGTTATATAATATTGGACTATTGCAGTCAAGAGCCATTTTTTTTGTAAGAAGAGCTTTAAACCAATCAAAAGCAACCCAAGCAGATGGGGCCTAGAGCCCAGTGGTAACATATCAGCAAGCCAAAGTTAATGTTTTACAGGAACTTTCCATGGGAAAGATCAGTGGCTCCCAAAAGATAGGTGGCTATAGTTTGCCTTGTGGAGCACCACACCTGCCCATTCTTCCACCAGGGGATCAAGATCTCAGCTTTGCTGGAGGACACTATCTTGTGGCAACAAGGAACCATGTCATCATCCAAAGGCCCTTTAAATTCAAAATTGCACCTTGTATCAGTGCCCAATAACAGGCCTGCTTAGCTTTAGTACTAGCTATGTGTGCTTTATTCTGTATTACTTCCTCAGCTTCCTGATTATTCTTTATTGTCCTTACCCTGACTCCTGCCAGATATCTGGATTATGGTCTTACCCAAATCTTCTGGTACATTGAATTGGACTTCGAACTGGCTCTTTATTTTACTAATTTCTAGTACAGGTATGGGACCTGTTATCCAGAATCTTTGGGATCTGGGGTTTTCGGACAAGTCTTCTAGAAAATTATGTAAACATTAAATAAACCCAATAGGCTGGTTTTGCCTCCAATAAGGACTAATTATATCTTAGTTGGGATCAAGTACAAGCTACTGTTTTATTATTACTGAGACAATAGAAGTAAGTTTTACAAAAGATTGGATTATTTGGGTAAAATTTTATCTATAGGAGATGGCCATTCTGTAATTTGGAGCTGTCTGGGTAACAGATCCCATACCTGTCTCAGTTCCAACAGCCTTCTCAATTGCTGAGGTTGGATAACACTGCAGGTAGTCCCTTGAGCAAAATTTCTTACGGAAGGCGGTAGCTAGGAAAAATAATGGTGCTTAAAGGAAAATTAAATCCTTGAAATGAATATGTCTAATAATGGCATAGTTTATAAGCTGAACTTATTGCACCAGAGTAAAGTTTGAGCTTGTCAATAGCAGCAATGATCCAGGACTTCAACTTGTCACAGGGGGTCACCATCTTGGAAAGTGTCTGTGACACTCACATGCTCAGTGGGCTCTGATTGGCTGTTGAGAAGCTAAGCTTAGGGCTCGTCACTAATTATCCAGCAGAAAATGAGCTTCCCTGGCTGTAATATAAGCTGATGCTACAGGTTTGCTGATTATTAAATTCTGATGCTAATTACACTGGTTTCTGTGCTGCCATGTAGTAATTATGTGTATTAATTACTAATCAGCCTAATATTGTGACATTTCTATTCTATGTGGACTGTATATTGTGAGTGGGTCTCTAAGTTCAGTAAGTGACAGCAGCACTGAGCATGTGCAGTGAATCAGCAGAAAAGAAGATGGGCGAGCTACTGGGGCATCTTTGGAGACACAGATCTTTACTGCTAAAAGGCTGTGGTTGCCTTGGGCTGATACAGAAGCACAAAACATCAGGTACAACATTTCTAGCTACTTCTTTAGTTAAGCTTTAGTTCTCCTTTAATGCTGCACCAGGCACAAAACTTCTTGTGAGAAGGGAACATGGGTTTATTCCATTGGAGCATGTTCTTTATAGAGCCCGGATGTTAGTGATTAATATAATCCCATCCCCTTCTACACACATCCAACTTGCACTCACTCAGGTTTATACACAAGAAATAACGAAATGCTGCATTTTTTTCTTTTATTTAAGAAAACACGTGCAAATAAATGATAGGTTGATAATGCATTGTGAAATGCATTAAAAATTGCCGTCTGAAATAGAATATATTGGGCTAGTAATCACATTCTCTCAATGCTGTCAATTTAAAAGCAATTTTATTTCGCAGTGGAAAAAAATCGAAGACATTCCCTTGGATGGAAATAGTAAATGACTTTAAAATATCAAAGTTAGAAGTTCTAATAACATCCAAAAGGCAAATTGTCCAATAAAGAGTCACTTCCAGCAGATCTTTACATCCTCTACCTGGAAATGAAACTGATGAGAATGTCAGCTTTTCAAGATCATCAATTTATCTTCTAATTTATGGGGGAAATTATGTCAAATATCGAATATCAAAAAATGGGACTAGAACGATTGAAACAATATATATACTATTTACTAAAAATTTGATTTCAATGTTCATTCCAGCCACAGTTCTTTCCCAGAGACTATTATCCACTGTTACTATAGGCACCATCTCTCCCTACTATACCTGCTATCCCACAGTTACACTCCCTTCCCAGAGACTATTATCCACTGTTACTATAGGCACCATCTCTCCCTACTATACCTGCTATCCCACAGTCACACTCCCTTCCCAGAGACTATTATCCACTGTTACTATAGGCACCATCTCTCCCTACTATACCTGCTATCCCACAGTCACACTCCCTTCCCAGAGACTATTATCCACTGTTACTATAGGCACCATCTCTCCCTACTATACCTGCTATCCCACAGTTACACTCCCTTCCCAGAGACTATTATCCACTGTTACTATAGGCACCATCTCTTCCTAGTATACCTGCTATCCCACAGTTACACTCCCTTCCCAGAGACTATTATCCACTGTTACTATATACACCATCTCTCCCTACTATACCTGCTATCCCACAGTCACACTCCCTTCCCAGAGACTATTATCCACTGTTACTATAGACACCATCTCTCCCTACTATACCTGCTATCCCACAGTCACACTCCCTTCCCAGAGACTATTATCCACTGTTACTATAGACACAATCTCTCCCTACTATACCTGCTATCCCACAGTCACACTCCCTTCCCAGAGACTATTATCCACTGTTACTATAGACACAATCTCTCCCTACTATACCTGCTATCCCACAGTCACACTCCCTTCCCAGAGACTATTATCCACTGTTACTATAGGCACCATCTCTTTCTACTATACCTGCTATCCCACAGTCACACTCCCTTCCCAGAGACTATTATCCCACTGTTACTATAGGCACCATCTCTCCCTACTATACCTGCTATCCCACAGTCACACTCCCTTCCCAGAGACTATTATCCCACTGTTACTATAGACACCATCTCTCCCTACTATACCTGCTATCCAACAGTCACACTCCCTTCCCAGAGACTATTATCCACTGTTACTATAGGCACCATCTCTCCCTACTATACCTGCTATCCCACAGTCACATTCCCTTCCCAGAGACTATTATCCACTGTTACTATAGACACAATCTCTCCTTACTATACCTGCTATCCCACAGTCACACTCCCTTCCCAGAGACTATTATCCACTGTTACTATAGACACAATCTCTCCCTACTATACCTGCTATCCCACAGTCACACTCCCTTCCCAGAGACTATTATCCACTGTTACTATAGGCACCATCTCTTTCTACTATACCTGCTATCCCACAGTCACACTCCCTTCCCAGAGACTATTATCCACTGTTACTATAGACACCATCTCTTTCTACTATACCTGCTATCCCACAGCTACAGTCTGTTCCATGTTGGACCCAACATGCAGTAGTATTAGTGTATATTAATGTCATTGTTATGTAAGTTTGATCGACTTTAGTAATTAGTGTTGATCAGTTCAGAAAAAAGAAAAGAAAAATGTAAAATCCCTTCACATATTAATAGTTTAGAGCTGAGTTGTAGTACTAGTAAGATACACTAAGCAGCGCAGTAGGAAGTCATCTGGGCCTTAATACATGAAGCCCTTATACATGACCATGACTCTATTTATCTTTGGTTGCAAAATCTGGTGGAAATAAACATCACAACTGACAAAACTTCCATTTGAGGTCCAGGGAAGCCAGCTGGAATTTTACAGATAACTGTCAGTTCTTCCAACAATCATTATTGCAGGAGAGGCCTACATCTTTCCATGATCTCCCAGCGAATGTTGTGTTTGTTTATATCATTTGTTTGATAAACAACACAGAATGCAATAAAGCAAACATGCACCATGGAACCTCATTGGCAGCCGAGCTGAAACTCGGATCTGTTTTGATGAAATTGACTAATTTAGTGTGACACCAAATTGAGCAGAATACAGATTGGCTGTGCTTTTTCCAAGAGGGTTCTGCAGCAGCTGTGGTCCTCCTGTCTCTACAAATTCCCTGGCCAAATACTCTGGTTGGTGTTTCCATTGTATGTGGCATACACGTTTAAAACTATTAACCTCTTGTCTGCCGTTGAACGTAGAATCTATTAAGCTGGCTTTTTAAGTACCTAACTGTCAGCACCATAGAACCCCCCATTGTTCTTCAATTGTACAATGATTGAATGCTCAGTTCCCATCATGGGAAATGTTCTGTTATTCAGAGGGTTAATGCAACTGACTCCTTAAAACTCATCTCACTACAGCTTTTAAATGTTCCCAAGCCACAGGTACAAAGAGGTTAACTTCTCAAATCAGGAATGACAGCGTTGGGCGCATTCATTTTAATGTAGCCAAATCGAATTTCCCATCCAGAAACAACATATGCATGTTGCTTTTCATATAATATAGGTTACTGGCATATATGAAGATATTATGTTCCTGCCGAGTGTTTTATTTCTGAGAAACCAAACAACTTGCCGGTCCCTTGGAGACCAGCCTGTAATTATATTGTCTTGCTAAGAACAGCATTTTTAGAAAACAACTCACTTGCAACTTCTCTTTTTAAAATGCG
This sequence comes from Xenopus laevis, assembly GCF_017654675.1. Classification (NCBI taxonomy): domain Eukaryota; kingdom Metazoa; phylum Chordata; class Amphibia; order Anura; family Pipidae; genus Xenopus; species Xenopus laevis. The sequence continues at coordinate 121,963,514 of NC_054378.1, read as the reverse complement.
ATCGTATGAAGAAAAAAAAAAACGATCTATATGAATTATCCACGGCGCGGTGGATTGTAATGCTTGGATATGGCAAATTAAATCAAAGTTATTCAACTCTGAGGAGGCCTAATGTTGACAAAAGTCTCATATTACACAGATGGTTGAAGGTAAAACCCATTATTTTTCGGCATTCATCATACTCTCCTTTCATGGGCATTGTTCTCTCCAGTGATATGATCAAAAGTTCACAGTATCATGCGACTAGCTGCTGGGAACTGTTATAAAATTTGCTGCTACAATACACACTTGGATGAAATTACTTTTTAACAGTTATTTGCCTGGCAATAGAGGCAGTGGGGAAAATATAAGGGGATCAAGCCCCATGGAGGAATGAAGAGGTGCCCTGGTTATGTCCTTCAAATAACCCAAATTAACCCCCTGCCCGAGTGCCGCTTGGGTAAGGCACAAACTAGACTTTGCTGCAGGGCCAAGGAATACAATTTTTTATTGCATCATTGCTACCCAACATAAATCCATTCATTTCCCAGTATGTCATACAATTATTTATCCATAGCTAAAGCTGGGGACTTATTTCTACCTGTATGTTTTGGTCAAAGCAATCCAATATCAACAGGAATTGGCTCAGATATAAGAATTCAATCAATTTTTAGCCACAGTGACCTATATCTACCGGCGTGTAGGGATAAAACTAACCAATATCCAATAGGAACATGCTCAATCAATATCAGTAGGACACAATTTCCATCAAAAATGGACTCAAGCATTGATAAAAGGTACTTGAGTTCAAAGATGCTCCTTGCATTTAACGTAGGGGAACCACTGTCTAACCTTCAAGCTGGGAGTAATTCCTGGAGGAAACACAGTGTTAGGGGCACTAGCAAAATTAGCCAGTGGGAGCATATCTGCTGTCTAACCCCTGCACACTGAAATCCATTTTTCAAAAGAGCATATTTTTTACATTTATTTTTCAAATCTAATATGGAGCTAGACATGTTAGTTTCCCAGGTGACCTCAGTCATGTACTTAGAAAGTCCCAATGTAAAAACCTAAAAAAAAAAATATTGTCTCACCAGTAATAGGTGGGTGCTCATGCCCCAGACCTACAGCTCGAGGTGGATTTATCCAATCAAAGAAGAAAAATGGCAGGCACTCACAGATTGCACAAAAAGGGTTGTAAAAGAACTGAGAAATTAGTTCACAAAAATAAATAATAACATAACCTTACGCGGTTTTGTACCAGTGGGCAGCAGCCCATCAACAGAGAAATGATAATTTAACAAGATATCTCACTGAAGCAAAATAACAGCTCCCTGGTAGATCTGAGAATATTACTCAATAGTAACAATCCAAGTATCTCTGTGATTCCTCCAATTACATAGAGTAGGAGAAACAATAGCTTATCTGAAAGCAGTTTCATTGTGAAGTCCAGGCTCTTTCCGAAAGCACAGGATCAGGTACATTGATCCGAGATTGCTGCCTACAAACCAATATTATACCAGAATGATGACAGAAACAAAAATATTTAATAATAATAAAAACTTAAAAAAAGACCTCAATAAATAATGAGCGGTCAGAAATACAAGTCCAAAAACAGCCAAGGATCTTAGCAGGCACTAATCAAACAGGTCGAGAAACAGGCACTGTGTAGCCACGGGGGCAGGCATTCAAGCACAGGATACATAGTAGATAACAGATAAGTACTACTATAGTTCATATAAAAAAAGCTGCTGTGTAGCCATGGGGGCAGGCATTCAAGCACAGGATACACAGTAGATAACAGATAAGTACTACTATAGTTTATATAAACAAGCTGCTGTGTAGCCATGGGGGCAGCCATTCAAGCACAGGATACACAGTAGATAACAGATAAGTACTACTATAGTTCATATAAAAAAGCTGCTGTGTAGCCATGGGGGCAGCCATTCAAGCACAGGATACACAGTAGATAACAGATAAGCTTGTTTATTAACAAATTCAAATAAATAACAACCAACATATATCAACAAAAGTTAGAGCAATGTAAACAATTACATTACATGTCTTGCAACATCTGATATAGATGAAATAATTGTACCCAAGAGTGAGGGAACCCTCTGTTGACCCTCTTAGGTACAGCTTCTTCTGTAACTCCTGCCCCTTCCATCACTTTGGGCCCAGACATAACCCTACACTTCATCCCACTATCAGATTAACACCCTCCACCAGTTCCCTACTTCCTAGACCTGTTATTCCCAGTTCCTGGCTCACTCCACATTCTGGACTAGAGATTGGTGAATTTTTTTACACTTTTTTGCCTTAAGCACCCATAGACTCAAATGTATAGTAAAAAAAAAAGTTGCGTGGTTTGGAAAAAGTTAAAAAAAAAAACATTGACTTCAATGGGTGAGTTTTCACTAGTTGCAATTCTGCAACCCCCCCACCCAAAATCCCTTTCATTAAAGGTACATGCATTAAAGAGTTTTCTTTGGACTTCTGTATATTTGTGCTTGGCCTGCTCAGAATCAAGGACAGTTTTGCCTATTGATGCAGGACTGCCACAACACTGGAATTCTGGGGAAAAACACAGCCTCTAAATGTCAGTTTGCTCACAACAGTCGTAAATGAACCCTATTAACCCCAATAACAATAAATACTTGTCTTCTGTGATGATATTGACTCTGATTGGTTAGGTAATTACTGGCTCATTTGAAAATCAAATAGAAAGCACGGCATTTTAAAGCTCACAACCGTAGATGATCAACATTTCAGAGAAATAGAAAATTGCTCTCCTACGTAGATAGATGAGGATCTGATAAAGACATTTGCACGCTGTAAAAATGAATTACATTCTGTGCAACGAGCCAAGGAGAATTCCCACTGAAGTTGTTTTTCTCACGATTTTATACTGTTTATAAATCAAGATTAATGAGGAAACAAACAGATAACTTGCACTTGGTTGTAAATCTGCTGTTCTCGGCGTGGAACGTGGTGGGGAACTGTGATCTTGAAGGCTGGAATTCTATAACATTTCTGTTTATTTTCAGAAAGGTGGGATACTTGCAATGACCACAGCAGGTTATCACCAAGTTTACCACCAAGGATCTTACCATTGACCCTTTCCATTTGTAATGTAGATTTCCTTCTTGGGCTGGTCAAAGAATGATGAAATTCATTAATAATTCGATGTATAAGATTTCTGAATGGATGCACCCAGTCCTTTCCATAAAAGCTATATTTATTGTGCCCAAAAGAACAGGAGAAGGGAGTTGCCATAAAATAGAGGTACCCAATTATAAAATATTTTCCCAGCCGCCATCTTGGAGTTGTTGACATCATTGTATCTGCTTCGAACTTCGAGACTTGATTGTGCACTGTATTGGCAAGAATATTGGGAGGGCAATCCAAAATAAGCAGTGTCATTGAAGGTGCAAAATATAGCCAGGTGAAATCAGGCTTTCAGTTGTACCATCATGTGCCCCACACCCAAGCCTGTCTAGGAGAACAGGTACAATTTCCTAAAGTGATATGGTCAATGGTAACAAAAGAGGGCAAGTCTATGACAGATTGTGGGGGAAATGTTTGCTGGCCTGGAGGATTGAATAAATGTCAATGCCTTCTTTTCATCAGCCCTTTTAAAGTATTAAAGAGGTTGTATAAACCCATGTACAACATGATTGCAATGAAGAGGGCTTGTGCTGAAGATACTTTTTGCCTAAACGAAAAAGTTTTTGTTATTTCTTAAGCTAAAAATGGAAATTAAAGCTACTTCATATTGGGTCCTTGCGAGGTAGGAAATTAGATTACCATTATAAAACACCCTCCTTTTACTCTGTTGTAACTGTTTTATTGTCAGAAGTCCAATATGAAGGGGGATTGTGTGTGCCCTGGAAATCAAATGTTGTACCTCGCAAGGGCCAAACATGGAGTAGCTTTAATTTCATTGTTTGCCCTATTTAGCTCAAGAAATAACAAACCCATTTTGCAACTAAAACAATAGGTGAAAAGTATGCTCAGCACTAGTCCTATTTATGGTACTCATGTTGAACAAGGGGGTACCTTTAAGTTTTTCTGTGGTAGAAGGGCTATTTACCAAAGCCAGCAGGAAGACAATAGAATGGAATTCCCCATAATCTACCTTCATTATTTTATTCTTCCCAAATTATCCTACAGTCCTTCCAAACTCTTCCTCTTCTTCTGCATTAACATATGGGTATTAACAGACTGTAAACTATAAACCTTAAATCCAGTTGAAAAAAATTAAATTTCTAGTGGTGAGTTAACAAAAGAGGATTGGAGGCCTTGGGTTGAGATGGTCAAGAAGCAAGAATCGCTTCAGGATCAGACTGGCCTACTGGGACACCAGCAAAAATTTTGGTGGGCCCTTATCTTTTTGGGCCCTGCCTACAAGCCAGCTTCCCACTTTCCTCTGTGGATTGCACGGCCATCTTCAATTTTTAACAGCAAAGTAGTTCTGGGAGCAGGAGCAGCTTTGGCTGGTGGCAGTAGGGTTGTGTGGTGTGCCTTTTGGTGGCTGGGTGGTGTGCCTTGGAGTGGTGGGGCTGGGTGATGGGCCTTTCAGTGGCTGCGTGGTGGGCCTTGGAGACTGGCTCTGAATTATTTAAGCTTTGATAGCATATCGAAATTTCTTTCAAACATGGTGGGTTAGAATTTCAGATGTAGGGCCATCAGTGGAGGAACCTGATGAAATGAAAGGACACTCAACATACAGATAAAACAGTTGTCACTACTGGGGTGGTCACTATGGTGAGATCTAGTAGGGATATACCATTGCTGGTGTGTAACAGTGGCATTGAGTGTTTTTGCTAGGTGTAAAATCTCCAAGGTCACTCAGAAAGGCACAAAAATATTGTAAGCAGCACCATCAAGTGAATAGACATGCTTTATTGGAAAGGTTGCAGAAGAGAATATAAGCTTGAATGCTCAAAGTTGCAGGCTAAGAACTTTATCCGCCTAAGTTCACTTCTTCAATCGATGGGTCATGTTGTTGTTCAGAGAGCAAAACGCCTGATATCAGCATAATGGTGGCTCTGACATACTGATCAGGCCCAGATGAAAAGAAATGAAGTAACAATATTAATAGAGAGTTCAGTGGATAGTGATCCTTAACCCTGCTAAATACAATCTACCTTCCAAACACCGCCGCAACAAATCAGTCATTAAAAACCATTTGATGGCATGAAAAGAGACGAAAGAGGCTTTTCATTAGAACTTACAGAGAGAGGTGACCTAGAAACACAACAGCTTTGTGCATTTCTTTAAAGATCTTTTCTTCCTGTCATAAAAAAATATTTGCAGATTAAAACTGTTGAATGACAAGGAAGATTCTACATTTTGTCATGGGAAGCCAAATACCTAGAGAATAATGGACGGGGAGCAAGGTATGATAATGTTTTTTTCCATGAACTGGATTATATTTGCAGGTGGTGAGGAGAGGTTTGACTCTAATCCTCAGAGGTAATTTGAATGGGCAACAGGGTAGACCTGGACAGGTGGAAAGTCTCAGATGGGAACTTTGTAAGGAGGCAGCTTTATGTTGAGGCTCAGGGTTGGTCTTGGAGTCATTGGTGGCATTGTTTTACTGCTGTTTATTGTTTGTTGTTACAGCAAGTTATAGCTGGTCATGTTATTATTAAAAGTTAACTACAACCATCTCTTTGCAAATGTGACTTTTTGAGAGGGTGTTTTGATTGCAATGTAAAAAAGTTGAGGGATATACTATACTTGTATATGCAGAAAGAGCCCCACTATAATTGGGATACCAAACTAGAAAGAAAAAAATTCATTGCACACATTTCAAAAAATTTAAAACAAAGTCTGAAAAATCTTTATAAATCTTTAAACCCCACAGCCTATGGCCTTACGCGTCTCGTGCCTATGACTAAGTGCCATTTTGGAGCGAAATGCATAAGGCTTTGCATAAAAATCAATGAAATCATGCAGAAATTTGAAAAATGTTTAAATATCGCTAAAATTTCGCCAAATGTATTGGAGTCAATGCTCTTGGGGGGTTGCAATAATTAATATCTTGACGATTTTATCGTACAATCGTTTGATTTTCCTTCGAATATAAAAAACTCTGAAAATTGCTCTGGAAGGTCCCCATAGGCTAACATATCACTTTGGCAGGTTTAAGTTGGCGAAGTATTGAAGTCGAAGTTTTTTTAAAGAGACAGATTATCGAATGGTCGAATATTCTAACGTTTTTTACTTCAAATCGAAGTCGAAGTAAACTTGAAGTCGTAGTATCCTATTCGATGGTTGAAGTATTCAAAAAATTATTCGAATTTCAGTGCATATATACATAAAAAGTATATTGCAAAGAAGACATACATTAAAAAAGAATTGCAGAAACAGTAAATAAAATAAAAGGGAGTAAAAACATAAAGTAAACCCTAAGTACTTTACCAAGTTTAGAATTTCTTGTTGTGTCCTCTGAGGGAAGAGTTAGGAAACAATGGGCATACAATCCACGGGTATGAAGTCTCTTTGCATGGGCGATTCTGACCCATTTCACTTCGCCAAAAATTTTCACGGCAAAACTTGGTGAAACATTTTGTTCATCACTATGTAATGATAGCCAAAGGCTGACAACTCTGATATTTGTATTGGGCCCCAGACTGCTTTAAGTAACAAATCCCATCTTCTGTAATACAGAAAGTTCAGATTCCACCACAGTATCAGAATGATTTTATTGTCCAGGACGTCACTGCAAAACTACAGTGAAAAGAGTTCTGCTTCCGCTAATTGTAATCAAAACTCCCAGTCTCAGCCACGATATTTGTCTTACACCACTAATCTCCCCAATTCTGGGCATCGTCAGATAGTGGCACTCGTGCCAACAAGTTAATTACAAAGCCAAAATATGGCAGAAAAAAAATCAAATAATACCCGCTCATTTTGTGTAATTACTTTGCATTTAATTGAATGATGCATTGCTTTTTGGGAATTCAGTCGCTATTATGAAATAAAATAACGTTTCCTTGCCAATTCTCGCTCATGGTGTCAGAGTCAATTAGAGAGTAAATGGGAGGTTTTTTTTGTACATCCACTAACAGGTGGAGATCTGACTGTGTAAAATGTGAATATTGTAGAAAAGGGAAACATTTACGGCATTGATTGCTCCCAGATTAGGGGAAAATAATCAGAATCAGTTCTTAAAGGAAATTGAGAAAAATCATGGTACTTAGGGGCAAATTCACTAAAGGACGAAGCGCCCAACGCTAGCGTTAATTCACTAGCGTAGCGCATTTTCGTTAATTCGCTGATTCACTAACGGACACTTGCGTAAATTCGCTTGTGTTACTTCGCACCCTTACGCCTGGCGAATTTGCGCAATGGACGTAACTCCGCAAACGCGCGCATTTTCCTGAACGCTACCTTTTACGCTAGACTTCCTTCGCCACCTAAGACCAGGCGAAGTGCAATAGAGTAGATAAGGATTGCTTCAAAAAAAGTTGACATTTTTTCAAAGTCCCAAAAAACGCTGGCGTATTTTCTTTCTTTATGGGTGATAGGCTGAAAGAGAATTTTTTGGGGCTCCCCTCCTTCCCCCCTACATTTCCTAACTCATGGCACCTTAACTATACAGTGGGCACATGTGTAGGGCAAAATAAAAATTGTATTTGATGTTTTGAAGGTTTCCCAGGCATTTTTAGTGCAGCTATGTATGCTTCCATTGTAAATTCAATTTGGCGCTGTATGCAAATTAAGCATCGCTAGCGTAACTTCGCTTTGCCTGGTGAATTAACGCTAGTGCAACTTCGCAACCTTTAGTTTCCCCTGAGCGCAACTTCGGATTTTAGTGAATTTGCATAGCACTGGCGAAAATTCGGCTGGTGAAGTGCGGCGAAGCGGACGCTGGCGCAACTACGAATCTTAGTGAATTTGCCCCTTAGATTGTAAGCTCTTCAGAACATACAGCTATATTGCAGTGTAGTGGAAGTGGCGTCACATTGCAAACGTTTATTTAAACAGAAGATAGGAGACTAGAAAAAAGGACTGCTACTGCTCCCCACAGGTACTTGTCCAGGTGCTCTGTCCAGCAGTATCCGACTGCTAAGGTACAATGAATGGAGGAACAAATTGACGGCACTTCTGGAGAAGATTTATTACTGCTGTATATCCTGACGCGTTTCGGGAAATGATCCCTTAGTCATAGGTAACAGTGCATACCAAACAGCCACATTTTATACAAGAAATGACAGTGACCCCTAGTGGGTACTCAATAAAAACATATTATTTTTTTATTTAAATATCTTTAAAACGTCTTGCCTGGTAATGCTGTTAAAAAAGGTTAAAACCCAAACAAACTATGGACATAAAAATACATAATGTGTTTTGGTCTAGTTCGGTTTACGGCTGATTAGAGGTGATGAAGTGGAGGAGGTGGAAGGGAAAAGAAGGGGGGGGGGGGAAAAAAGAGGGGGGGAAGGAAAGGGGAGAAAGGAAAAGGGGGGATATGGAAAAAAGGTGTGAAATGACCGACAAGTGGAGGTTAACACCTACTCTGCTTAAGGTATTATAAGGGTAACGAGTCTAGTATAGATAACTGATGTCATGTTTAAAGTTGAGACCGTTAGGGATTCTGGTATCTAATTTAAGAATCCAGAAGGCCTCTCTAAGGTTTAATGCATGGATGACATCTCCTCCCCTATTGGGTATTTTTACTTTTTCAATTACCTTAACTTTTAGGTCCCTGATGCCACCCCAGGGAGCATGTCTTAAAGTGCCTCCCTACAGGGGTGGTTTCCTCCTTATTGATTATGCTCCTGATGTGTTCCCTGACTCTCTCTTTTAGAGTGCGGGATGTACGGCCCACATATTGCTTGTTACAATGATTGCATTCAAGGAGGTATACTACATTTTTAGTATTGCAGTTGTAGAACCCTCTATTTTTGTACACCTGTCCTGTGTTATTGGATCTGAAGTCGGGGCCTACAAAAATAACTTGGCATGTTTTACACTTATTGGCACCACACTTGTAAGTGCCTTTCACTGTTAGCCAATTGTCAGCTACATTATTTGGGTTAGACGAGACCTGACTGGGGGCTAATATTTGCCCAGGGTAGGGGCCTTTCTTGGTACATATTTGACATCAGTTTTGCCCAAAATTTCCGACAATTTGCTGTCTGCTTCTAATACGGGCAAATATTTTTTAACAATTCTGCAAATTTGAGCATACTCCTCACTGTATTCAGTGACAAAAAATAGTTTTTGTTGTTGTTGTTGGGTCCCTCCTTCCGCCCCATCCCCTACAGTCTGGGTAGCACAGATATTTTCTCTTCTCGATTTAGGTTCTGTTTTCGCTTTTTCATAGGCGGTTTTAATTAATTTGTTGGGGTACCCTCTATCCTTTAATCTCTCCCCCAACTGCCTCGACTGAAGATCAAAAGTGGCATCCTGGCTGCAGTTTCTACGAAACCTAATGAATTGGCTATAGGGTATACTGTTAAGGGTGTGTTTCGGGTGGCAACTATTATACTTTAAAATAGTGTTGCCTGCCGTTGGCTTCCGAAAAATTTCAGTGTCAATTCTATTCGTATGTGAATTCCCTTTTAGGGTGAGATCCAAAAAACAAATTTGATTCTTGTGGTGTTCAAGTGACAATTGAAGATTATAATTGTTGATATTGAGGTATCGATGAAATTCTTCTATTAGGCCAATTGGGCCATTCCAAATAAACAATAGGTCATCGATATACCTTCCATACCACACAATATGTGATCGAAAGGGGTTATCACATCCATAGACGTGGCACTGCTCCCACCGACCCATATAAAGGTTGGCGTAAGAGGGGGCAAAGGATGCCCCCATGGCAGTGCCACGTCTCTGAAGGTAGTAACCCCCGTCGAAGTGAAAAAAATTGTGAGTTAGTAAAAATTCCAAAACCAACAAATTAAAGTGAACAAAGTCATGTGTATAGGTATGTGCTTCTTGAAAGGTGTTCGCAATGGACTCTAGGCCCATGCTATGTGGGATCATGGAATATAAGGATTTTACATCCATAGAGATCCAATGATACGTGTCCCGCCATGTGATACTCGATATTTTCTCAATGAGGTGTCCCGTATCCCTTATATAGGAACCCAAGAGGGGAACCAGTGGTCTTAAATTTGAGTCAAGCCAATCCGAAAGGCCCTCGTTGGCCGATCCAATGCTAGCCACGATGGGTCTACCCTCTGGGTTTTGGATCGATTTGTGTATCTTTGGGAGATGGTGGAAGATCGGAATGGTCGGTGTACGTCTAACCAAGTAATCCCGATCCCGTCTATCCACCACTCCCAAAGAGATGCCATAAGATACCAATTCTTCAATAGCCTTAGAAAATTTCTCTTGTGGGTTAAAAGAGAGGTGGGAATAAGTTTCTATATCATTGAGCTGTCGCTTCGCTTCCGCTAAATAGTCAGTGGTGTTTAAGACCACCACACTGCCGCCTTTATCAGCCTGGCGTATGGTGATGTCGGTAGTAGCCTTCAGTGATTCAATGGCTTTCCGTTCCTCAAGGGAGATGTTCCATTTTCTACGGAGGGGAACCTTAGTGTTGAGCTTTTTAAGCTCTTGTTCCACCAAATCCTGGAACATGTCCATTGAGGGACATCTTGATTGCAAGGGATAAAACTTAGAGTTATAGCTTTTGTTCAGTTTTGATCTATTAATCAATTGCTCGTCTAAGGGGCTTTCCCTATTATTCTCATTTTCTAATGCACATAAATCAGCAAGACAGGACTGTTCCATGAACGTGTCTAGGGAAATTGGTTGGTCAATAGTCTCCTGTGCCTGCGATTGTGTGCTGTAATCTCTATGGACTGAAACTGATTCTATACCCTCGCCCCCTGGTCCAAAATGTCTCCTTAGAGTTAGTTTGCGGACAAATTTATTCACATCTAGTAATGTGTTAAAAAGACTAAAGTGGTGAGTGGGGGCAAAAGATAGACCCTTACTAAGGACTGAGACCTGTGGGGGAGACAAAACGACAGAAGATAGATTGACAACATTTAGTATGTCCTGTCTTTCCTCTTGGGGTTGGTTCTCAGTTGATAGGGTTTTTCCCTGGAATCGTTTCCCTCCTCTTCTTGTCTTTTTCCTGGTCTGTCGTTTTTCCTGTTCCAGCTTCCTTTCTCCTGTTTTTTCCGATTTGTGTATTGATTCTGTCCGTGGTAGTTTTTTGACTTCCTATTTGTCTCCACGGTTTCAACATCATCGAGGTCAGCCAGAGTTGGAATACGTCTATCTTGTCGTAAAGAAGTCATGTCATCCGTGCAAAAAGAGGTCTCTTCCCCTGAGTCACTAGAGAAAGAAACTGCTTTATTCCGGTCACGTTGGTAGTTTTTTGACCTTAGAATGGACTTTGGTTTTTTCCATAGATATACTGCATTGTTTTCGTAGTCCATTCGGTCTCTATTCAATTTTCTTTTCTTCCGTAGGCTAACCGTATGTTCTAGGCTGGAGAGGTGTTCCTTCAATTTCATATCCAGATCACTCAAATCTGGTAACTTTTCAAGATTAGATAAAAGCAGTTGCGATTCATCTATATTTTCCCTAGTTACAATCAGTTCCTGCTTTTTATGGTTAATGATTAGTGCCATTAACTCAAGGGAACATCTCGACAGGGTATCGTTCCACTTATTAATAAACATCTCGTCATCTCGGGCAAAAGTAGGAAATTTCCTCATCCTTAAACCCCTCGGAATTCTATTGGTAGCAACGTATTTCTCTAGGGTGACAATATCCCAGCAGAGTAGCAATTCTTGTGACATGTATTTTTCCAAATTATTAAAAATATCCTGGACAGTACCATCATCCTCCTCAGCGAAATTTTCATTACTTAAAACCGTTTCAAATTGACTAAACCGTGTAACCCTGTCCTCAAGTTTCTCGAGGGCATACAGTTTGTTTGGTGTTAAAAGTTCAGCAGGTCTATTGTTAGCCATTTATTCAATCAATGGAAGATTGATTGGCTATTCCCCAACCTCTTGTTTATATAAATTGTAAATCACCCCTACACTGGGGGAAAGAGGAAATGGGGAGAGAAAAGGATGTATACCCCTTTACGAGTCACGAGGTGTAAGCTGACAGCGGTGACACTAAACAGAATATAAATTATATATATTGATTATATGGTGGTCTGTTAGGTGTATAAGGTTGGGAGGGTGAATACAGTAGGGTCCCGCTGGAGGTTGGATCCTTATGCACGGTTGCCAAACACTGACATTCGGCCGAATCTAATGGTATCCGACTACTTGTATAGTGAGTCCAAAGCCAGAATCCTAGGGCCAAAAAGGGGGCCTATCATATAGGCAAACCACGTATATTCCCCTCTCAGTAGATCGGAGAGCCTCAAGTATTAATGAATACTCCCAAATGGATGAAAACTCCTTGCTTCAGGGCCTTATCTTCATGTCAGAATAGAGACCATTTCCCAACCTCATATATATTATACACCCAGACAATAATCAGTATTATATCTGTTTGCTGTATAAAAGTAAACGTCCCAACAGCCCGAAATGTAGTAGAAACTATAAAAAACCAGAACGATACCTTTGTCCAGGCCGTTTCTCGATGCGATGAGGGCTGAGGGTTTGTCACCGCTGAATCTATACTAGACTCGTTACCCTTATAATACCTTAAGCAGAGTAGGTGTTAACCTCCACTTGTCGGTCATTTCACACCTTTTTTCCATATCCCCCCTTTTCCTTTCTCCCCTTTCCTTCCCCCCCCCTCTTTTTTTCCCCCCCCCCTTCTTTTCCCCTTCCACCTCCTCCACTTCATCACCTCTAATCAGCCGTAAACCGAACTAGACCAAAACACATTATGTATTTTTATGTCCATAGTTTGTTTGGGTTTTAACCTTTTTTAACAGCATTACCAGGCAAGACGTTTTAAAGATATTTAAATAAAAAAATAATATGTTTTTATTGAGTACCCACTAGGGGTCACTGTCATTTCTTGTATAAAATGTGGCTGTTTGGTATGCACTGTTACCTATGACTAAGGGATCATTTCCCGAAACGCGTCAGGATATACAGCAGTAATAAATCTTCTCCAGAAGTGCCGTCAATTTGTTCCTCCATTCGTTTATTTAAACAGCTTTGGGTACATAATCAAAAAAGAGTCACTTAATATAAAAAAAACATTGCACAGTGACCCAGGGACTTAGCCCTGCCCTTATAATGTCAACTTCCAACAGAACATAAACAGAAGCTTTAAGCGACTTTTGGCAATAAGTTGTGATAAATGGAACATTTTCTAATTAGACTAGTGTTGTTGTTAATGACCTGAAGGTTGTTATGTTATGTGCAGTTTGTGTGAGTGTGTGGAAGGGTTAGTGTGAGTATGTGAGTGTGTGTAGGTTTGGATGCTGGGTTTCATTTCCGTTGGTTGAACTTGATGGACTTTGGTCATTTTTCAACCCAACTTAACTATTTAAATTAAGTGCCGGCAATTATAAGCTTTTTCAACTTGGTAGTGATTTCTTTCCCAGAGACCTCCACAAGTTTAATTAATTTATCCATACCAAACAAATTCTTAATTAGTGGCATTTCTCTAAGGGGCAGATTTACTAAGGGTCGAAGTGAATTCAAGGGAATTTTCTACTTTGAATTTACTTCGACTTCTATTCGAAGTAAAAATCGTTCAAATATTCGACAATTTGATAATTAAAGTACTGTCTCTTTAAAAAAAACTTTGACTTCAATACTTATCAAATTAAACCTGCCAAAGTGCTAAGTTAGCCTATGGGGACCTTCTACAACATTTTTCTAAGTCTTTACACATCGAATAAAAATCCTTCGATCGGTCGCTAAAATCGTTCGAATCGTTCAAATTTTTATTTGACCACAGGATTGCAAACTTTGATGAAAAAACTTCGAATTCGATATTTGAATTAGAAGTTTTTTAATTTGATGGTCGAATTCCGAATTTTTTTGTACTTCGATAAATCTGAAGTCATTTTTAACAGGGCGTTATCTGTGGAGCACTTTCTCTGAGTGTTTTCTGTGTCAATGATGAATGAGTGCTACAATGCTGAGATAAAATAAATCAAAATTGCCGCCCCAGAAGTGTCTACACATATATACGTAAAATTTACATACAATAGCTGTTATTTGTCTCCCGGTGGCCATTCTGTTTGGAGATTTCAATGGATTGCAGTGGCAATTCTATCTCTGTGATATCACTCAGAAAAGGAGCTTTGTGCGATTCTTGACAACATGCAATTTGAAATCGTATCATTATTGTTACAACTGGCGATTAATATTATTCCTAATTGAGAGACAAAACAAAGCCTTTTTGTCAAAACTCGCCTTAAAAAAATCATGGTGACTAACCTCCTCATCGGTCAGTACTCGTGTAACTATCCCTTTAAGATAGAGGCCCAAACCTTTGAGCATCTCCAGGTGTTCACTTGTCCTTTATTTTTATTTTTTTTGGCTTTTTCCCAGTGGCCATGAACTTTGTTTTTATTGACCAAATGTTTGGTTTCCCTCATTTCTGGAGCTAGCATTTCCAGGAGGTCTGAAGGCATCTCCCTCCCCTACTTCTTGGGTTCAAGTTACCCTTTATGATCCAACAATCGGCCAGGCCACCCAGGCAAGTAGAAGGTTACAAATTCATGAAAACAGAAAATTAAAATTTATTGACTCTGTATGCTAACGTCTTACTCCACTTCTTACACACCAGCCTCACATTTTCAGACCAAAACAGGAAAATAGAGAAGTTTTCAAATTACTGTCAGTACTCGTTGTATTTGTAGTATGCAATTGAGACACAGAAATGTTCACATTCTGGCATGTAGTGTTTTTTTTTAGAGTCTAAACACCACAGAACTCATGAGACATTTAAGCTTCACTAACATCAGTGACCTCTTGGCCTAACATGACCTAAGTAATTTATATTTGACTATAGATCTGGGAAAATCCCACCAGGTGAGGAGAATACCTGCCCATAGATGATGTCCTTCGCTTATGGGCCTAGAGCCAATTTGTTTGTCCCAGGGCAAATTTATCGGACCAATTGGTGGCTTTACCAAACAATAGGATCTACTCGTTTGCAGTAATTTTAAAACATTTAGTAGAGTAAACAGTCTGCACAAGTTCCAGAAATTCAAAACAGCCAATTAGACATTTTCTTACAACCTGCTGATGTGTTGGGTTTCTTTACCTGGTGACAACTTTGTGACTTTTATCCCATTGTGACATTCATTTTTAGGCAAAGAAATGGTTCACCAAGTAGGAACTCAGACAACTTTCTAGATTAATTCTAGGTGAAGACTTGCTATGGACTCATGGATATCTCCATCTGCTGTTCTTAAATCCAAAAGGTAAGGAGAAGTGGTTGAGTCCCAAAGATGACAAATGAATCATTTCAAGGGCCTATGTGATTCATCACTCATGTAAATAGCCAAATAAATCTGATGCAATCGAAAATGTAAAAACATGGAGGAAAAAACAGCATTTCAATCGCATGTGTGTGCACCACATACAGTCCCTATGCCTCGCCAATATGAGCAAACATTGAACCAGTATGTTGTGCTGCGGGAGCAATGAAACATATCTCATCATCTTTCACAGGCAAAAATCAATGTTAAGTAGCCTGCCCTGAGCCCGATTCTGTAACAAATCATATATTATTAACACAAGTCTTTTGTAAAAAGTTCCTGCCGACAAGGTTACTTTGTAAGTTAAAACGTTTCCACATACAGCTCTATGGCATAACAGCTGCTGGTATTTCCATGATAAAGTTGATGTATATTTTGACGGAGCATCTGTCATTGTAGCCTTTTAAGCCAGGAGGTTAGAGAAGCACTTAGTACAATCAGGTGGACCATTAGTGATGTTAACAGAACCTACTGTATGCATTGTTTATCTGCTGGAAAAAAGGATATTGATGCCTATTAATAATACCCTGTTAGTGGGCCACTTTGCCTTTGTTTGATTCCCTTTTGTATTAATCTAATTAAAACAGTAATAGGAGGATGTATAATGATCCCTCTTGTTTTATTTCCTCTAGTTTCTAGTTGAAGGTGAAACAAACCCAAAGTGCAGTTTCTGTCTTGCTTAAGCTGCCAAGGAAGGTTGGTTAGACGTCACTCAACAGTTGACCAAGTAAAATAAGTCAGCAGTAGCTTTAATGCACAACAATATGGTAGAGTGCTTCCACCCCTGATCATGTACCCTTTGTGGTACCAGGTGCTACACCGGAGGACCCACTCCTGCCATGCGGGTCATGTAGGTACATAGAAGAAATTCCACACTGAATGCTGAAAAAAGTGTTAAATTTATTCACCCAAATACATACGTTGCCCTTGTCTGTATGTACAGATGCAGCCACTTTGGTTTGTCTGTTTGACACAGAATAACTAAACACAGATATCCCATTTATCTCATTTAACACAGAAAACTGTGTCACAACAACCCATCTAATTAAAGCATTCACCATTGTGAACAATGGAGCTTTGGTATGCTAATGAAAAGGTTAAATGCATTAAATGAGTTAAGATGACTTAAGATAACACAGTTTCTTCAATTACCCCTGAGTCATGACGCATTTAACTCACAAATCCAAGTGGCTTCATCTGTATTTGGGTGAATAAATTTAACACTTTTTTCAGCATTCAGTGTGCCACTGGAATTTCTTCTAAGCAGTAGCTTTAATGGACCTAACTTTATGCCAGGATCAATGACCAATCCTATTGGTTAATACAGGAATAGAGCAAAGGAGCAACTACCATGCACAGCTTGACCAGCAGCAATAGGTGCCATTAGCTGTGGACATTGGCATCAGTTGAGTTTTAAGGTTTGAATATCACGCCTAATAGGTTTGCTTGTGTTGCATCTAGAATTCCCTGATCCCTGGAACCTAGAGGATAGAATGTCAGCCTGTCTGTACTCATGAGGCCTAGGAGGTGAGGCTTAGGTACACCACTGCATGCCCCTAAACAATGTTCAGCAGGATCTGTACGTTCATAACCTATACAAAGAAACACCATAAAGCTGTGCCAACATAGGAATCCTCTGTACAAGGCATAATTCAGCAGGAACAGTCCCTTATGTTTAATTATAACTACCATAACTTGATGCCAACTTAGATGTCCCCCTTCCAGGAAAAGCCCCCAAGTTTGCCCAAGTTAGTTTTCAGCTTAGATATTGCCCTGTAGACTTTCTGAGCCTTCACGCATGCACTCCAGGCCATCTCACATATCTGTCATCACTAACCTGGGCATTGACTATTAGAGTACAACTAATCTCAGCTAAATAGATGTTTTCTTGCATTCTTAAGGCATATATTGTTTACTGTTCTTTACCCCTAGTAGGAGGCAGGATGTGTTGGAGGTCATTTGAACACAATTATGAAGAATGAACAGAAACTTTTCTTTGCAAAAAAAAAAAAATTCAAGGTTCAGCTTCTGACAAAGCAAAAATCAAGGTAACGTGCATTTCAAACCTTGAATAAAGATAAATGTCATGGGGAAGAAAAACAAAATCAAAAAAATAGATGCTTCCATCCACATCTATACTGATGGCAATGACATTAACACAAATGTAGGTTCAAGATGATGACATTTAGTGCTCAGCCTCTAGGGGGACATTTTTATACAATGTGCTGGGGTGACTCAGATCCCCCCTAGTCAGATACCAAAAAAAAATATGTGAAATGAAATTATCCATATGCTAAGCAGTGATTCAAGACACAGAATAGATTTACTGGGTTTTCATTATTAATGTTTTCACCTATTTCTTTATGCATTGAGTCTACCGTATCCTAATATTCACCAGAATTGCAAAGTCCTCTGTACAACACACCAGCAAGGGTACCGCTGGAGAAATGCCCTTACAATGATATTTTTATGTTCACCCGCCTGCTCAAGGGGTCTGTTGACTAATGTGATACCGTCATCCAGTGTTGGACAGGGGGAGGGTCCTACTTGAAAACCAGAGACTCACCTCAGCTAAGAGGGGCCCTCTGTCACTTCAATTGACCATACCCACTTCCAGCACTTTTATTTGCACTGCCACTGATTGATCGCTGGAATCCAGACCCCAGCACTCCACCAAGGCACTTTATAGACTTTCCATTTGAGCGGACCATGGGACCAGGACCAGGTCCCACCGGATTTTCTCCCATTGGGCCAGTCCGACACTGCCATCATCTCACAATGTTTTGGCCCCTGTTAGGGGCACTGTCTCCATGAGGCGAGTTGAGAAACTCAACTCAGGTGGCAGCAGCCCTCAAGTTAGCAGGGGCAGCAAAAAAGCAGCTCCTGGTAATTTAGGAGCTGAAACTCAGATTTCTTTTCTGTGTATTTCCTTTACTTTTACAAATCAAACGTGTTTGTGTATTTCATGTGTGGCCCCAGGCAATTTTTATTTTTCCAATGTGGCCCTGCGAGCCAAAAGTTTGGACAAACCTGATATAAACAAAGGAATAAATGCTTTTACGTAGGGCTATCCCACTGAAGGCCTCCCAGCTTTATGATATTTTACATGGCCTTCAACCTGCTCAAGGGGTCCATTGGGTGAAATTAGAAATACAATGTACACAAGAGAAAGCATTTGAAGAATAAGCAAAGCACATTCTGAGAGAAAGGATGTGAAAGATGCCCCATGCATCCTCTTGGGCTCCACAATAACACTTCTTCATAATTATATGAGAACCCAACATCCATTCGTTGAGGTTAAATGTTTAGTGAATGTTTTAAGGGTTTGCAGCAAAATGTATCTAACAAAGAAGTATCCAGAACCAAAATAATTGAAATAAGAACACAAAGAAAGATTGCTTTATCCATAACAGACCTGTAAACTTACTAGATAGGTCTTAAGTCCAAAGGCTCTTTTGCTCATGATTTTATACATATGGTGCTCAATGGAAACTCCATGGTCCTGGAACTACCACCTGCCCTCATGTCATCTCTTTATATCACTGGTTCAAGTTTCATTTATTGATTACATTCCGTGCCAATGTCTCAGGGGTTATGTAGCTGAAGAATGCACCCATACTTATTGCTTCTCTACACCATAAGTGGTTTGAAGGCACTTTGCAAGCTTTCATCCTCTTGACCCATGGGATAATCCAATCCACTGTTTCTCAGAAAGGCCGCACTCTTTTACCCTTCCACCAGTCAATACCAGATGATCAGTGTAGTTATAATTGGGCCAAGCAGGCTGCAGATGGTGCTTGTTCTCTTTGAGGTGGATGTTGGTGGCAGGTGGACATAGCCTGACACATCTTTATGAGTGCAATGGTTGCATTGGCTTAAAAGTTATGGACTTCTCCGAACACGATGTGCCCAGAGGCAGAACAAGAGTTTCACAAACATATTAAAGTTGCTTCATCCTGAGGACAATCCTTACTGAAGTACTTGCTTCCATACAGAGATATCCAAGAAGCGTTTGCAGCGCTGCAAAAGAAATGCTACTGTTCATCATATCAATTGTTTCTGTAGAAAGTAAAAGAGAATCAGCCATGTAAGAAATGAAACTCAATAATGAATCTAAGTGCATCATTGTTATCCAGAGATAAAGGAAATACATGTTATGTTCACCATTAAAAGTGTAAAAGGCAAATATACACATCTGTATCCAATGCCAGTCAAATCAATATGGTTGCACTAAAAAAGTGTTTTATCGTTGGGTTTATTGAAAGGAATAGTTTACTTCTTTATTAACTTTCTTGTTATAATGTAAAGCAAGAAAGATAAAACAGTGGACAGTGGCTCAATGGGGTATATTTATCAAAGAGTGAAGTTAAAGATCTCCAAAGTCTGCTAGAGCAAAATTCCGCCAATCTCTTTTCATTGCTATGGGATTTTGAAAGGTGTATTTATCAAAGGATGAACTTTCACTTTCACCGATTGATACTCTTTTAAAAATCCCCTAGAAATTAACGGAGAGAGGCGGAATTTCACTCTAGAGGACTGTGGTGATCTCTAACGTTACTCTTTGATAAATCTTTGATAAATATACCCCTTTGTCTCTTGAAGAGGCAGTTAAACCCCTTTTCAACACTATTTCATTATTAGTTCTTCATTCTTATGAGGTAAAGTCTTCAGGTGGAAGATGTGAAGGGATTGTTTATACAAAGGGACAGCATGAGAATTTTCACCTAAACCTCACCCTAACTGACCTTTAGGTTGGGCCTTGGAGAGGAAAAACTCATTCCCCTCAATGCTCACCAATCACCATAAATGGTCTTCAGGCTGAGCCACTGTCTTAGATGGGATCACTGCCTTAGATGCATTCTGAAAAATAAAGACCCAGCCTTCTCAAAAGAAACAGAAATGTATCTAGTTAGCCAAAGGACCCAGTACACAAGGAAAAACCAGGGCTACAGTCAAAAACTGGTCAACAAGGTACAGGTATGTACCCATGGGAGACAGGGGGCACAACATTGATGCACAATTCCAACACTAATGGATGTAAAATACACCAAGAAAGTGCAAAATGTCTTGTTGGGTTGGGTTGGGTTGACAGGCTGAGCCAAAGGTGTGCATGGTTTTGACCCAGATCAACGTAAATTCAGGACCATTTGCAGGTACAGCAATCTGATAACATGGCGCATCTCCTTCCTAATCAGTGATATGGTGCATGGACAAGTAGAATGGATACAATACTTTTAGATAATATTCAACATTCTCCTCTCCATCTGTTAGAAGAGTATCTTACAACATAGCTTCACATTTGTGTCATCCTTATGACTGTTCTGTGTCATGAATGTTGTGCTTGTACGCTTTTGTTCCATCTCTTCCTTCAAATGATTCAAAATTGAATATTACAGTTAAAAGCTTTCTTACCCTCTGCACAATTTGTTATATTTGCGATTGCAGATATGTCGGGAAGTTGTGTCTGACAGAGTCGCACCTGATGTGTACAATTTTGCACAAAATGGATGCAATAGTGTTGATTTGGGATTGCATGATTTTTAATACTCTGCAACATCATTATATCTGCGACTGATACTTTAGACCAAATCTGCTGAGCGTATTAACACAACCCCTTTAGGTAGAGGTAGCTCCAGGCCCCCTGCATCAATAGGGGCACTTACACATGTTTTGGAACAGGAGGAGAGATGGACACACTGGCACCAAAGTGCAGAACTGCAAGGATCATATTTGGAGGAAAGTACCTTTAATGATGGCATCAAAGCACTTTACGACAAGTGCATTTTTGCACAGCCACAGTTATATATGACCTCATTGTTGTGCTAAGCACACACATTTGTTTGTTATGAAAATTGTGCACCTATTGATGCAGGGGAACCCTGGAACTACCCCAGCCTGAACCTGGTGGCATTTCCAGCTTTCCCTCAGCGGGCTATTCAATCGGTGCAACAGATTTGCGCCCAGATGTGATGCCATCCCCTATAGAGCACTGCAAAATAATCCCATCTATGTCAGTGCTACTTGGCACTCAAATGGTACAGACAAGAGGAGTAAATAATTATACCATGATAAAACAGGATGGAGAATCTGGCTAAAGTCCTTCAACTCATGCCATACATTTTATCCACAAGCAAGGGTCCATACGTAAATTCAGTAAAACGAAATATGCAACATACTGTAGAACAAAGTAGAACAAAGTATCAGATTCAATAGCTAAAAACATACTTTAATATATAACCAAAAAGGATTAATGTAAACGTAGCCCAGAAAGCAAGATAGTTTTCTTATTGGAAACAAGGACAACAAATTGCCATAAAGATCTGTCTGTATTCTTAAAGAAACCGCTATTTATGCAGAGTGATAGAGTAAATCAAACACAACGATAAAACTAGACAGAGATGCTTTTCTTCTACCTTTGCTTAAAAAACATTTTAAGTAACGCTGCTTTCTCTCCGCTAATGACAAACTGGTTCAGTGCAATCGTCTGAAAAAACATGAATGTGGTGGACAGAAAACAAACTCATTATTATTTTTAATTGGCCACCGTAGCAGATCGAAGTCTAAAAATTCTGCATAAGAACTATTAGAAATTAAATGGAAACGCAAGCTTTTTATTACACCATCAACAGAGAAAATACGAAGAAAAAGAAAAAAAAAAGTCTTTGCTTATTTACAGTTATTTTGGTTTTAGGCCAATGTCCGATGGTAAGTATTGCAAATAGGGAACAGAATAACGTCATTGTCCATCATGTTGCCGAGAAGGGATTGGATTTTTAAAGTCTGGTTTGTTGTTCTCTCTGTAATGTTCATGTCCATCAAATCCAAATTCCGGGACATTGGACTCAGTCTGCTTTTCCCCTTGAGAATCTTGATATTATGTCACTGAGCATTTAAATCAGGATCAGCTTATATATCCGAACAGGTCTCTTTTCAAGTTATCAGGAAACCCTGAAATATCCTCAAACAGGAAAGACAAGAGAAGATGTAGTCGTAAAGTCCAAAATCTCTTTCATCTGGCGAAAAGTAATTGAAAATAAATCCTAATATCAATGTGTTGATAATCTTCAGCAATCTGATCTTGTACCGATATAAATTTCTTATTTGCTACCGTGTTACCTGGAAAAGAACAAGTGGAAAAAATAAGTATGGAAACAGATGAATGAACTGTATAATATGTTTGACTTCAGAAACAGTTACAGTAGACTTTGCTCTGCTAGAAGTCAATAGAAAGTCTGCTCCATCAATACCATAAATATTATCAGTTAGGTCCATGAATATATCTAGGCTTGGTGTTGTTATTATACTGAGCTGTTGCATATCTTGTACCATCGCCAAAATGTCTGCCATTCTCTACTTATCTTTGCAGGCGACCTGCCGAGTAGAGTAGACACCACAACTCTACCTTCAGCTCAAGCTCTCCAAATATGAGCTGATCTTTCCATTATAATTGCCTCAAGCCCTGACAGATTAGATCATGGAAAAAGGGAACACAATTGTCTCTGCATTTCTTGTGAAAAGATTTTATAGAATTAAATGGTGCCCTAACAAAATGTGGACACTAGCAAGTAGCACACGCAGCACCAATGGCAACATAAACTTTCATTGGACCGTCAAGGTTTCTTTTTTGCTTGGGGCATTTTTGGTTGTGGTTTCCTTTGCTGCATGTCCATTCTTTCCAAATATGATAGCTGTCATCTCTGAAACTAGGTGCAAATACCCTCATTTTTCAGCACAGGAACACTATGAGATGCCAAGACTGTCAGGCAGTCTTTAAACTGAAGATTGAGGAGCAGTTGAAAGAACATCATCACTGCACAGGGAGACTGTATATTTACGTTATAGATGCAATGTCTTGTAAATAGGTCGTTAAGAACAAAGTACTTGTAAGCAATAACTGCACATATTGTAGCCTAAAGCTGGCCATAGACGAGATTTTTAAAAGATCAGATCCTGATTGTGAGACCACGATCTTCTCAGAACGATTGTACGATCGTACGAATTTACCATCAACTAAAAAGACAGGAAAACAAAGGGGAGCTGCCTGCTTGGCCCTGCAAACATAGATAGATTGCACTGGGACCGATTAAGATTTTTTAACCTGGCCGATCAATTTTCTGACAGATGTCGGCGGAAAAATCTTAAGATGTACGATCGTTCGAATACCACTAACCGCACGATAAATTTTGAAGGATTGGTCGGGCTTCCCTAAAATCGGTCGTTCGGCAAAAAGAATCATCGCGTCTATGGGGAGCTTAACCAGCAAAAGAAAATTATCCTGTAACTGCAAACGATTAAAAATTATATGTTTTTATTTATAACTATAAATATATTATAAATATATATTATAAATATATATCTAATATTGAAAAATACATACAGATACTTTGCCTTATGCCTTTCCTACCCTTCAGTACTTAGTCATAGGCATGAAGGGAGGGTATAAAATGCATAAGTTTTGTATGTATTTTTTAATATAGAGTTATAAATAAATATATAGCATTTTTAATTGTTTCAAGTTACTAAATCATTTTCTTTTGCTGGTTGAGAAAGGTGCCCTTGGAACCGAGGGTTCATTCCTTTTTACTCTGGTACTTTGTTTGACTGGCCACACACACTACCCTAAAGTAGTTTCTATAATATTTAACAAATTGTAGCCTCACAAGGTAACATTTCTGGTTGGTATTGGGGTTGGTATTGGGGTCAGTGACCCCAGCAGCAAAATAACATTTTCATTTGCAAGCTGCAGAGAGGCAGAAAAGGTAGGAAACTAAGTAATCTGGAATGTGGGCAACGTTAGCGTGCATCTCTGGTGGGAAAAATATTGTTTTGCTGATTGATGCCCTTTAAATCAATCAGAGGACTCGACTTGAACACAGTCAAGGTTGCGAGTTCGCAAGCTTTAGCAAAAATGGAAAGTTCGTTTCGCATAGATTATTATAAAAAGTTGGTTAACAATTTCTGAATTCTACTCTCAAGGGATGTTGAAAATAATGTGATTTATGGAAATGTAAGGTTACGGGTTGATGAAGATGGGCTTCTAAAATCAGTTTCAGATACATTGTGAACTTTTCCAAAACACTCATCTGGAAACTTTGCAGGAAGCGTGCGCAATGTGAAATGAACACACACCTGCTCACTTATTATGCATTAAACTATTTTATTGCGTGCATGTAGATGCGCTTGGGCCATTTCTCATAACTACGAAGTAAGGAACAGACAGCGGAGTTAAGGCTTATTTTTCTTGTCATATCAAATACGGTGCATTTTTTTTTCACGCAAAGCTAACGTCTCTGTAAATTCATGCGCATTTACAATGAAAGAGAGAAAGAAAAGGAAACACACACAGAATTTTAAAAGTTGCATTGCTGTAAGAAAAATGCTCACAGTGCAGCTTTCTGATGGTTCGATATCTTATTAAAATAGGTTTGTATTGTTGTTTCTGGGAGAGGAGGCTTTACATCATCACAAATTCATTAGATTGTTTGCGTTGTCAAATACAATTTCAATTCTGATCGGTGATCACATACATAATGCTTAAGAACGCATAATTTACGGATGCGTTTAAATTTCCCTACATGGCAAGGCATTGCAGAGCGGGAAGCCTACAGAGAAAGATATGTACAGAGGGGAACCATATTTGTATTACAAAGAAATGGAGACGTTGATGGGAAGTGAAAACCACTTGAGTTGAGTCTGCCCATTCATCTAGTTTATGAGAGGTTAAATAAACTAATATAATACACAAAAGCCATGAATATCCTGTAAATTATATCCTTATAAACGGTGAGTTCTGATGTCATCAGTTATAAACGGTGAGTTCTGATGTCATTTCTGTCACATGACTCATTGAAATTTGTGTATTATAATAAATAAAGTACCCCCAGTTGCAAAATATGAGGATATTAGAAGTTACCTTGGAGTTCCATGACCTGTATAAAAACACTCGGCCTTCGGCCTCGTGTTTTTATATGGTCATGAAAC
This sequence comes from Xenopus laevis, assembly GCF_017654675.1. Lineage (NCBI taxonomy): Eukaryota > Metazoa > Chordata > Amphibia > Anura > Pipidae > Xenopus > Xenopus laevis. The sequence continues at coordinate 121,938,157 of NC_054378.1, read as the reverse complement.
TCCTCGGTAACTTATAATATCCTTATATTTTACAAGAGGGGGTACTTTATTCACTATATATTCTGGTTTAGAACTTGATTGGCTCCATGAAATTGTTCATTAGTTTATAAGTCTCGGGGGCACATTTACTAAGCTCGAGTGAAGGATTCAAAGTAAAAAAACTTCGAATTTAGAAGTTTTTTTTGGGTACTTCGACCATCGAATAGGCTACTATGACCTTCGACTACGACTTCGATTCGAACGATTCGAACTAAAAATCGTTTGACTATTCGACCATTCGATAGTCGAAGTATTGTCTCTTTAAAAAAAACTTCGACTACCTACTTCGCCACTTTAAACCTACCGAGCTTCAATGTTAGCCTATGGGGACCTTCGATGGATTAAAATCCTTCAAATCGTTCGATTCGAAGGATTTAATCTTTCGATTGAACGATTTTTCCTTCGATCGTTCAATTATTGCTTCGATATTCGAAGTTGAAGGATTTTACTTCGAGGGTCGAATATTGAGGATTAATTAATAGTGATGGGCGAATTTGCGCCGTTTCGCTTCGCCGGAAAATTCCGAAACACCGAAAAATTCATGAAACTGCGCCGGCATCTCGTTTTTGACGCCGGCGCCCATTTTTGTTTCGATGCCGCCGAAATATTTTTTTTTGACGGAGACGAATTTTTGCAAATTTATTCCCTGGCGGCGAATCACGCAAATTTGCCGCGAATTTGCACGTGGCGGATAAATTCGCCCATCACTATTAATTAACCCTCGATGTTCGACCCTTAGTAAATGTGCCCCTCAGTGTATTCCATTGCATTCCTATGACAAATTGTCTTTCTTTAGGAAGTTTATGCTGCTCTAAACCCTCATTATTGGTTGCATCATGGCTACGTAGGACTAAAACTACCAAGTTTACTCACAAGGATGCCATTAACAACAACAGAACATTATTATATAGGTGGCACAGGAAGGACTTGCTCCCTTGAGAGACAACAGAACCATTACTGGCGAGGCAGTTAGTGTTTAGGGATGTAGCGAACTGTTCGCCGGCGAACTAGTTCGCGCGAACTTCGACTGTTCGCGTCCGCCGCAAGTTCGCGAACGTCGCGCGACGTTCGCCAATAGGCGTTCGCATCAAAATCGTTCGACCATTCGATCGTTCGAATCGAACGATTTTCGGATGTTCGAAGTTCATGAACAGTTCGCGAACTGTTTGCATTTTTTGCCGGTGTTCGCGAACGGCGTTCGCGAACACATACTCGGCGGTTCGCTACATCCCTATTAGTGTTATCATTTTTGCAGAACATTGTCATTTGCTAGTACCTGCTTATATAAAGGTATATAATCTCCCCTGTAGACCATGGTAGGACTTCTACATACCTATGGATACATGTCTACCATACAAGAGCATATCAGTTTTTCTTTTAGGGTTTTCAGTATTAATAAATACAAGCAATGGTAGTTCCAATGTCTAAGACAACTATAGCATTTAGCTCATGGCCAAAAGACACAGCAGAGCCTTAGGGTGACCAATATTTTTAGATTTTCACATTCATAACATGGAAAATAAACTCCTTACAGAGGAATCCAGGGATGCAATTACAGAAGGAAGGAGCAGCAAAAGAGATGCCAGTGTATGTGGGTCCCAAACTGGTGGGTTATCTGGCATTGCTGATCGTTGGACATGAATAAACAGACTTTCCATGATTTCTCCATCTTTCATCTTCATCAAAGCCCTAGAAACAGCACTAACCATAGACAACACTCAAGCCTCACTCCTCTACTATTTATAGCAAAAGTTATGTGTTTGCATACTTATGTTTATTATTTCATTGTGTGTGAGAACTACATGCCACACTAGATGGGGGTGCCACAGTCAGCTGCTACTCCTTTATATAGAAAAATTACATCCACCACAAAAAAATGAATGAAGAATGGTCCACTAAATAATAACGACTGCCCCAGAATAAAGTAAAATGTTTGGGGTGCCATTTTATATAGAATACAACAACTTTGCCCACTCCTATCCCACACCCTTAAATACAATTTGGAGAATAATGCCAATGTTGGTTTATGTCACAAGTCATTCTTAGTATCTTTGGTGAAAGGTGGGTGACCATAGAATACTCAGGGTCCAACTAGCAAGCTGACAGTTAAATTGCCAGCTGCTAACTGTATCTAACTGCCAACTGTCTAGTGAACAGAATTGACTGTCTAGTGATAAAAGTTGACTGACTAATGGTGCAATGTAGGTTTTACACCTCTTGCCCTTTGGGTTGCCATGGCATCTATAGGATTAGGTAGGTCTGCCAGATATTCAAGTGGGCCTAGGCCATAGTGGTCCCCAGTTGTGGAAAATTGCCCTAATTTAAAGCTTTACCACTTGGCACTGTCTGTATTTAATGAAAGTGAGCCCTAAATGTCAAGTTCTCTAGCTCTTAAAGGCTCAGTCCAACATATTTTTTTTTTCTTATACTGCTAATTCAAAACAGAAGAAACTCTCCGACCCCAAAAGATGCCTGCTAATGAAATTATGGGTCCTTCAACACTTGCCTTGGTTGTTTTGATTTTGTTTCCGCTGATGCAGGACCAACCTGAAAGATTAGGCAACACTTTGCACTCTTCTCCTTCCATACAGGGATTCATCTGACACCACCACTTCTGGATCACAATAGAAGCTGGAAAATACACAAGTTTGCATTTTAGCATTGCACCACACTTCAGGCCTATAATAAATGCAAGATGGTTACAATGAAATTACCAGTTCGGAAAAAATAATAAGAAAAAGGGTTAAACCACTGTAATTATTATATACCAGCAATAGGTCTGCCTATAGGGAAGCCATTCAGACATTGATTTGGTACAGGGGGAAATTACAAGACACATCCTATTGTTATATCAGAATAATTACTAGTTTAAAGACGCGCTCCAGCGTATGAAAATGACGGCTAAGCACCAACAATGACATACACTACTGTAATTTTAATAGAGCAGAAATAGTTCCGATTTTACATACACACGAGTATTGCACAGAAGTGGTTTCATTTATTTTTCTCCCTCTGTAAATTAGTCATATTAAATGGAATAACAGCTTCCATAGGTTTACCACTTGTTTGCTCTATCGTGTGTCATTAAGAGCCGACTGAGCATAACGTGATGCTAATATGCAATGTGCACAAGATTAAAAGTTAATTGAACGAGAGCAGATTTCGAATATACTTCATATAATGACTATTAGTGTAATGGGACAATGGCCACTTAAAGGGACACTCCAGTTTTCAAGTTTTCAAATTATTTGTTTCCCTGTTTTTGTTTTAAGGTTTTTCTCTGTTCCTTAAACTTTATCAATCCCTCCATATTTTCCATTGAGTTATAATCAATACTTTAACAATAGCTTGAATGGATTGTATCTGGCAGCCCAAGGGGAGTGGCATGGGAACATTGTGGGTGTAACTGGCCAAATGGACCTCTCTATTAGGGATGGGTGAATTTTTTCGCCTCGTTTCAGCAAAAAAATTACGCCCATAGACTTGTATGGCGGCGTGCGTCCAAAAGAAAAATGGGCGTCTGCGACATTTCGCCGGCGGTGAATTTTTGGCGAAACGAAACGAGTCATATTCGCCCATCCCCACTCTCTATAGCAGAAACTGTAAACACTTTGGCAGATTGAGATTCCCTTTCATTTTCCTTTACCTCTTCCAACCGCATACAACAATGTTGTGCTTCTAGGCAAGCTTCAGGAAAGAGATTTCCACCATCAAGATTTATCCTGCTATGAGGAGAGAACTAGGTAGAATTGATGTGCTCAGTTTGTAGAAGGCAGGGTCCAAAAATGAGTCAAGTTAATATTAGACTGATGATGATTAGAGTTCATGATGCTCATGTAAGGAATGCTTTGTACTGGAGCTATAATTCAACAGGTCAAACCGACCCCTAAGCTTTATTCAAGTCACACATACCAGACTAGGTTTAAATTGGTGTAGAGAGAAGCCAAAAAAACGACAGTATTCTGAAGCAGTCTCTATTTAGTTAATAAAGGTAAAACCAATCCTAACTCATTATCCATACCACTTTACAACACTGAAAAAGAGCCACATGTACTGATGGGCGAATTTATTCGCCAGGAGCAAATTCCCGCGATTCGCAAAGCTGCAGCGAGAATTCGGGAAAGCGAAACGTCCCAAATTCGCCCATCAATAGCCACATGTAGACACCTGTACTAGCTAAAACCCAAGATCACAAGCCTTCATTTATCTACTAATATAACACGTGCCACTGCAAATCTGATTCCTCCAGTAAAACAATTTCTGGAGACTTTTGGTTTCCATATTATTTGAATTAAGCAATAAAAGAAATAACTGAATTAAAAGCATTCCCAAAACAGAGCCTTGGGGTACACCACTTACAAGTTTGGCCAATTTAGAGCAATAGATCTGTTCCAAGTCGTTTGAATCACCGAAAACTTCCTCATACAAAGTATGAAATTGATTTCTGAAAAAAATATATAATTTTGGGGAATATCCTTAAGATTTCTGGCTGCTGAAATTCATTTTAGGTTTGTAATGAAGCCTCTGTTCTGCTTTGCCCAGAATTGAAACCTTGAGCTGATTGGCTGATGCCTTTATTTGTGTCTGATGCCTTCATGGAGGTCCTGGAAGTTCTTCCCATTTTGCTGTATTTACAACTTCCATTGCATTCCCTTAAAGCCTCATTTAGGTCAATGCACACTAGGGTTGCCAGGTCTAATTTTCAAAACCAGCCAAAGTCAGCTACGAAACCAGCCCAAAACTAGCCAAGTGGCACTTCAAAAGTAGTCCAAAAATAGCACAATAGGTGAAAAAAAGGCAAAATAATAAATGAATATACAGGTATATGAAAATATGCCTTTTTCAAGTTTTCACTGTTTCGCAAATTTTTACAAGAAGCAAAATGGGACATAAGGTCCTAATACAATTTCAATAAATATTGGTCAACCTCTAGACATTTCGGTGGCCAGCAGATTTTTGCCCCAAAATTTGCTGAAATTGAGGAAAGTCACCGAAACATGAGAGTGTGACGGGAGACTGGGGTACAGAGCTCAAAATCTGGTAACTCCCGACTTCTACACACGTCAGTCCCATTGAATGCTGGGTATTGTAGTCTTAAATTAAACTTGGCAATTGGTAAATTGTTAAACAAAAACTATATTACCCAACATGCACTGGGAGACACAGGCTTGGCACATTACGGCAAGAAAAAACTTTGGCTGGTTTCCAAAGTACAAACCAGCCAAAGGCCCAAAAAAGTAGCTCAAATCCATACCTTAACTAGTTTGTACTATCAAAACCCACCTTGGCTTTAAATTAGTAGCCTAATTTGTCTGGAAAACCACCAACCTGGCAACGCTGACGTACACCATCCTTCAATCAAAGGGATGTATAATCCTGTTTGATGAGCTTGATTATCAATAGTTTTATGTGTGATCAAGATTCATCTTGAGCACTTGCCCTTATCCTTTAACAACTTTGATGTACAGCTCCATGGACAATGGTGGAGAATAGGAATAAGCTTTGTTCCCATCACAAGACTTCATTTACGAACAAAGGTGCTAAATTGCACAAGTGCAGTTGTCAGTCTTTTGATTTCAAACCTATTGGCTGATTGTAGTATCTAGTAGTGATAAGCCTGAAGCTACTAAGACTTATCACTGCTAAATACTGATACTGATTAGTGATGGGCCAATTTATTTGCCAGGCATGGATTCGCTGTGAATTTCCGCACTTCGTCACTTGTGAAAAAAGTTGCTCCCGTAAAAACTGCTGTACGTAAAAAAAAAAAAATTGACGTTAATGCATTGGGACAAAAGAGTCGCACGTGTAAAAATGGTCGCTTGCATAAGAACAGTAGCGTATCAAAATTATTTTGATGTCCATTGACTTGGAATCCGACAAAATAGTTGCGTTACACAAGTAAAAATTGATGCACTCGTAAAAAATTGTTGCATGTGAAAATTATTTTGACGGCCATTGCCTTCATTGCTTTTCTCTAGTTTTTTGGAGCTTCACAAATTTTTCGGCAAAGCGAAACTGGACAGATTCGCTCATTACTCATACTGATACTATATCAAGATGTGGGTGAGTAAAACTCTTTATAGACATAAATACTAATTTATCACCTTTGTTTATAAATGAACCTTCACACCCAAGTTGCTTCCAAGATGGGTTTCTCAGTTTTTAACCTGCAAATAGGCTCCAATGGGCATGTGCTCAGCATGTAATGCGTGAGCTAGGGGATGCAGCAAGTTGTCTCCATGCTAAATAAAATCCAATGCAGGATGTAGAAGAAGCAGACTCTGCATAAACATTGGAAATAACATATTTTGTATACACAATTACATGTGTGGATCTAAAGTTGTGCTTCTATAGCTATCGATGAGTGTAGCCTGTCGATGGGAGAGCATGGCCTATTGGAAGGACAATGCTCACTGTGCATGTGACTGGGACACCTGGAAAAACCCAGTGGGCCCCCTGCTCTTATGGGCCTTGCCAGCCAAGGATCGCTCCCATGTTTTGACTGCCCTCTGCCACAGAAAGAAAGAATTAAAGGTGCTCGATTTGATGCATTGTATTGCATTGCGCTTGCTGGGAGGGGTTTGAACGTTGGAAGGATGGGCCCTGGTGACTACGAAGAGGATTATTGCTGTCGCAGGCCTGATGTGCTCCCAATGCTCCAGTCTGATTCTGCTTGGAGATGGAAATTGTAAAACTGGTGTAATGGGGCTTACAATGGCAGGAGTGTGGTGGGGCTCTAATACTGGGTAACTCAGTTGACATGTTAGTTGGGGTTAAGTAAGACTCCTATGAGGGGCTATTGAAACTTGGGGATGGGGGGCAACCTAAAAAAAAAGGTGTGGGCATTGTTCAGTTTTGGGCAGATTGGGCGGCTCATGAGCGGGTATCTGAAAAGACGTTCCTCTTGTATGTCCAAGAGCATAAATATTACATGGGCCTGTACCATACTGGAATATTCTCATTACTGTTCTGTGCCAATCTCCCCGCTAATTCCCTGAATTGAATTTCATGCTTCGGACAATCACCCTACTACAAAGCTTTAAAGAACCTCCAAAACCAACCCAAAGTTATTTGCATCGGTTGCAAGGAAAAGAACATCAAATGATTACATGCAGGAATGTATCAAAATGTATTCCCAGAATCCTTATTCATCAATGATTTAGAATAGGGTTAGAAAACGAACACGGGAAAGGGGGGGTGAGGAGATGAATTGCCTTGTTTTATAATGGAACAGATTGAGAAGCAACATGAAGCATCATTAATACAAACATAACACAGTGCAGTCAGGCATAAGTTACAAAATATTAATTTACTGTAGTCGATGATGTTACAGGGTTTGATGCCGGGGAATATTATGTTCGGAATAAGGTTATTTCTGTGTAACTGCTTTAAATTCGTGAAAACCAAAACACAGGTTAAAAATCAAGAGATTTACAGTTATGGGGAAGTGAAAGCAACTGGCATGAGAGGCAAGCTCGCCCCCTAGTGGTTGATGCTGCAGCACATTTTGTTTAGCAGCAGCATTATATTGTGAGCTCAAATACTAAAGTAATAAGAACAATAACAGTAACTAGGAAGGCAAAAACTGATAAATGCCACATTTCATCCATATTTTATGCCCCTGAATCCATCACTAAGAACAGATATATTCCCAAAATGCTTTGCAAGCGGAGCAAAGGATGAGGCTATAATTTATTTATACCTTATGTCTCGCTGTACCACCAGTAGGATTGACCACCTATCCTAGCACTTGGTCATCCTCTATGTCAGTGGTGCTAAACTGGGTTATTCAAGTGCCGCTCTGCTGTCAGAAGCTCTGCACAAGCTCAGCGAGCTCTGGGTTGGTATAAGTGCATACTGATTAGCACAATCCAGTCTATGTTCGGAGAAATAATCCATGGAACTATAAGGACAACTTTGCATGGGTCTTTACAAGCATAGGGACCTCATTTCAAGAGCAGGGTGCCAGAGGGAGTCCTCCTCTTGAAGAGAGATGGTTGCATTTGAAAGGACAAGTAACACAAACTTCAGGAGGATCACTTGCCTCTAACTGCAGGATTATCTATCATCCCTGGTTCTTCATCTAAACCTTCTCTAGTGTATTAAGCATTGAGTTTCATTTACAGTGAGGAATATTCTTTTCCTAAATTCACCATATTTATTTACACTTACCCTCCACACAAGATGGTCGGGCTCTAGTGGTGCCGGCAACCTGCCCCGGGAAGCAAGAACACTTCACTGTTTGTGATCGTTCTTCAATTCGGTTCTTATTACAGCATCGATGAATTGCGACAACTTCACAGGTTCCTTGCTTTACTTGATATCCTAGATATAATATGAGGAAACAATGGATTAGATGTTGAGATGCAGCGTACCAGTCCTTACAATATATATTTAGCAAGACTTTATCATCATCATCATCATCATTTATTTATATAGACTTTATGCCTTGGAATAAGTTATACTTTAATCTGAATTTGTGCAAGTCACTTATTAATTGCCAGATGGTTATCTGAAATTGTTAATGACTTGAAATATTGAAATAATCAATTGAATAAGTCATAATACATTTTTTCTAATTATTTCACTGGACTTCACCTACTGTTTAGGAAGTTTTGGGTCTGTAACCTATGTCCTGTGCAATGGATGTGTTTTATATTGGCCCAGAAGGATTTTTTTTTGGCAAACCCTTTCGCCTAGTTTATATAGGGATCATATGGCTCATACTCTTTGTACTCCACTTAGTACCAGGGGCGGATGTGCCAGAAGCCTGGAGCCTAACCTTTAAGGTAGCCATAGACGCACAGATAATCACATTTTTTTTTTTATCAAAAGATTAACAAATTTTCATACGATATTTGGTGCATGTATGGTGGGAAACGAGCCGACCAATGTCGGCAGAAGACTTGGATATCGGTCGGCTCGTCGATCAGGCTGGACAGAAGATTTTGATCGGGTGCTTTTGAAAGCACCCAAATATCGCCCGTTGTTAGTAGAATTCTATTGTTTCTACCTGTATATCTGACGATTCAGCTCTACACGTGTGTATTGAAATGAACGATCTTTCTTGGAAAGATCTTTTCCAAGAAAGATCGTAATTGTTACGTATATGGCCACTTTTAGGCTTCACTACCAAGCTTTGAGATCTAATGTGACCAACCACCTTAGAGAAGTTGGAGAGCAGGGACCCCATGAGGAAGGTAAAGGTAGTGGAAGTCATAGCACTTTCCTCAGAGACTCTGAGATAGATAGACCAGCTTAGAAGAAGCAGCTTATGCTCCACCAAGGAGAATTAAGCTCCACAATCTAGGAAGGAACTACTCAAGCTATTTTCTTCCATGAAAGGCTTTCAATTCACTTTGGTGTCTCTATCCTCTATGGGTAAGGATGCATACATCTCTGTAGGTTGCTCATACTTGCTCAACCACTACAAATATGCTTTCACAACTACTGCACTCAGGTCTAGCAAGTGATAGGCTACTCAATGTAATAGATCATTCTAAGATATTTAAGCTATTTATCTGAACAGCTAAGGCTCCACCGAGGATTGTGGAGTGCGATTATGATCCTGGTTAATAATTGCCCAGGAGTAGGGACTAAGCATTAGAGTTTGCTCCATCATTTGGGGAAAAGGCTGAAAGCTGGGTGTACCTTTATAGACGTTGTGTATTCTATCGTCACTGGGGGTACTTATACTGACCATAGGTACTTATATGCCAATCCACTGTTGTTGTATTTTCCCACTTATCTCTGATTGAGATTGGATTGTATTTTAATAAATACTTTCAATGGTTAAGTTGCAAGAACCACTGGCACCCAATTATTGTGCATTGCGTACATTTACAGTTGGTCAACATCCTGCTGCCTCACCGTTGAGAGGGCTCAACCTCTGAGAATAAAGGTCTTATCTGCAGCATAATTTGGGGTAAGGCTAATAGTGAGAGTAACGGTGGTACTCATTTTACTATAGGCTTACACTTGTAACACCTCGCTGGAACCCAGCTGAGAAAGATCCCTATTACACTCTAGAGTAAACATAATTGGGGTCACAGTGAATGATAGTCTTTATGTCATGCCTTCACAATAGGATTGCCACCCTTTTAATTGTTTGAAAATCAACTGGGACCTAATGTGGGCAGGGCGTTGGTGTCACATAGGCAGGGGGATGATTCTTTGATGACATTAGGTTATGCAATATATGGGGGAGGATTTAATTGACAAAAGTGATTCAAGGTTGCAGCATGGAGTTCTAGCATCAGAGCAGTGAAACCCGGGCGGGTGGATTTAAGTAAGACAGTTTCAATCATAAATGAGAAGGTGCCATATCTTGGTAAAATCACTACACTGAAATGGTGGTCCAGGTGCACCGACCCCAAACCCTCAGGGTTGGAAAAACAGACAGCAATACAATTAAAAGCCTCCAGACTCTCTAGAAAATCCACAAGGCTATAAGTATAAACTAAAAACTGCACTATGCGTTTTGTGCCCTATAGGCACTTAGTTATGGGCCTATAGGGCATGAAACACATAGGGCCATTAAGAGATGCTTAATTTAAATAAACAGTTTTTTTTTACTTTATACTTTATACTTGTAGCCCTGTGGATTTTCTAGCATGTCTGAAGCCCTTTAATAGTATGGCTTTGAACAGGACAGCCAATGGAAAACTAGGCTGTCGGATTCAGAACCAGACAAGTGAAAACACTAACTTGCAAACCTATCCCTCGGCCCCTGTCTCCCCTGGTGTGTCTGTGTTTTTTTTTTAATAATGTTTTAGATCTGTAAATCAGATGATTTAACTGTCTATAAAGAATATATAGCATTCACCATGGAAATTGCAAGAGAGCAGGGATGGGAAAACATTGGGTTATGAAACAGCAATCAAGAAAACATTGGGTAATAAAGTATAGGAATAAAATGTAATAAATAAATATAATAATAAAATGGAACTGAATTTGCACAATGCAAACATTATTCTCAGGGACATTTCACAATACAAGTTTTGATTGTCCAGAGTCGTCGTTAAAACCCGACAATTCAAAAAAAAAAAAAACAGGCAAAGGTAATCATCAGTAATAAGTATCTCTATTAGTAAGTCATCATCTGTGAGCCTTGCAGAATAAACAGCTCAATATGGCTTTGTAGTATTCTCCGGACTGTATAAAGACCCATCTAATGATATCCTGTGCCCCTGCTGTTCATAAGTATGATTGTTTCCCTGCAGAGCAGTTAGGGACCATCTGACAATTCCTATCCACAGCAGTAAATGAAGGGAGAATTTCACTGCATACAGTCAGGTTTCTTATAAAAACGGTACACATTTTTTAATTAAAGTATATTGGAGATAGGTTTCTTTTTCATTAAAGAAAGTAAAAATGTGATTTTATTTTTTTGACTTTACATGCCCTTTAAGCACCTAAAAATATTTACAGGGTTTTGTCCAAAATAAGTTAAACCCCTAAGGCTATTGGAGGGTGGAATTACATTACAGTTAAGATGTTTTTAGCATATCTAAAGCATATGCCCTAAGAAAAGGTTCACATGTTCCCCGTTTCTTCCAAACCAAATAGAAAGGGGAGGGCTGGGTAGAGTTTTGATCCCATTGGCTGACGTGGAAGGCATGAGGCGCTTAATAATGACATCAGGGGGTTTTTTTCAGCTTTTTCCTGGCATAAAAGATCATTGTTTCCCCCTAACAATAAAAAAAAATGTAGCAAAATTCTAGCACATATTCACAAACAATTTTGCCACAAAAAAGTTTACTTATCCCTATTATCAGCCTTTAATAGTGATGTTGATCAGAGTTACTAGCACCACATCATTAGCATCATTACCCTATGATTAAGTGCCAGCAGAGCATGAAATGCGTAGGGCCATTGCCTGCATTTTAATTTAATCTCAATAAACATTTTTTTTTACTTAATATTTGTGGCCCTGTGAATTTCCTATAGAGTGTCTGGAGGCCCCCTTTTGTTTGGATTGCTCATTTACTGGGCGCAACTATTGCATGTATTTAGTGATGGGCGAATTTGGGGCCGCAAAATTCGCGATACGGTGCCGTCGTTTTTTACACCGGTGTCTGTTTTTTGGATGCTTACGATTTTGGCGAAATTGCGCCGGTGTCCAAAAACGGACGCTGCCGTCCAAAAAACGGACACTGGCGTCCATTTTTTTTTCCGCTGGCGAATTTTTGCGGCGGCTTCGCAAATTTATTCGCCGGCTGCGAATTGTGCAAATTAGCTGCGAATTTGTGCCTGGCGAATAAATTCTCCCATCACTACATGTATTGAGTCTCTTCATTACAGATGATAGGATCTCAAGATATTCCTTGCTCTCCCCTATAGTTATGTCTTGTTCAATTCAAAAATGCCCTATTGATGCAGGGAAACCCTGGAAATACTAATTCAAGGGAAAACATGGGTAAAACAAAGTTGGCAAATTTCATCGGAACTACACTTGTGCTTTTAAATAACCCCTGCTGAGGTTTTAGCCACAGAAATATTTCTGTGGTTCACATAATTATAAATGATTAGTGATGAGTAGTGATTGGCGAATAAATGCGCCAGACACAAATTTATGGAAAATTTCTGCGTTTCCCCGGAAGCCAATTAATTTGCGAAACTGCAGCGAAAATTTGCCAAATTTGTCAAAATAGTCATGTGTATAAAAATTGTCGCTTGCATCAAAAATGTTTTGACGTCCGTTGACTTCAATGCGTATCGCACTAGTGATGAGCTAATTTTTTCACCAGGCTTGGATTAGCGGTGAAATTTTGCATTTCATCATCTGCTAATTGTTTCACTAAACTTCGCAAAACATTTGGCCACGACATAATTGTCGCAGAGACCAAAAATTTGCCATAAGAAAAAACGCCCTTTGTCTTTACTGCATTTAGCAAAAAAGTCACTGAGACAAAAAAGTCGCAGAAACAAAAAGTCGCTAAGTTTATAAAGTTGCCACAAGAAAAACACAAGAAAAATGTCCTTTGACTTTTTCGATTATCTAGAAAGCTCTAAATTATGGGAAGACCTTCTCCCATAGACTCCATTTTATCCAATAATCCAAATTTTAAAAAAATATTTCCCTTTTCTCTGTAATAATAAAACAGTAGCTTGTACTTGTTCCCAACTAAGATATAATTAATCCTTATTGGAAGCAAAACCAGCTACATAACTACATAACTTTTTATCTTTTTTTCACAAATTATTTTTGTTTCAACGTTAAAAAAAAAAAAAAAATACATTCAGATTCTAAATAAAATGTATTTTTTCTGCCATAGTTCAGCGTTTCCCCCGTCTATAGTATTCTCAACATAGAGATACATAGGTGGCAACATCAGTAGCGCAGAACAGCCGGCACCCAAATGAGCTGTACCACCAAATGAATATAAATGAGTAGACCAATGAACCCAGAAGTGAAAGGAAAAAAGAAGTTGTCGCATGTTACCAATGATTCAGTCATCAGTGATTCCCTGGGACTAAATGCGGCTTTTTTTATAGATTCCATATTGTTTCTCCCCAGTCTTTGGCTTCGGTATTGTAAAGAAGTAGCCTCAGGCAAACGCCGAGCTGGTTGTTTTATGTATGATTTATGGGCTTTCTGCTTAATATTTGGGATTATTTTCTCATAATGTATTATTACTCAAGGTTTTATTAATTATTTTACTATTCACAAATTCTTCCTGAGTAAGCAATTTTGTGCCGCCGTCTGTTGGATCCCATCCAGTGTTCTATGCGTGATTACATTTGCATTCTATTATTCTTTAGATATCCTGTGTAATATCACTCAACGTCTAACCAACCATAAATCTATTCTTTCTTTTTATTAGTATTTTAAAGATGGTTCACTATTTTATAGAGTCAAGGCCACCTTTAATAGTGATAGAGCTGCATTATCTTCAGTGTCCAACCTTTGGGCCATCAGCTGCTTTTTGAGGCTTTTGTCTTCAGTTGGCAGAAGAGAGGAAGGGGCAGTCAATCTACACACACTATACACTATTAATTACTCTTGATTGAGACCTCCAATGCAAAAGACCCCCTTGACTGTGCTCTTTACCTACTATATGTCCTCCAGCCCTCCTCCTTATTGTGAGTGAATTTACTTAGTAACTGCAAGGAGCCAGCAGCCAACCGTAACAAAACCATGCTCAAAAAATGGAATCTACAGGGATCCACACAACAATAGCAGAAAAAGTTGTACATATATTGCAAGAATACTTGCTCCTAAACAAAGTCCTTGCATTTGTATGTAATTTTACCAAGCACTATTGCATCTGCTCTGTTTGTCTGTTAATTTGAATGGAAATGCCTTTACTGATGCAGGGGAACGGTAGAGCAACCACCATCCACAAGGTGACGACAAATTCCAGATGTCTACGGTGGACTTCATCATTAGGATCAGCAGATTTGCACCTAAAGAATTACGCACAAATGTCAATTTAATAGTACCAGATACAGCACACTTGTGAGTGCAACTGATGAAAAGATGAGGAAATGATCCAAAATAGCAATCTTAGAAATGTCTGATTCCAAAACTAGAAATTATGGGCAATTTGTGGGAAAAAAAAAAATATGGAAACAAACTTGGTCACAGTTTTCCATGAGGTGGGAGTGCTTTTTAAGACTGGTGTTCAACAATCACACTTCTGGGTGCTTATCCCTTACAAGCCCATATTCCAGTAAGAAACCTTTATGGGGTTATTTATTAAAATCCAAATGTCAAAAACTCAAAAAATATATATATACTATAAAATCTGAATTTTGGTGATTTATTATACCCCAAGGCTGCTAAAAGTCTGAATCTGAAAAAAAATCCATCTCCAAGCTGTCAGGGTCCTGTAGAAGTCAATGGCAAAGGTCCTATTTCAAATTTGTAGATATCATGGTCTGCACTGAATTTTGGCCCAAAATCCGAACAACTTGGGGGTTTCAACCAATTTCACTAAAAATTAGAGAATTTTGAGCATAAAACCTTAAAAATCCTGGAGTTTTTTTTCACAACAGATTTTATTGAGTTTTTTCATTTAATAAATAAGGTCAAATCATGGATTCTAGTTTGGTCGTTCTTTTTTTACTTAATAAATCAGAAAAAATGTATTTTGATAATTAACCCCCTTAAACTAGGGGTGTAACCACAGGGAAAACTGACACTGTCCCCATTGGAGGAAACCACTGAGGAATATTAGGCCACCAACCTCTAGGTATGCAACCTATGAAATTATTTTTATAATCTTTTATCTCTCGCCTCAACTCTATTACATGCTCTAATTAGTAATGGCAGGGTATTTACTGGAAGGATCTCAGAACCTGTTATGCAAATGAAAAGTCAACATTATGAGTTATTTAGTAGCAGAATTTTCATCACTCTTGTTTTGTCCCTTCACTTTTGTTTTTGTATTTTTTCTTGGATCTGGTGCAATAGACTTGAAATCTGGTGTTGGTCTAAACCAAAGATCTAGTGGGAGGTGTGCAATGGATCAGGCTTCTACTCCCTTCACCTGGTCTTGACAAAGGTTCATTACATTTTGGGATCCTTTGAGTCTGAAGACTGCCCTACACTTGGAGGCCTTCTGTCTGGGGTTGTGACAAAGGAACCCCCCTAGTCTTACGATAAAGGCGAGCTTGAAGACCTTGCAGACCTTCTGGCAAGGTGATAGAGGGCAGAGGGACCCTCTCTAGTTTTGTGAAGAAGGCAGTTCTGAAGATCTTGCCACTGAGGGCCTTCTAGCTGGATGATCAAGATTTTTGATAATCTCTTCCTTTTTTTAGGAGAGCCTGTTTGCACTCTCATGCACATTTGTGTGAATTTGAAGCACATGGCAAGAGAAAGACAGGTGTAAATCCTTCAATTCGGGGTTTTGAAACCTCATTAATACCCCATCAAACAGAAACTTGATTATTTTTATTACTCCAGATTGATCTAGATTATTTCATTAAATTATATGGACTAAGATAAAAGGAAGACAATACCAAATGTTTTAAGCAAACAGGGTTAGAGCGTTTACAGGTAGACTGGAGTATATCAATGTTTCATGCTGTTTAATTCAGTGGGAAATGATGTTTCTATTAAGCCTGTTCTATCTGTTTAGTTATAGAATTCAATACAGTTTATCTTTCTGATCACTAAATTGGTTCCCTTATGAACATAAGCATATATATATATTTGTGCTGTAACTATAGAGGTCGAGGCACCATGCCATCCCTTTCAAGTGATGATGAGGAGGGAGACAGTGCTGTAGAGCAAGTGGCTGTTGCATATATTAAGAGAGATGAGTTACAGAACATCAGATAATCCAATGAACCTTTTAATAAGAATCCCAAGGAGTGAAATAAAACAGATACATGACCTTCTGGGAGAAAGGAGAGAGGTATCTCTGAGAAATCTTGTAATACACTCTCTCTTTTGCTCAGTGTCAGAGGTCACATCCATATGGAGATTGAAGTCTCCTGGAATAAGTAGTGCAGGTGACCTATGATCAGACCTGTGCTTCACCGGGGAACCAAGAATTAAACGTGAACGGTCAATAAATCACAACACAATGACAGCAAAAGGCACAGAAAATGAAAAAAATGGAGAGGCGTGAGATTATGAAATAAAAGATGAGAGAAGCTGTATGGTAAAGAGGAATAGGAGAAATGTCAGTGGAAATACTTATCTGTAGCCAGAGGGATCTCCCTGCTCCGGCAAAGACTGGTGCTCACAAAAGTTAATGGCATAAGGTGTTAGTGGATTATCATCAGAAACAGTAATTATAAAGAAAGGAATGCGTAGGTGCTGATGATTGTGCTGGAAACGGCTGTTAAACAACATTTAACTAAGCACTTGGCTACCAGCTAAAGGAAAATGCTCTACAAAATCCTCTGCTTTTAAAGGAACAAACTCGGACGAACCACATCCATATCTTTTGTCATTTGATCCAGTGCTGAATTTTCCACAAAGTTTTGCTGGATAGAAAATGAAATGAAACGTAAAATCTTTGTGCAAAATTACATCTAACGTACCATAGTGCTTTTATACAGGTCATGGAACTCAGAGGTTACTTCTAATAGTCTCCAATTTTCCAACAAGGGGCACTTTATTTATTATAATACACAAGATTTAGAGAGTCATGTGACAAAATGACATCACTACTCACCGTTCACAACTGATGACATCATTAGTCATGAGAAATAACTTTTTCATATATATATAGTTGGGCAATGTTGTAGTTCATCCAGCAGGTGGAGCTAACCCCTAAAGTTGGCCTGTAAAGGAATCCCCCTGCAGGAGAATATATAAGGAAGTGCAGGAGCTGGGCACTTCCTCTTTAGCCTAAGAAGATCTCGAGGCAGCACCATGACCAACATGGCCGGACCATTTTTGGGAGACTAATTCCTTCAGGCCTAGCTAGTGGATGGAAGGGTGGGTGAGGGAACAATCCTGAAAACAAATTAATATATTGGGGTACAGCCCCCAAGGCGATTGTGCACCAGGTAGGGAAATTAAGCATTTATGTGTAGGTTAGAGAAAAACCTACATTAGAAATTTGGGCATTGTATATGCAGATCACCAAAGAGAATCAGGGGTGGAGTTAACCTGGAGCTACATTAGCCTTGCCACCTTTTCACTCCGTGATATCCGGGCAGGGGGCGGGACGTGGCAGGGGTGGGACATTGATGTGGTGGGTGCATGGCCATGACATCAGGGGTGGGCTGTGACACGCCAATCGTCGATTGGCCGGTCGCCGCATCAATTATAGGAAATCCTGTCCGGTTTTCCTGATTTGGAAAACCATGCAGGCAGTTTTGACCCTGGCAGCCCTTCAAAAAATTGGGCTGTCCTGGTCAAAAACGGGCAGGTGGCAACCCTAAGCTACCTCCACCCTGGAACTGGCACTAGTTTAAGGGCCCCCGCAGTGGGTTTATTCAATAGGCACACCAGGCTTTTGCCCAGTAAATTGGATGTAAATGCTGTTTGCAGTCAGTGACACAACCACCACTCTGAAAATACTGGGTGCTACGTACACCAAAATCCCATTAAAATGCAAGTGCAATTGTGTACATATTGATGCATGAGGTGAAATTATGCTGAAATTATGGGGAAGATACAGCATTTTGTTAAAAAAAAAAAAACATGGAGAAATTGCATTTTACACACTGGGGCTCATTTATCAACACTGGGCAAATTTGCCCATGGGCAGTTACCTATAGCAACCAATCAGTGATTAGTTTTTTAAAGCCAGCTGAATGTAGAACAATGCATGCAGCAATTGGATTTTTTGCCATGGGTTACTGCCCATGGGCAAATTTGCCCAGTGTTGATAAATGACCCCCACTGTACAGTATGTGCATTTCTAAATGACCTCTGTTCTGCAGATATAACCCATCTTGCTCTCAGCCTGGGCAGTTACTCTGAGTCACTTACTCTGTGTACAGAATAACCTCCTGGGAACCAAATCTATTCGCCTCAGTAAGGTACATATTAGTCATTTGTATATCTGTCCCCAATCACTAGAGACCTTGATTTTCCATGTGCAAAATCGAGTACAGGTATGGGACCTGTTATCCAGAATGCTCAGTAACTGGGGTTTTCCGGGTAACCGATCTTTCTGTTATTTCTTCATTTATTTAGTCTACTAGAAAATCATATAAACATTAAATAAAGCCAATAGGCTGGTTCTGCCTCCAATAAGGATTAATTATATCTTAGTTGGGATCAAGTACGAGCTACTGTTTTATTATTACACAGAAAGATTGAATAATTTTTAAAGGGGAACTCCGGCTTCCAAACCAAAATTTGATACAGAGGCGACATAACACTGAAACCCCTAATATACCCATCACAGGTGCCCGTTTCTTCAAAAAGTATGAATAAATATAACTTTATGCATCTGTTTAACAGTTCTTCTCTTTCTGCATTATTTGAAATCATGGCAGGGAAGGAGGGACTAAACACTGATGTTACAAATTGTAACAACTTCTCCACAGCTTACAGACAGCATGCAGGAACTACATAACCCACAATGCATTGCACTGGGATGTTCCTTTCCTCATTGAAATCACATGTGCAGGGAATTGTGGGGTTTGGAGGAGTCAGGCTGAGGACAGATGGCTGTTGACACAAAGTAACAGTAGTCAGCCAGCTCAGCAAAGTAGTCAGCCAGATCAGCAGGAGAGCAGGGAGCTAGGCTTAGGGAACTGTCAGAAACTATTACAAATCATGAAAAGTCTGCATATTTTTTAATTGATGTATATTGCAAATTTGCTTGAAATTATGTTTACTTTTCCAAAAGGTTAAATTATGTTTTTGTGGTGTTCATCTTTAAAGATTTTGATTATTTGGATAGAATAGAGTCTATGGGAGCCATTCCATGATTCGGAGCTTTGTGGATAACGGGTTTCAGGATAACGGATTCTATTCCTGTATAAAGAAATCTAACATATCTAAGGTATATTAGAATATGTTTTTTTAAATTGCAAATTGAATATGCTGTGTGTCATGCCTTCTGTGTTATCTACCAACTCCAATATCCCCCAGTAATTTTTCTTCTTTGTAAGTAAAACGGAAGGGGTGTTGAAAATCAACACTGAAAAACTTTGAAAAAAATGGTATTTTCAAATATCAAAAAAGGGGATTCAGTTATTAGACAACTCCTGATGATACACAGTTAATTGAAAATAAAGAGAAAGGTGAAAGTGATGTAGCCTGCCAGATGTGGTTGGTATACAATAACCAAGGGCAGCAGGAAGAGGACAATTAAATAACAAGACACATAAAAAACAACTGGTAACATATAAGGGCAAACTTGGAAATACTGTATATAGGAGAAAATTAAACTTCAGAACAGAGCATTACACATAAAGGATGTGAAATAATGGCAGAAAATGTTATCTTTTCTCCAGGCGAAACTAAATCGGGTTTTCTATTAAATGCGATATGAGTTCTAGCTGTAAGCTGCTTTTGTTTGTTTGCCCTTTAAATCGTTTATTTACTTATCCCAATCCATCACTTCTGTGCTTTTTATTGCTGAGCACACACTTTGAAACATCGGGAAACATTATTTTTATTGGTTTATGACACACTGTGAACATTACATCTGCTTCTGGCACTTGGTGCAACTGTCTCTTGGAATTACGGCTCTCCCAGCTTTAACCGCACCATTTAAAAACTCTCCAGCGCAGAAGGGATTTCTTTGTGTATGAAAAAGTCTATTGGTATCACGGCAATCCTGTAAATAGTGGATCTGGCCTGGTCGTTGCCTTCTGTGATGTATGTTTAAGGCTGGCAAAGGTGAACAACAATTTGCTTGATACTCTTTTTTAATCTATTTTTACAGCCACGTAGGTTCTAAGTCACTGCTCCCATTTGTGGCTTCTTTACAGAATATCCCTTTGCCCTTGGGAGGTGACAGGCCCTTGGCTAATATGATACTTTCAAAGACCATGTTACTAACATTTTTATTTTCCTCCTGTCTATAGGAGACTTTAAAAACTGGATGTTGTAATTATTTCCCTTTTCTTTGTTTTTCGGAACTTATATGAAAGTTTCACTGGCCTAAACCTTTTACAGAAATGGGACTGTTTATCTGGAAAGGACCTGGGGTTTTCTGTATAAACAAATTTTTCCGTAATTTGGATCTTCATACCTTACTCCTTCACTCCTGTAAACAGTAAATAAACACAATAGGCTGGGTTTGATTTCAATAAGGATTAATTGTATCTTAGTTTTGGTGAAATTCAAGGTATTGATTTATTATTATAAAGAAAAAGAAATAATTTAAAAAGAAATTGGATTATTCGGATAAAATGGAGTCTATGGGAGACAGCCTTTCCGTAATTCAGAGCTTTCTGGCTAACGGGTCCCATACCAGTATATTATTCCATTCACTTTCCAGTTATAATCCTCTTGCAAGATGCCATCATGCAGGCATAGGGAAGCACAGAAAGTATAGTCTAAAACAGTGATCCCCCAACAACCAGTGGCTCATGAGCAACCAAGCCTTGGACTTTGCTCCCATTGGACTCAAAGCAGGTGATCATTTTTGAATTCCTGGTTTGGAGGCAAATTTTGGTTGCATAAAAACCAGGTGTTATGCCAGTTCACAAAAGGGTTACCAATAGCCAATCACAGCCCTTATTTGGTACCCCATGAATGTTATTGATGCTTGCATTGCTCCTCAACTCTTTCTACACTTGAATGTGGCTCATGGGTAAAAAAGGTTAAGGACCTTTTTGTAGACACATTCAGCAAAAGATAGTATAGATGGAAATATAATCATGCAGATATTGAAGATTATATACAAATGCAGCCACAAGCTAGTTCATCAAATGTTTATTCAGTTCATTAAAGGTACAGGTATGGGATCTGTTACTAGGAAAAACATTATCCAGAAAGCTCAGAATTATAGAAAGGCAGTCTCCCATAGACTCCATTATAATCAAATAATCCAAATATTTGCAAATGATTTTCTTTTTCTCTGTAACAATAAAATGTAATAATGTAATAATAAAACAGTAGCTTGTAATTGATCCCAACTAAGATATAATTAATCCTTATTGGAAGCAAAACCAGCCTATTAAGTTTATTTAATGTTTACATGATTTTCCATGGTCATGGCCAAGATCACCTGGATTTGATTTCCTTGAGGTGTCTCAGAGCCTCACAAATAAGACATAGGGGCCCATTTACAGTCAAAGTGAATTTTCGAATTAAAAACTTTGAATTTCGAAGGAATTTTTGGGTACTTCGAACATCGAATAGGCCAAATTCGACTTCGATTTGAATTGAAAATACTTCACAAATTCGACCATTCGAAAATCAGAGAACTGTCTCTTTAAAAAAACTTCGACTTGTCTCACTCAACCCCACCCCCCACCTTTTTCCCCTATCTTTTTTCCCCTTTTATAAGGAAATATTACAAATTTGTTAACACATTTATAGGTTTGTACACGTGCTATAATGAGATAGACAAGACTGTCTTTCAGTAAAGATTTTTATTGATGTATGTATAAACAGGACACAATATTGCATTCTGTCAAATTTTTGTGTTAACGTCAATAAACAGAAAGTTGAAAAAAAAAAAAAAAAACTTCGACTTCGCCATCGAAAACCTGCCGAATTGCTATGTTAGCCTATGGGGACCTCCTAGAACCTATAGCCATCATTTGGCTAAGTTTTGAGAAGTCAAGGGATTTTTTTTGTAAAATCATACGATCGAACGATTCGAAGAACGATCGTACAATCTCAAAAATCCTTCAACTTCGACTTTGAATGTCGGACTACCCTATTCGATGGTCGAATTTGAAATTTTTTTCACTTCGAAATTCGACCCTTGATAAATCTGCCCCATAGAGTAAGGCAGTATGATCATTCCAACCAAACCCTATATCTCAAAGGCATAAGGCTCCTTAATTCCTGCAGCTTGGCTATTACCTCTCAGAATTAATGGACTCAATGTTCTGCACACTATTAATAATTATTAAAGGTACATTTCCCCTTACTTTCCTTTTATAGCATGATTTATATAGGGACATTCTGATGGTAGATGAGAAGATTAATGTTTTGTTGAGAAAAGTGGAAGAAAAACTCAAGAACAAAAAAAAAAAACAGCCGTCACGACCCTTCCTCATTATAAATCATTTTAAAAATAAAAACTGGAATCATTAACAGACATTGCCACATAGTTATACAATTATGTATGCAATATTAAATTATATAAATAATGGATATTTTTGAATGTGATGGTATCTAGATATCTTTCCATATATCCCAAGGCTGCCAGGCTGTAAATAAATAATTACAGTGGCTACATACAGTTTCTATATATTTTTATAATTTTGGCTCCATTAGTGTTGGACTTCAATTGGGATCACAGCGTGGGATGGATGAAGGAGCCTAGGATGTGGTGCAAGCAAATAGAATGTAAAACGGTTTGGTTAGTGAAGGCAGGTAAGTTAGGGGTTACTGGACAGGTAGAAGGCTATAGGGCAGGTAGAAGGATGGTGAGCAGTCTCAGGAGAAGGTCAGGAGACAGGGATTTGTAGGGGCTATTAATTAATTGCTGGCTCAGTGAAGAGCAAATGGAACTTGCCATGGGGTGGAAGGCGGTTCTTTTATTTGTCAGCTTGGAGGAATTTATGCCATGGGTTGGGGGGGGCTTTGGGCTCTGCTTGATATATAATTGGGACAATAGTGGTGTATGGTCTACTTGGGCTATTATGATCACCTTCTCTCGCTTGCCCATCCTAAGCTGTTGCAGCAAGGCAAGTGGTCCATTGTGGTTATTCCAAAAAGGTTGAATGTATTGTTTATGTTTTTCACTTGATTATTATTATTTACTTGTTTTTATATATAAAATAGTTACAACACATGCTGTGGCATGTTTCATCCTTATCATTTTGGTCTCCTGGATGCGCTAAAGGGGATATAAAATGGGATTAAAGTGTAAGGTGGTAGACAGACTGACAGTTAGGAGGCTGAAGGATCTCCACTAGTTGTATTTTTATAAAGAATAAAACTAACCCAATGCTGCATTGATTGTAATAAGGCCCTTGAGAATTATCACTGTATTTGGCAGTTACAGATTCATTTGTATTTTTAAGGGCTGCCTGTCGATTCCGGCTTGTTCCATATGACGTTTTATTTTTCTCTTAATATTTCCACAGAAGGGCTTTCTTAATCACCGCCATTCAAATCTGGAGAGCTGACAAGAAATAAACACCCGGGCGAGCATGCTTTGCTGCGATAAGCAAGAGTCTGTTTAAGATTAATTTTTTTTCTCCTCTTCATTCTCAGATCAGTAACAGATCAGCAGATGGCCCGAGGTGATCATAAATATGTAGGAACTGGAAGTGGTTTCAGCTGAAACGCATCCAAGATATGCCAGCGCCGAACATGAATGCAACACGGCTTGTCTTATTATCTTATTATTATATGAGCTTTATGGCTATAGATTGAGCATTTTCTCTGTATACTGTATTGTTTGCAAAAGCTAACTACCATTCCCAAACACGACAAAACATGAAACACACACTGACAGCAACACAACACAAGGGCCTGGCCAGTAGATCTGTCCTCGTATTGCCGCAAATCTAATTTACATGTAAGGAGCTTAGTTATCATTTTAATTAGAGCAATGAGCACAATTATGGGTTAGCCTAGAAACTTGGCGCATGTGCACCCACAAAGACCGGATCTCAAAGAAAATGTAATGGTAAGATTGTTTTGGTTTCGGAATTTGTCAACAAGTCTAACATTACTGTTATTGTGTAATCTGCACTTCCAAGAAGGGATTTGCACTTTAGACAAGACACAAACAAAAGGAGAAAATAAACCATGCAATTGACTTTGTGCAGAAGCTTGTACAAATATATATGTGCAACTGCCAAATTCAGCTAAAAGCTCCAAGTTTCCTATTGTCTTTGTGCCCTAAACCTGATATCAAAACCAAAGGAAGGACGGCACTCCAATAAAGCAGAAGACTGGTTTATTGCATTGATCTGCAGTGATATGACGCCTAAACCTGATACTTAGCCCATAGGTAAGAGAGCAATGGCTAATTCAAGGTTGATTTAGAGCTTGGCTTGTACTTGAACATGTACTTTTAACTGCAACATTTGTATGTAGATTAGAAGTAAAAGAAGATGATGGAATGTTGTCTGGATGATAATAAAATGTCTAGGAAAGACCCCTTTGCTCATTCTCTGGTGTCTTCCAGGGTCTGCATTGAAAATATTTTGTGATCCTCTTGTTTTTTCAATAGGATACAAAAAAATTATGAACCTCTGAATATTCAGGATAAACTTTATTTAAGCACACATCGTGACATTGTGCCAATTATTCTGCAAAGAAGCTAACGCACTAGTGTCTTGACTAACCAACACTTCCTCAGAGCTCTGAGTCAAAACCTATCCCTTCCCTATCCCTCTATCAAGATTGTATCTAAGAATAAACAATTGATTTTTCCAGGGCTTAAATTACTTTAAAAAAGTGCAGATAAATATGGCCTTTGTTTCACATTAGCTGTGATGTTATTACAGTTTCAGGTTGCAGGGAATGGTTACCATGAAGGAAAAACAGTAGTTCAGGCCTGAGTACTCAACTATTAATAATATTCAGAAGTCTCAATCAAGTCCATATTTAGCGTGTGTGCACTTAGGACAATAGTCTGGCCTTTTTCTTTTTCTTAGGGCAATAGTCTGGCCTTTTTCTGGGCTCCAGGCTTTCTGAACCTACATGCCTTTAGCTCCAATACACCTGACAAAGAAAATAATAGGACAAGAGGCAAGAGTAGTCAAAGCACAGGAAATGGGCAGGTAGCAAGTGTTAGAAGAGAGGCACAGGGTCAAGACAGGCAACAAGTATCAGATCCATAGTCCAAAGACCAGGCAATTGTAAAAACAGGGCTCAGACAGACACCATCTTGGGCAGTACTATAAGGAAGCATGTTCATTTAAACATGTTTTGGCACCAAAAGTGCATTGGAACATGCTAGAAGTGATGTGTGGAGTGCACCCATAAATCTGGAGGGCTTCATAGGAGTGCACCCATAAATCTGGAGGGCTTCATAGGAGTGCTCCCACACATCAGGAGGGCTTCAGAGGAGTGCACCCATATATCAAGAGGGCTTCAGGGGAGTGTACCCATACATCAAGAGGACTTCAGGGGAGTGTAACCATACATCAGCAGGGCATCAAGGGAGTGTACTCATACATTAAGAGGGCTTCAAGGGAGTGCACGCATACATCAGCAGGGCATCAGGGGAGTGCACCCATACATCATGAGGGCTTCAGGGGAGTGCACCCATTCATCAGGAAGTTCTTCAAGGGAGTGCACCCATACATCAGCAGGGCATCAGGGGAGTGCACCCATACATCAGGAAGTTCTTCAAGGGAGTGCAGCCATGTATCAGGAGGGTTTCAGAGGAGCGCATCCATACATCAGGAGGGTTTGCTTGTTTATGATATATATATATATATATATATATATATATATATATATATATATATATATATATATATGTAACTAGATAGGTGCACTCAGATAGCCATGGTGATGCCTAGGTGCTGGAACAAAAATTCATATCTATAAAGCAAAAAAACTTCTGCACACATAGGTTTTGATAAGTGAAAAAAAGCTGGTAGATTTATTTCAACGTTTCGGCTTACAACTCAAGCCCTTCCTGATGACGGCTTTAGTTTGTAAGCCGAAACGTTGAAATAAATCTACCAGCTTTTTTTCACTTATCAAGACCTATGTGTGCGGAAGTTTTTTTGCTATATATAGATAGATAGACTTCAGGCTACTGTAAGCCAAGGAGGCATTCATTGTCAGAAATCATTTCTTTCTTGGACAGAAAAAATGCATTCAAGGGAATTAATTGGATTCAAGGGTATTAATATAAATCCAAATAATGACTGCCTATGAGGTAATGAGTGTTGATTGTTTTAGGAAAAGAGCAAAACCAGTGGAGCACTAAGGAGACCAGTATAAAAATATAAAAAATCGAAGTTTATTTAATATACATAAAACTCAAATTAAAGCAGCAAAGTATGGACCCTGGCTGCCCGCTTAACGCATTTTGTGGCGTCCTGCCACTTCATCAAAACATGATTGTTTTAAACTAGTTCAGATGCAACCAGGCAGTCTGTAGCATGAAATGTAAGTTATAGCCAACAACTCAAACATTCAGAACAGAACCATGCACTGGTGGACACTAATTGACCCTCCAACTGGGTTTTCAGATGTATCTAGGTAAATAGGTAGTTACCCTAGCTATAGCTTTCAGGCAGAGGCTCCCCTGCTAATGCTAACAAAACTGCCAAGGGAAACCAGACCCATTGTTTTGAAACCACTGAATTAAGGGGATCTGCCACCTCAAAATCACCTGGCAGGACATTTCATAGCCTTCCTGCCTTCATGGTGGAACACCTATTTTATTGCTTCAGTCTAAAGCAGTGGCATGCTAGTAGCATGTTACTAACCAACCTCTTTAATATTACCCCCATTGGCCTCAAAGGAGGAGCTTATTTTTTGATTCTAGACTTGGAGGCAAGTTTTGGTTGCATAAAAACCAGGTGTACTGCCAAACAGAGTCTCCTGTAGACTGCCAGTCCACATAGGGGCCACCAATAGCTAATCACAGCCCTTGTTTTGCACCCCAGGGGACTTTTTTTCATGCTTGTGTTGCTCCCCAACTTTTTTTTTTACTTTACCCAACTGGGTGGGGGAACCTGTAGTGTAAAGTCTGAAAAGCAAGTGTTTGGTCCCTTGTTCCTTTCAGGTCCCTGTACTGAGCACAACGCAGCAGGAACTGCCCTCTGAGTTTTTTTGTAGCATAAACTGAGAGATTCCACCTGTATTGAGCCTAGTTCTGCAGGAATATATGAGGATATAGTGTCTCTCTAACCAGTTTCCATAACTTTCCTAATATCCGGATGCCTGCTCAAGCAATGACAATGTTAATCTAAAGGAATTTTAGAAGAAACGTACAATGCAGTGGAAATGATAATCTGTCAGATAAACTGATTGTGTCTGAGCTTTTCTCCGAGAGGAGAACATCATATTATTTCGCCACATAAACCTTTTTTATTTTTCATCTACAAAAAGCAAATGACTTCTCGGGTTCCAGTTACAGAAATTAATACTTTTTCAAAGCTCTTGTCACTTCTAATTTTGTCTTGACTAAATTCAGTCCATTCTCTCTCTCTCTGAGCCGGTAAGCGAGGTTTAACCAAGTGAGGAACCGGCTCTGAGCTGAAGGGAAATCATAAATGATAGGGCCTGGAATATCCACCATATTGTAAAGTCTAAGCTCCCGAGTCGAGCAATCTTTTCCATGTCGTTTGAGAGGTCTACTGAGACCCAAGTTGATTAATGCATAATGCTTCATCATTGATCTTGAGTGTTATAATTCATTTCGCTATAGGATTCGTGCACAACTGTGCCGTAGCTTCTGGCTTTTCCGGAGGCATTATGCTGGGAAACATACCTTCTAATTAAAGGTCTATTCAAAGGGGGTAATGGAAACAAAAATGGTTCATCATTAAACAAATTTAGAGTAATCTATATCTGTTTTGAAATGGTGAAGACATCACTCACACAGACATGATTGTTTTGGTCTTCGCTTGCAGGGTACTTTGATATTCATGCAGAAAAAGAAGGTTTGGTTTAATCCCAACGAAAGTTACACAGAGGAAGAACATGCCTTGCAGAATTAAAGGAATACTGTCATGGGCATTTTTTTTTCAAAATGAATCAGTTAATAGTGCTGCTCCAGCAGAATTCTGCACTGAAATCCATTTCTCAAAAGAGCAAACAGATTTTTTTATATTCAATTTTGAAATCTGACATGGGGCTAGACATTTTGTCAATTTCCCAGCTGCCCCAAGTCATGTGAGAGAAATGCTTTTTGGCAGGCTGCTGTTTTTCCTTCTCAATGTAACTGAATGTGTCTCAGTGGGACATGGGTTTTTACTATTGAGTGTTGTTCTTAGATCTACCAGGCAGCTGTTATCTTGTGTTAGGGAGCTGTTATCTGGTTACCTCCCCATTGTTCTTTTGTTTGGCTGCTGGGGAAAAAGGGAGGGGGTGATATCACTCCAATTTGCAGTACAGCAGTAAAGAGTGATTGAAGTTGATCAGAGCACAAGTCACATGACTTGGGGCAGCTGGGAAATTGACAAAATGTCTAGCCCCATGTCAGATTTCAAAATTGAATATAAAAAAATCTGTTTGCTCTTTTGAGAAATGGATTTCAGTGCAGAATTCTGCTGGAGCAGCGCTATTAACTGATTCATTTTGAAAAAAAATGTTTTCCCATGACAGTATCCCTTTAATTCTGCAAGGCATGTTCTTCCTCTGTGTAACTTCCGTTGGGATTAAACCAAACCTTCTTTTTCTGCATGAATATCACAGAGAAGGTAACTCTTTAAATTGAGATACTGTATTATATCAGTAGCAAAAAATGATTTAGAAGACATATAATTGATCTAATCTCTAAAGCCACCAATGTACTTCATTTATCTTTTGGAATATATATTTAGAGATTTATAGAGAGTTGATCAATTTTAGGAATTCTAAATCATTTTATGGCACTAAACCTTTTTCTGGCTCCTCAATGAAAGGAGGGTCAGAATATAATGTCATGCTATGGTGATAGTGACATATGTCATGTGCTCTAAGCAGCTTGGAGCACAACAATCCAGTAACTCACTGCTGCATATATCTGGTATGTCATTTTCTTTTATAGCTGTTTTAATTATATTTTTAAATATCTCCAAATTTCCTCTGAGCTAAAACAGAGCCTGACCACAAAATGTAAAAAAAAAAAAAAAGTGTATGTTTCTAAAGGGTGGATGGAACTAATGTAAAAATTAACAAAGCCTTTGTTCTAGTGCATAGGAGAATATGTGACCAATAATATAGGTAAAACTTTTCTGGCACAAATCATGTTTAGATTTCAACCAGCTAAAGCAACTCATTATCTTCAAGTGTCAATTTCCAGTTGGAAATAATGCCTGTGCCTGAATCACTTGCCCAGCAAGAGTCTACATGCCACTATACATGATACCTGTTACTGGGCCTTCTCTGTGAAATGCCCTTTAGACTGTAAGTACTCACACAGCTATCAACCTTCAGGACAAAACACACATGCAACTGCCAAATGTAGAAATGATATAATTAATTTATAATTAGATTTATTAACAGGCCCTGTCATTTATATGCATCTATTACTTTTCTATTGTAACTCAATTAATTTGCAATCTGGGTTTGCCATTTAATCATGAAAGCAGGAGTGGATGCTCTGGCCCCTACAGAACAATGAGCCACTATAGAAGATAGAGATGGTGCCTATAGTAACAGTGGGATAATAGTCTCTGGGAAGTGAGTGTGACTGTGGGATAGCAGGTATAGTAGGGAGAGATGGTGCCTATAGTAACAGTGGTATAATAGTCTCTGGGAAGGGAGTGTGACTGTGGGATAGCAGGTATAGTAGGGAGAGATGGTGTCTATAGTAACAGTGGGATAATAGTCTCTGGGAAGGGAGTGTGACTGTGGGATAGCAAGTATAGTAGGGAGAGATGGTGTCTATAGTAACAGTGGGATAATAGTCTCTGGGAAGGGAGTGTGACTGTGGGATAGCAGGTATAGTAGGAAGAGATGGTGCCTATAGTAACAGTGGGATAATAGTCTCTGGGAAGGGAGTGTGACTGTGGGATAGCAGGTATAGTAGGAAGAGATGGTGCCTATAGTAACAGTGGATAATAGTCTCTGGAAAGGGAGTGTGACTGTGGGATAGAAGGTATAGTAGGGAGAGATGGTGCCTATAGTAACAGTGGATAATAGTCTCTGGGAAGGGAGTGTGACTGTGGGATAGTAGGTATAGTAGGGAGAGATGGTGCCTATAGTAACAGTGGATAATAGTCTCTGGGAAGGGAGTGTGACTGTGAGATAGCAGGTATAGTAGGGAGAGATGTTGCCTGTAGAAGAACTGAGATAATAGTCTCTGGGAAGGAACTGTGTGGGATGGCAAGTAAAGTGGCTACAAATCATCAAAATAATGTGGCTAACAAAGTCTGCTTTGACCTGGCCCCATAATATCTACAGACAAACCTGTAACAAAAACTGAAATATGCAGAATATTGTATTGATGCGGCTACTGATTGGATTTTCACAAGTGATGTGACACACAGGGAATGAGAAACCTTCAGCCCTACAAGGTTATCAATATTTGCAAATGATCATTAATGGGCAATTTTCAGGCCCATTTAGCAGCTGAATGTTGCTTAGAGCTCAGAACTCAGTAGAGATCTCTAAATGACCCGCTAAGTAGGTAATTTATTAAGAGCTGCAGGCAGATAATGTGGGCACCAAACTGATGCCGTTCAACCCTGAAAAGCTATGCCTCAATTTGGTGCTGTCATATTGTGGCACAACAGCAAAAAACATAATGTAAAATTCTTACGCATCGGGCCGACTCCTGTGTAATATGAATGAATGGGGAGAAGTGAGTGTTTTAAGTCCTTTGTGAAACAATGAGTATGAAATATTTGATCTATAAATCCATGTTTAGAAAATAATGTTCTGTGATGTTTATTCATTTTGATTTGGGGGACAATTTGTGCCTGGCGAATTTATTCGGCACGCGTGAAATCTCTGCGAATTTGCGCAATTCGCCGCCAGCGAATAAATTCGCAAAACGCCCGAGAAAATTCACCCGAAAAAATTTGACGGCATAAAAAAAAAATTTCGGCGGCGTCGAAAAAAACGCCCGCCGGCGTAAAAAAAACGCGAATTCCGTGCGAAATTCCCGTATTTTTCGGCGAAACGGTGCAAATTCGCCCATCACTAATCACACCTCGACCCTGGAAACAGTTCTCATTCGAAAAATCGTCAACGAAAACCTGCCGAGTTCATTTACAAGTCAATGGCAAAGGTACATTGAAAATTTGAACATGTTAAATGCCTTCCTGACATTCGATTCGAATTTTCAGGGTCGGCACTATTCGATCGAATATTAGACGTTTGAGTTTTTTCATAAATAACCTTCCATTCGAGTTGTGAGTACAGGTATGGGACCTGTTATACAGAATGCCCGGGACCTGGGGTTTCCAGGATAACGGGTCTTTCTGTAATTTGGATCTTCAGACCTTAAGTCTACTAGAAAATAACTTAACATTAAATAAACCCAATAGGCTAGTTTTGCTTCCAATAAGGATTAATTATATCTTAGTTGGGATCAAGTACAAGGTACTGTTTTATGATTACAGAGAAAAAGGAAAACATTTTAAAAATTTCAATTATTTGGATAAAATGGAGTAGATAGGAGATGGATTTTCCTTAATTCTGAGCTTTCCGGATAATGGGTTTCTGGATAATGGATCTCACACCTGTATTTGAGTAAAAACAAAATCACATATATTCGACCTTTGATAAATAAACCCCTCAATGTATAGTCTAAAAAAGTTCAAGTCATATTTGTGCTTACAGACTCCTCTCACTTCACAGCAGTTCGTTCATGCTTTGCGGATGAAACTTGTGACTACAAATATATAGAAGCAGACACAGGGCAAGCTGAATGGCACATACAAACTGAGTAGCCACCAATGTACACATACACTCACAGCACCTTTGGTCATTCTCAGTCCCCAGAGGGATGGGAACATGTACACAACAGCAGCTCGGAGTACAGCCAGCTTTCAGCCTTTTCCCTAAGTGGAACCTGAGGGGAATCTCTACATCCCTAGGTCTGTACACTTAGTCCCTACTTCTGGGCAAATAGTCATAATTCCACTTACAATCCTCGGAGGAGCCTCAAGCTGCTCAGCTAAATATCCTAATTATCTGTCACTCCTAGAGTGACCTCTTCAGGTGAGTAGCCTATCCTTACTAGACCTGACCTGTCTAGGTTCCACTCGAGCTCTGCCTGCCTGCTCAGGCTAGAGCCAGCACAAGATGGACCCTGAGTGCATATATACCCAGGACTTTATACTTTAGCACAATGCCATCTACTGGTCACTATTGTGAACACTAGTGATGGGCAAATTTCTCCCACGAAATTCGCAAAACTGCAAAATTTGTGAAATTGACGCAATTTTGGACGCGCGTCCGAATAGTCGCTCGAATTAATTTTGATTCTGGCGTTAAAATCAACGGGCATCCGAATAGTGTTGATGCGCGGCGATTTTGATGTGAGTGACTTGTCGGACGTGTGTCCAAAATTTTTTGACGCCAACGAATTTTAGTGGGAGTTTCACAAAATTTATTTGCCAGCGGCGACACATAGAAATTTGTCACGAATGCATACCAGGCGAATTTGTTCGCTCATTACTAGTGAACACCAAGGGGCAGAGCTTTAAGCAGGAATAGGAACAGGTCCCCCTCCTAACTGTATTTTAGGACCAAGTTAGGCATCTATAACACTAGGGAACTGCCTGCTAAATAATACTGGGAGACGAATTTACCAGTCCCCTACACTAGTAAATGTGTTGGTTGGCCCATTTTTGAGACCTGAAAAATAATTTGCAGTGGGGTCCAGCAATCTCTAGTTACACCACTGGATGGTGGTTAGCTTCTGTAAAGAAATGGCAGAATGGTTGATGGAACATGGAAAGGGTGCAACTCAATCGCATCTTGTGTGGGTGTGTGTGTATAAACAGGTAATGAGTAATAAGGATAATGGGTGGTTTATTACTTGGAAATAGCAAGGATACTAGGTGGAGCGCAGCTGTGAACGTCTTTGAAGATCAAGGTCAGTAGCTAAAATTTTATCCTGAATGGCAGTGGACACCAGTATAAGGATTGGGTGGTTGGTATGGTGGTAGAAGAACAGTCAGTGGGTGTAGGGTTGGCTCTCCAGTGAGGGTGATGGGAGTTGTACTTTATCCGCAATCACCGGTTGAAGATCCCTGCAGGGAGGCATTTGTATTCTGTACAATATGTATGGTTAGCACTGCACTAAGTCATCTTCTCGACCCTTTCTCCAAGACGTGGACCTGTCTTTAGTAGTAAATAAACGATGCTTCTATCTCAGTGCTCCATCTCTAATCATCGGAACGTGTTCCTGCTAAAAGCTTATGGAAATCTTGGCCATGAGACAAATAAGATGAACCTTTCTTTCACTCTTTCATGAGCGGCACAATATGTGAACTCATTTGGAGCCAGCCCTTTGCATGAGCAGCCTATCAAGGGGCTGTGTTATACCCAATATCTGTTACTCTAAGCAAGAAAGGAGTGTCAGTGTTTTAACAGAGTTCACACGATCTGAGATAATGCTTTTATCTGCCTTTTTCCCCTTCTGGGCATTCTTATTATTTATTATTTATAAAAAAACGTCTTTCTACATTCCGGCAATGCTAAAATCCTGTGTGATTCTTGCCCCTTGTGGGAAAGCCTATTGATTCTTTAGATAAAATCATCTCTTACATTTTATCCGGTGCCTTCGTGGAGAGAAATTCTGTATTCTGGATTCGGCGGCTGTGCCACTGGATTTAATCAGTGTGCGGGAGAATTGTCAGAACTGAAAACCAAACATAAGGAAAAAGCAAATATTCATTGAACTCCCAGAGGGTACATGAGCTCCGGATTTGGCAACTTCTTGTTTCACTCTTAGTCATTTCCAGGCCAACGCATGGGAGGCCAACAAAAGAAAAGAATTCTTATCCCCACTGCATTCTCTTTGAAGCTGTACTCTTATATATACACACACATATACAATAAATCATATTTCACAGCAGGAAACTCACACACAGACATACTTATGAGATGATTGTACTTATATTAGTTTTTTCATGTTTCATTCTACAAAAAGGAAATCTGGGGTTAAAACTCCTCAAAACCCATGGGCCCTACACTCCATAATATAGGGGTGCAGGGGTATAACCATAGTTATGGATAAATTAATTGTGTTAAAGGAACAGTAACACCAAAAAATGAAAGTATTTTATAGGAAAGACAATGTAATGTACTAGTGCCCTGCACTGGCAAAACTGGAGTATTTACATCAGAAAAACAGCTATAGCTTCTGTAGCGCTATAATAAACTGAGTGGCGCCATCTCTATTATGAGCTTACTTTCAAATATAATTGTGCCACGGATGAGACCTTTTTCTTAGGTGCAAGCCCTCGGAACGGTGTGGAGGCAGAGTGTAGTGCAACTGTAACAATGTGCTTATGCACAAGAAGTGGGCACCAGTGGTACTTTTATGCTTAAACAGGAACTGAGTTTATTTGCAGAACAATCCACATAGGAGTACAGAGAACATATAGCATAAAGGATTAGCTTATACTCACAGTACCAAAGAACAGTTTGATCCCTGCAGGCAAGGGAACAATTACAGCAGTAGTTAAGCAGCAGTAGAGAAAGTACCCCAGCTTTCAGCCTGTGCCTTAAGTGGAACCTAGGGGAAATTCTACCATCCCTAAGTCTATGCACTTAGTCCCTCTTTCTGGGATAATAGTACCTGGGATCTTAATCCCTCTGACTCTCCTCGTCGGAGCCTTGAGCTGCTCAAATATATAACCTATCTATCACTCCTAGAGTGACCTATGAAAGGGTATAGCTATCCACTTTACTAGGGCCTAAGCACCTAGGTTCCACTACCCATTCCCTTCCTGCCTGCTCAGGTAAGGACTAAAGCAAAGTGGACCCAGACAGTTTCCTAGACCTTTATACTATAGCACAGTGCCATCTAGCGTACACTGTGAGGGGCTTATATAAGCAGAGCAATGACACAAGTCCGTATTAGGACCCATTTAGGTGTCTAAAACCTTTAGGATGTGCCTGCCTATAATATGTGAGGGTATCTAAATTATCACATCCCTACACTTCTATAAACAAGCTGCTGTGTATCC
This sequence comes from Xenopus laevis, assembly GCF_017654675.1. Taxonomy (NCBI): domain Eukaryota; kingdom Metazoa; phylum Chordata; class Amphibia; order Anura; family Pipidae; genus Xenopus; species Xenopus laevis. The sequence continues at coordinate 121,902,787 of NC_054378.1, read as the reverse complement.
ATGGGGTCAGCCATTCAAGCACAGGATACATAGTAGATAACAGATAAGTACTACTATAGTTTATATAAACAAGCTGCTGTGTAGCCGTGGGGGCAGCCATTCAAGCACATGATACACAGTAGATAACAGATAAGTACAACTATAGTTTATATAAACAAGCTGCTGTGTAGCCATGGGGGCAGTCATTCAAGCACAGGATACACAGTAGATAACAGATAAGTACAACTATAGTTTATATAAACAAGCTGCTGTGTAGTCATGGGGGCAGCCATTCAAGCACAGGATACACAGTAGATAACAGATAAGTACTACTATAGTTTATATAAACAAGCTGCTGTGTAGCCATGGGGGCAACCATTCAAGCACAGGATACACAGTAGATAACAGATAAGTACTACTATAGTTTATATCAGTGATCCCCAACCAGTAGCTCACGAGCAACATGTTGCTCCCCAACCCCTTGGATGTTGCTCCCAGTGGCCTCAAAGCCGGAGCTGATTTTTGAATTCCAGGCTTGGAGGCAAGTTTTGGTTGTATAAAAACCAGCTGTACTGCCAAACAGAACCTCAAGTAGGCTGCCAGTCCACATAGGGGCTACCGATAGCCAATCACAGCCCTTATTTGGCAGTGCACCCCCAGGAACTTATGCTTGTGTTGCTCCCCAATTATTTTTACATCTGAATGTTGCTCACGGATGAAAAAGGTTGGGGATCCCTGGTTTATATAAACAAGCTGCTGTGTAGCCATGGGGGCAGCCATTCAAGCACAGGATACACAGTAGATAACAGATAAGTACTACTATAGTTTATATAAACAAGCTGCTGTGTAGCCACATGCTCCGAATTACAGTGAATGGCTGCCCCCATGGCTACACAACAGCTTGTTTATATAAACTATAGTAGTGTTTTTGAAGCAAACACACCAGTTTTATCAGTGCAACACAACAGTACATTGTATTTTCATTACTTTAGGACATTTTCATTGATCAATGCAAATCTCAGAATCGTTACCATGGGGTTTGGCAATAGGAGAAATGTACTCATTTTTGTAAATATGTATTTTTTGGGTTAGGAAGAGACTTTGAGAAACTCAAATTGTTGGGAATAATAGCACTCTGTGAGCCTCATATACTATTCCCATAGGTGCAATTACTGAAACCCTAAGGGGCACAACATTTCCCATCCATGGTGCACTTGAAGCCATTGGCTTTGCATTTTAATGGGAAGTGAAAAGCTGAGTCCACTGGACTATAGTATTGGCTTACTGCATTTATAGGTGGGTCTGGGTGCACCAGACCTTCAGCATAGGGGAGTAACCATTGGAAAACAGAAAGACAGGCACTGGTACAGAACCATCGGTGTTAAATCCATGAGCCAAAAGTTTAAAGAATACAAGTTATATTTTACAATTACAGGTATTGGACCTGTTATCCAGAATGCTCGGGAACTGAGGTTTTCCGGACAAGGGATCTATCCGTAATTTGGATCTTCATACCTTAAGTCTACTAGAAAATCATGTAAACATTAAATAAACCCAATAGGCTGGTTTTGCTGCCAATAAGGATTAATTATATCTTAGTTGGGATCAAGTACAAGCTACTGTTTTATTATCACAGAGAAAAAGGAAATCATATTTTAAAATTGGAGACAGTCTCTCCGTAATTTAGAGCTTTCTGAATAAAGGATTTCTGGATAATGGATCCCATATCTTTATAATTAAAAGACAACAGCCCTAAACTTTTCTTGTCACCAGGGGCAATGTTGCTGTGCACTTTGCAATAGATTAAAAAGGTGCGGAGTGAAATTCGACCCTTGATAAATACCTTTTTATATACATATAAGGATGACATATATATATATATATATATATATATATATATATATATATATATATATATAAAAATATATATCAACAAGCCTTCAGCAGGCAACGCTGGGACTGAGTTCTGAGCACTTTGGTCTCTTCATGGCACAGTCCTCCCCATAATTTAACAATTTTAAAGCACCACTGCACTCCTGCCAGCAATCAGTATTCCCTCAAAGTATATCGGTCCTTCCCGCTCCAGCCTTAAAACATTCGCTTCTGTTTCTTGACATAGAAAGAGTCAATTCAGAGCTACGGTGCGACTTTAAATTAACCTGGAAGCCTGGAACAAGAGCAATGCCAATCTGACGATATATAAAGTATGAAGCTGGCTTTTGGGTTAAAGGAGAAGGAAAGATACAGAGGCAGTTTATTGCTAATAGATTAGCTGCAATAGTACAGGCTATAAGACTATATTTATTCTGTAGAATGTTTTACTATACCTGAGTAAAAAGCTGTAGAAACTCTGTTTGTTTAGGATAGCAGCTGCCATATTAGCTTGGTGTGACATCACTTCCTGCCTGAGTCTCTCCCTGATCATTCATAGCTCTGGGCTTAGATTAAAGTAGGTAGGGGAGGAGGGAAAAGGAAGGAGGGGAGGAACAAACTGAGCATGCTCAAGCCCTAGCCCTGGAGGTTTAAGCTGAAAACAGGAAGTCTGATACAGAAGCCCATGAGTACACAATAGTAGGAAAGAAACGTGGCTTTTCTTTTGACAGATGATTCAGAGCAGAATTACTTTGAGGGTTTATTTAGATGGACCTTTCTGATAAGGCTTACTTAGTTTTAACCTTTTTTTTTCCTTTAAAGAAGACCTGCAATACATCAGATATACACTAAAAAGCAGAACTTGCTGTGTATAGGGAATGGTGTATCTCACTTCAGATTCATACAAGTTATCCCAGCTTTAAGAATATGTATGGAAGTGCTACGAAATCTTTTCTCCTACACCCACATGCAGTATACCCCCATTTCTATAGACTGTGTTCACTATTAGTGATGGGCGAATTTGTGGCGTTTTTGTTTGCCAAAAAATTTGCGAATTTCCCCCGAAATTCGCGAAACGGTGAAAAACTTGCGAAATGGCGCTGGCGTCTTGTTTTTGACGCCGGAATCCATTTTTTGGATGCCGGTGCAAATTCACTGGCAAAAAAAGACGGCATCCATTTTTTTTTGACGCTGGCTAATTTTCGAGAATTTATTCACCAGCAGCGAATCGCGCGAATTCGCCCCGAATTCGCCTGGTGAATAAATTCGCCCATCACTATTCACTATACATCTTGCTTATCTTTTTAAAGGGGTTGTTCGTCTTTACGTTAATTTTAGTATGTTATAGAATGACTAATTCTAAGCAGCCTTTCAATTGGCCTTCATTTTTTCACTTTTTCACAATTATTTGTCTTCTTCTTCTGACTCTTTCCAGCATTCAAATGGGGGTCACTGACCCCATCTAAAAATCCAATGCTCTTCAAGGCTACAAATGTATTGTTATTGTTACATTTTATTACTCATCTTTCTAATTAGGCCTCCTCTATTCATATTCCAGTCTCTTATTCATATCCATGCATGGTCAGTAGGGTAATTTGGACCCTATTAGCCAGATTGATAAAATTTCATAGGCCTATGTATTTCCACATTGCCCAGTAATAAAAAGCCTGTTTTTTATCGGAGTGCCGTTCATCTGTTGGTGTATACATTTGTGGCAGTGGGGACACTGCGGACTGAGTACCCGACTTCAAAGGGAAGCAGCTAAGTGGTGGTGAGTTGGAGCGGTCCTAATTGGTGTTGTTGATAAAATTTCATACTTGAGAGCTGCTGAATAAAGAGCTAAATAACTAAAAAAAATACAAATAATAAAAACCAATTGCAAATTGTCTCAGCATACCTCTATACTTTATACTAAAAGTTAATTAAAGGTGAACAACCCCTTTAATGCTTAACCCCTTCAATAAATAAATATCTGTGCTATTTATTTCATGCACTAAACAAGTCATTTAAATGACCTAAATTCTAAATGCCTGTCTTGCTTCCTCGTTTAGCCGAGTCACTGTTTGCAGAGAGGTAGGTAGCAAAGCTAAAAATCAGTCCAAAGATAAACCCTCTGCAACTCAGCTTCTCCTTAACATAAAAACCTAACAAACGTCTGCAGCTTTCTTGGGTCTTAGTTACCAGGCACTGATTTTAAAAACAGAGAGAGAGTCTGAATAGAAAGATATGGCATAAACAGTAACAATAATAATATAATTGTAAGCTCACACAGCCAATTTTCAAAAAATAATAATAAAGACCAGTTGCGAAGTTGCTAGGAATAACCTATTAAAATGAAAGGTCAACTAATTGCACACGGGTAGTTGCCAGTGAGTCGTTTACATAACAAACAAGTTCATCTTTTTTATTTTTTTTCTCTTGTGCGTCCTGCGAAGACCATCTTGGAGAAAACAAGTATTACCATTTTCATTTAAACCGGACAGTTCGGAAAGTCATTATTTCAACATGTTGGTTTGCTTTTCCTTTTTTTTTTTTTTTTCTCCTTCTTTTCCTTCGGCGATTGAGAAAACGACCTTGCTAATGCCATTTATTATTTAGCAGGGCTCTAGTCTAAGAGGTTTCTGTCACGTCGTATGATATAATATAGCGAGTGAGACCTAATGGACTGTAAATGTAAAGTACTTAGCATTCACAGCGAAAGATGCTAATAATACACCAGGAATGCTGTTTCTCCACGTGGCCTTTTGGGCAAGTTAGCTAATGGACTGGAGTTTCAGGAATAAGGGAGATTATTTAGACAGGGGATCTCAGAGATCATTTGTCAGCGGAGGATACTTAACGCAGGCAAGGAAATCAAAAATCTCCAAAGATAAATGTTGCGGTGAATCGAAGAATCATTTTTACAGCTCTTGACCCGAATGCGCTGCTATCTGATTGCTCGGCTCAGAGTTGGGTATTAGGTGTCTCCGTCTTTAGCATTTGTTAGATACAAGATAAATTTGCGGCATGTGGCTGAAATCGGAGACGGAGCAAACAAGGGCCTATTTTGGCTTCTTTAACGGAAGATGTGACATTGAAGAAAACAGCGGATTGTTGTTGAAACGACTCGAAAACCAGCAGGTTTCGACTCAGGGTTGAGGTGGGGGAGGGGGTAACGTTCTCTTTTTGCTGCTGGAAACAATTTGGCAAGTGCAAACGTTTCACAAACAAGAGCAGAAGTGGAAGCGATATCAACCAAATGGAACATAAGGGCCTAGTTAGAGAGAGAGACAGGCTGAATTCTATTTCAATGAAAGAGTTTGGGGGGAATGGAAGAGCGTAATGTATATATATATATATATATATATATATATATATATATATATATATATATATATATATATATATAGAGTCTATAGTGGTGCACTCGCAATACAGGCAACTGCCTGGGTGCTGGTTATAACATAGCTATCTAATCAAAAAATAAAACCGCACTCCAAGGTCTGGAAATAGTGAAAAAAGTGGAAAATTTTATTTCAACGTTTCGGCACACCAACTCGGGCCGTCTTCAGGAATGTTATATATATATATATATATATATATATATATATATATATATATATAACATTGAAGTGTTCTGTTCTGTCAGCAACATCTGTTGAACTGCAGATGGAGCCACTGGGATGGGTGCAGTTGGCACAAATGATGGACACGGCTGGCGATTCATTTTCAAGGAAGAGTAAAAAAAATATGAAGAAGCTGTGGTGAAGCCATGGGGGTAGCCATTCAAAAGCAAAGAGACTCAGGTTACAAAGCAGCCAAGTTCTGTAGAATATAATGGTGTTCTACAGTGCCTATCTTTTACCTTGTGCGTAGGGTTGCCACCAGTCTGGATTTGACCTGGACAATCCGGTTTTTGGGAGGGCTGTCCGGATCAAAACTGCCTGCCCGGTTTTCCTACTGACCCGCCAGTGCTACGTCACTGTCCCGCCCACAACATCATCGGCCCGTCCCTTTGATGTCATTGATCCACCCGTGCCCAGAGCTCCCGGTGGGGAAACGTGGCAACCCTACCTGTGCCGTATAGCTCTATTTTTACTTTTTTTGTGTTACTGTTCCTTTAAGGTGTGTGCCAGCTATTGACAACAACATTTAAATTACACTGAAACAGTATACAGGTATGGGAAACCCATTGTCCACAAAGCTCCTAATTACTGACAGGCCAAGTCCCTTCTCCATTCTAATCAAATTATTAAACATTTTTAAAAACTATTTCCTTTTTCTCTGTAGTGAAAAAACAATGCCTTGTACTGGAGCCTAACTAATATATAATTGATCCTTATTGGAAACAAAATAATCCTATTGGGTTTAATTAAATATTGTTGTAATAATTAAAATAATACTTACTAATATAATTTATAAAATACTTTTTAGTAGATTTAAGGATCCCAAATAATAAAATGATGTTCTACGGTGCGTATATGTTATATAATAATTAACCTGTGCCGTATAGCTCTATTTTAACTGCTGCCATTGCTAGACAGCAGTGTTTTATATACACAATAGTAGGCCGGTTTCTGAAGCAGACTTGATCAGTTTTACCAGTGCAGGGCAACCGTACATTATATTGTAATTAGTTAATAACTTGTCCATTTTTTTGTGTTACTGTTCCTTTAAGGTGTGTGCCAGCTATTGACAACAACATTTAAATGCCACTAACACAGTATACAGGTATCCATTGTCCACAAAGCTCCCAATTAATGAAAGCCCAAGCCCCTTCTCCATTCTAATCAAATAATTGGTTTTAATTATTTCCTTTTGCTCTGTAACAAAGAAACAATACCTTGTACTTGATCCCAACTATTATATAATTAGTCCTTATTGGAGACAAAACAATCCTTTTGGGTTTATTGTAATTAATAAACTAATACTGTGTTTATAAAATATTTTTTAGTAGACTTAAGGTATTAAAGGGCATGTAAAGTCTAAAATAGAATAAGGCTAGAAATGCTGTATTTTGTATACTAAATATAAACATGAACTTACTGCACCACAAGCCTAATCAAACAAATGATTTATGCTTTCAAAGTTGGCCACAGGGGTCACCATCTTGTAACTTTGTTATACATCTTTGCAAGACTAAGACTGTGCACATGCTCAGTGTGGTCTGGGCTGCTTAGGGATCGTCATAAACAAAGCTGCTCGAGTTCTGCATGGCTGGGAAGTAAGGCGGGGGCTCCCCCTGCTGTTCATAAGTATGATTGTTTCCCTGCAGAGCAGTTAGGGACCGTCTGACAATTCCTATCCACAGCAGTAAATGAAGGGAGAATTTCACTGCATAAAGTCAGGTTTCTTATAAAAACGGTACAAATTTTTTAATTAAAGAATATTGGAGATAGGTTTCTTTTTCATTAAAGAAAGTAAAAATGGGATTTTATTTTTTTGCCTTTACATGCCTTTAAGGTCCAAATTACAGAAATATGCATTATCAGGAAAATGCCAGGTTCTGGGTAATAGGTCCCATACCTGTAAGGAGCCCCCATTACTCTTTAACAGGGGTTGTCAGACTTTTTTAGTTCAAGCTCCTTGGGAGGTCCAACCTTTGGCCAGGACCTCTCTTAGCTCATAAACAAGGTTACAGATATAGTTACAGATACTGTATAGGGATACACTAGTGTACTAGACATTCAGCTATAAATCCAAAAATGTATTTTTTCACACCAAAACGCAACACCATCAAAATTCTAACTGGGCTTTCAGGTGTATCTAAATCTCATCCTAGCCGGCCTTCAGGTGAGTCTTTTTTTACAACTCACTTATAGCTCGAGTGAATAATTCGAACGAAAAAATATTCGAATTTCGAAGCATTTTTTTGGGTACTTTGACCATCGAATTGGTCAAATTCGATCTAATTCGATCGAATCGAATGATTGAAAGATTGGAAGAAAAATCGTTCGACCATTTGATAATCAAAGTACTGTCTCTTTTAAAAAAACGTTGACTTTATACTTCGCCACTTTAAACCTACTGAAGTCCAATGTTAGCCTATGGGGACCTTCCCCAGCACTTTTTTTTTGGGTTGAATAAAAATCCTTCGATCGATCGCTTAAAATCATTCGATTTGAAGGATTTTTATTCGAACGTTCGGTCGAACGTTTTGCGCTAAAATCCTTCAAATTCGATATTCGAATTTGAAGGATTTTGCTTCGAGGGTCGAATTCGATGGTTTTTTTAACCCTGGAAATTCGACCCTTGATAAATCTGCCCCTAGGCATTTCCATCAGTTTGAATAAATACGTTATAAAATATCCCCTTATAATAATGTCAAACGTGTCACATGACTTACTTCAAGTGTTCTGTAAGTTGCATTTCTGGTTATTATAAGCCACAGTGGAGTAAGAGGGTTGCAGAGTTGGTTTCACTTATTATGGCCGCTGGTCCCCTTATTAGATGAGCCCAGGGATTTTCTTCGGCCCTTGCATTTTCCTCCTCCTCTCCACTGAGCAAAAGATTAAATAATGAAGTGTACTGAACTTCTCTACCCATAATTCTTTCCACCTTGTCAGTTTTCTTAAAGATTGCAGCCATAAATGAAAACGAGAGTGAATTTTTGCTGCCATTCTCGCTGTTATATATCATTTCCCAGTTGATGAGAAGAGATTGGCCGGCTATAGCCGACGCACTACATTTCATCTCCAATTTTACCTCCTGCCTCTCTGTCACTCTTTTTATTTACTTATTTACTTTTAGAAAGGCTATTCGATAGCTGCGGCGAATGGCGACAAGGTGCTGCCCTTTGGAGTTATCTTTATGGATCATGTTTTAATTGTTTCCAAATCCTGAAGATTTATTTCGGAGACAAGGCTGTGCCAAAGGGATCCGGTCATTTCTCTGTGCCTATAAAATAAAAATACACCCTGTGCACCTTCGCGCTCTCAATTGCTGCTTGACTTAGTTTTACAAGAAAGAAATGACTTGTCCCGAACAAATAATACAGCCAGTTACAAATACGTTACTCCACCGCTGGCCTAGACAAAAATATCATTAATTATATTCCACTGATATATATAATTTTCTACATAACAGAGGGTTTTGTATACAGTGGACAGAAAAACCCGTTCCCTTCAGTGTTTTAAGGGGAAAGGAGCAGCAGATCATTCTGGACCTGCCTCCCTGCAAGAAGTTGTGATACTGTCATGAGAAAACGTTTTTTCTTTTTCAAAATGAATCAGTTAATAGTGCTGCTCCAGCTGACTTCTGCACTGAAATCCATTTTTCAAAAGAGCAAACAGATTTTTTTATGTTTAATTCTGAAATCTGACATGGGGCTAAATATATTGTCAATTTCCCATGTGCCCCCAGTCATGTGACTTGTGCTCTGATAAACTTCAGTCACTGTTTACTGCTTCACTGCAGCTCAACTACAGAACAATGAGAAGGTAACCAGATAGCAGCTCCCTAACACAAGATAACAGCTGCCTGGTAGATCTAAGAACAGCACTCAATAGTAAAATCCAGGTCCCACTGTGACACATTCAGTTACATTGAGTAGGAGAAACAACAGCCTGCCAGAAAGCAGTTCCATAATGCAGCACAGGCTCTTTCTGAAAACACATGACCAGAGATGGCTCCTACACACCAATATTAAAACTAAAAAAAAAAAGTTAATTTGTTGGGTTAAAAATTTTATTTTACATGGTAGAGTGAATTATTTGCATGTATTTGAAAATAAAACTACACCATAAAAATCATGACAGAATCCCTTTAATTAAGTGTGCCTTTGTTCATTGCAACTATGTGAGTATGTCTGCTTCCTACAATAAAGGCTGATCACAGGTTTCCACCACAGGTGGCCCTTTTACAAGTTCATGATTTTCAGGTTCATCTCCTGCCTCCCATTAATACTCCCCAAGTCTCTTACCCACACACAAGTCCTACTGTGACTCCTATAACCTTTACACTTCCTCCCTGAAGATGAGTTTCCCTTCTGAAGGGTTGGGTTCAGTTTCAGATATAAAGATACAGATGTAGAAAAGTGCTCATTAGCAGTTACACTGATTAGCAAGATTTTTTTCTTTTTGACATTTGTACATTTTGCAGGGATAAAAGGGAAAAATTCAATATTAAGGGCTGAGACAGAATCTAATTTCAGGTGTTAGCTGTTTCTAGGGACTTTATTTTGTATTTCTCCTTTAATAAAGGACAATGCTCACTCTCTACATCCTACTAAGGGTCACATTTATATAAATTTGAATGTACGTTTTTGCTTAAAAAATCAGGATTGAAATTCGAGTTTTTGAAACTTTCAAAATATATATGACGTGGAAAAAACTTGAAAACGAATAAGATAATTTGCCATCTAAAAACTTTTTCACAGTTTTGGCAAATTTTTCCAGTAAAGCATTAGACAGATTGACTAATAATCAGTGCTGGAGAGTCTGGGGTAGGAGTCTCAGGTCCCTCTAGGAGTGGCAGTTAGTAGAGCAGCCATAAGCTGCAATAAGAAGAGCAGACAGTTTAATGTGGCTAGTGGCTAGGCTCAGAGATCGAGAAATTCATTGAGTATGAACCACTGTGAGCACCCATCTACCCCTAGGCATCTACCTATACCTAGTCCTAAATCTGTTGTCCTACACCTATAACTATGGGTGTAATTCAGTGTGGTTAATCCGATCCTACAGCAAAGGCCCTCCAGAGAAAGAGAGAATCCCATGTAATGGATGATCTACCTGGAGTTGCAACTGGTCTAGTCTAAGTTGGGTAAGAACAAGTAAGGTCCTAGGTACCATAGAGTGGTCCATGATTGTTCCAAATAGCGTTACAAGTGAACAGAAATGGTTTTGTTCCCCCATTACCAACTTAATTCGGGAGCAGTAACTTGGGGGCAGATTTATAATAGATCGAACTGAGAAATTCAGCCTTTCAAGGTGTCAGTTCATCAGAACTTGTCAAGATTATGGTTTCCCTTCCTATTACAAAGAATTTATTGTCAAGGTTAGATTGTGTATTCATAAAATGACACAGTCAAGTCAAGAGACTAAAACCTCCATCTCAACTCCTTCCTGGCCAAGGTCTGAGAGGATCTTAGCACCAGGCAAGAGGTCAATCACATCAGCACGGGGAACACAGAACGATTCAGAGAATCAAATGCAAGTGACAAGAGAGAGAAAACAAGATAAAGATTGAGTTTGTGCTGCAAATACTTCAACTGATGCAGATAGCCAGGGCCTAACAAATGATCCTGCCCATGGAAAATGAACAGTCACTCAATTGGTATTAACGCTAAATTTACTTCGGTGCAGGGTCACCTTGCTGTTGTGTAGATTTCAGTCTTGCACCAAGGAGATAAATAAGGCCTGGCGGACTATTTATACGAATCAGAATGACACTCAGCAGTTCCAGAGCAACGTCTCCATTAGTACTGATGCTTTAGAAGCCAATAGAATGAGATGGAATAGGGGCCAGGGCAATTTTAGATGTAGAAGGGATGCAGAGTGATATTAACACAGTGAGAACAAGTACACAGCAACATAAGGGGCATGTGCACAATGGAGAGCATATATTGATGCTATCTACTAAGGTACATGCACCCAAATCCACTCCTAAACTTCCATAGGCCGCCAATGCCTCCATCCTGCCTCTTCGGCCTATTGTTATTGGTGAACCCTGGAGTTCCCACAGTGGGTTGTGTCAAGAGGCGCACCAGATTTGTGTCCACTGAATGGGATGCAGACGACATTTTGAAAGAAGTTTTCAGAAGTGATGCAACTTTGACCCCGATTTGACTCATTGTGCACAACTGTGGTCAGTGGCTTAACGGACAACTCCCCAAAAAACTTCAGAGAGTCCCAACCCACTGCAGCTCTTGAGGTGGACATACTCACAGAGATCCGCTCATTTGGCTGTCTCTCTCACTCTCGATATTCCCACAAATCCAGCAGGATTTTTAAACCTGCCCAATCGAAATCTGGATGATTTTCAGACAGCTATCGATTGGGGAAGCCTGTTGAAGTTCCCCATACAATGGCCAATAAACTTATATCAGCTCATGTATGGCCCACTTTACTTGGCCCTTGCTGCACCTGCCTGCCTGCTCAATTGTGCCCCCACATGGAATAGGTAAGAAAGCAGCTGGGGATTTTCTTAACCATAAAAGAAGCAAACCCTCCTGTTCAAATACAACCATGCCCCCCCCCCCTATGACTACAGGGTCTGCTTCCTCTATGGTCACTCCACTGACTGAGGTGGAAGCAATTACCCTTGGAAACTGCTGAATTGTGGGTAAAAAGGACCGTGATGTTGGTCTGAAATTGCAGTTTGTACACAACACTTGCCTTCATAAATAAAGGTTGTAGAGAAATGACACAAGCTCAGCCAAAACAAAGAAAGGTTGCACAACTACAAAGCAGAAAAGAGCAGAAATTTGCCACTTTTAAAGCAATTGCCCCATGTAAATGATCCCAGTGGCACAAGGGGTGTAGCAAAGCAAATAAAAGAAAGAGAGGATCCAATATTTTAGGAACCCCTCCCCCAGCAATTTTCCAGAATTCTAGGAACCTGTCCACCCCTGGTTCCTTGGCATTCCATAACATTATGGCAGTACGGCTAGTCCCCTGTACTAAGCACAATTCAGCAGGAACAGACCCCTAAGTTTGCACGTAGGCTGTACAGAAAAGAAACTTAAATCTATAGCGGCATAGGTATTCCCCTGTATTAAGCACAATTCAGCAGGAACATCCCCCTAAATTTGCTCAGTCTGTACAGAGAGATCCCATAAAACTATGGCAGCATAGGTATTCCCTGTACTAAGCACAATTCAGCAGGAACAGCCCCTAAGTTTGCTCATAGTCTGTACAGAGAGATCCCATAAAACTATGGCAGCATAGGTATTCCCTGTACTAAGCACAATTCAGTACTCAAGACAGTCTGAAGATACAGTGGCTTATTAATGATTGTTGGAGTTGCTGGGTTGCCCTAGTGTGTTCACAGCTAGAGAGAATAATGCAGATTTGGGGGGGGGGCACAGCCTTCCCAAAAAGAGATCAACTGTCATGAATCAGTCTTGGTTTAAACCCCTCTCATCAGAGCAGTGCCAAGTTATTAATATGTCCAACAGCTCCGCACTCGGCATCGCCACTTTATATTAAATGAAGCCCATTGTATTCAAAATCTGTGCAATTTACTTGTCCAACATGAAAATACCATTTGCTGAAAATGTCAATTTAAAGCCGAACAAAAACATTTTCAAGAATTATATCTCAACACTGCGATTGGTTTCCCCTTTGTTTCCATAGCCTACAGCCTGAGTTATCCCAGCTATTTCTATTGTCTGCTTTTGTTGTGTGCAATTCAGCGTGCTTAAACAATAAATGATACGGCGCGGGGCAAAATGCAACGGGAGCTTGAAAAATGATTGAAAATGAAAAAAAATAAATAAACTTTGAGAGCTGTCGGGCTTAATCCCAAAAGCAAAAGAAATGTTTCTGGGATTCTGCCAGGCTATCCATACATCAGCTATCGGCAGGTACCTTTATATTAAAGAACATAAGGCTGCTCCACAAGGATATCAGCTAGATGAGTTATTCAAGGTAAAGCAGTTTAGCTGATCACTTTTTGGCAGGATCTTTTATTTTATAGTTCTTTATACCAAACTGCCAGATCTTCTTTTTTGTCTTTAAGTGGAAAGCACCGTGATTAAACACTATATGAAATTAAGCATTTGCATGTACAGGGAGCTAAAAGCATCCAGCAATGAGACATATTGTGCTTCATAAAATTACAAATGACTCATAATTTTAATTAGCAAAAGCAGACTTATGACTTAAATGAGTGGACCATCTGAAATAGCTTCAGCTTGGAGATTAGTGGCCTGCTAGAGCCCTCTACTGGGAGGATATTGGGACACAAGAGAATCTGCTACGTGGAATTCAGTTTATTAGCTCTAAAGGTGCAGGAGACAACATCTGTACAGGGTTAGGGGAAGTCCCAGCAGCTAAAGGGCCACAGGCTGGACATTGATCCCATAGGTCATCCCTTTATATCCATTTTTTGCTCCAAGGTGTCCACTGTGATGTTTGGTAGGGATGTAGCGAACGGCGGAAAAAATGTTCGCGAACTTGCGACAAAACATGCGAATAGTTCGCGAACGTCGCGAACCCCATAGACTTCAATGGGAAGGCGAATTTTAAAAGCTAGAAAAGACATTTCTGGCCAGAAAAATGATTTTAAAGTTGTTTAAAGGGTGCAACGACCTGGACAGTGGCATGCCAGAGGGGGATCAAGGGCAAAAATGTATCTGAAAAATCCATTGTTGACACAGCGCTGCGTTTTGTGCTGTAAAGGGCAGAAATCACACTACGTCACTCAGGTGATGTTTCTGGACACGGAATGTGAAAAAGCTCACACAGCTAGGTGGCACTTGGTTAAAGACTGGGCAAATAATGCCTGCAAGGTCAACGTATACACTACAGCCGTTGGATACGGAATATATTATTGCTGCTTGAAAAACGTCACTCGGGTGGTGTTTCTGGAGACGGTATTATTATTGATATTTAGACAGCTAGGTGGCAGTTGTTTGAAGAACAGATGCAGATGAGAGATCAGCAGCAGGACAGACAGCTGCCCACAGCAGCTACATACAGAGCACTGCAGTAGAAGGTAGATTACTAGCCAGCAAAGCTACCTAACCTAAAATGTCCCTCAAATCCCTGCAGAGTTCTGTCCCTACAATACAGAGCAGTATCAAGTAGATTACTAGCCAGCAAAGTTACTATCAACTGTCCCTCAAATCACTAACAGCTCTCTCCCTACACTAGCTCTTCCAAGCACACACAGGCAGAATGAAAAAACGCTGCAGGGCTTCAGTTTATATATGGAAGGGGAGTGGTCCAGGGGGTGTGGGGGTGGTCCAGGAGGGAGAGCTTCCTGATTGGCTGCCATGTATCTGCTGGTCTGGGGTGAGAGGGCAAAAATAAGCGCCAGCTAAGGCGAACCCAAATTGGCGAACGTCGCGCGACGTTCGCGAACATTCGCCGAACGCGAATAGTCGATGTTCGCGCGAATTAGTTCGCGGGCGAACAGTCCGCGACATCCCTAATGTTTGGGACAACGTTCAAATGACCTTTCTTCTCCTCTACTATAAAACAGCCCATTGCCTGCATCAAAATATATTTTCATGTAGATGTATGTTCAGAATACATTTGGTTTAGACAAGAAACCTTCTTGGTTTTAAGTTGCTCTTTCAAGGTCCAACATTTCTTCAGGTCCCCTTAGTGCAGTAGTTGTCTTTTTCAGATTCACCCAAGGTCCAAACTTTGGTCAGGACCCCATTAGCTTGTGCCAAACTGGGTCGGCAGGGCATTGACATGAAACCTGGTGGGCCACCAACCCAGGAGTGCTGCCTTCATCCCTGATGGGCTGGGTCTGTGGGCCCCAAACCTCAGCTGCAGGCAACTTTGCTGGCCAGGATCTGTGACTGGGTCAATGAGTCCATCCCCGTGCTGGCTGAGAGCAACAGGCCCAGAAGGAAAGAGGAGGTTTGCGTTGAAGAGCTTGGGTGGGGGGGGGGGGTGGCGGGAGTTCAGAAAGTGGGGTGAGGGTGGTGGGCCCTTAAGATGACGGCCCCGGACAACCAGTCCGACACTGTACATATGTAGGAAAATGAACCATTCAGTCAAAGTTTCATGGATATCTAGGACAGATATTATATATACAGATACACATACTCTAATATCTAATTGATATTCAAGCTGGGCCTTCAAATATAATTACTGTAGGTGAGCAAATGCCTGTTTTCCACTATTCTCAATTCTCCTCTTGTACCATGGATACCAAATAAGCACTCACGCAAAATAATATTTGACTTCAGGCAGGGTTTCTCTTCCCCATAGTTTGAAGACATGCTTGTTTAGAGAGAGAGATGATATAGTCCAAGATGTTATGTCAGGAACTGAAACAATGTGTTGATGGCAACTCCCACAGTCATATTACATCCAGATTATGTCCCAACCGTGCCCTGTTGTGCCGCATCCACTCATTGCTCAGCCCCCTGCCAGGGTATAAATACAAGTGATTGCTGTATTGGGTTTGACATTTGTGTCCATATAAATGGCATTTAGTGAGTAGCTGCAACTGTCACTGTGCATTTGTGCCTATTAACTGAGGCCAATGGACATTGCCTTGGGCCATTCAACAGGCACTGACAGGGAGCTGTTACTGATAACTCCCTGATTCGCAGTTCCACCACCGATCAGGAATCAATCAACAATTCAATTCAACTACACTGTCATCAACAGCGCGGCTGCTTCATGAACTGTGAGGATTATTCTCGTATCAGCTACTGGGATATAATATTGTACTTTGTATTACAGCTCCTTTATTGTAAAAAATCCAACCAAAGATCCGATCACTTCTGACATGGGGCTATGTGATCCAGGGGAGTCACCTTAGGGCCCCCTGTCTATAAGAATCTAATCACTGTCCAGATCCCTCCAGCCAGTGCTCCTTCACCCAATAAAAATACAGCATCTAAGTGGACTAATAGGGTGATGTCCTACTGGGTGGCAAAGTTGCCCTTTATGACATGTGTACAAGGATATACAGTGGCTTCCATAAACCTATCCATTCCAGGCTCCGTAGGGCTATACTGAATGCATCCCCACATCACTACTAATAAGGCCTCTCTGTGCATTACGCTCTTTTGATCAGTTCATCTTGGTTCCTGTGCTGTTGCTTGGCAACCTATGAACAAAAATGAGCAGGGTGCCCCCTATATCCTCTTCTTTGCTCATCAAAATAAGGGCACTGGAAGGAATTTATAGGCACCGGAGCTTATTCTCAAGGGGGGTGCTGTAGCATTCGCTGAACCCACACGTTATGAAACAGCAATATCAGTGTAAAGCAGCCAAGTAGCATCTTAGAGATGAACTAGATTTAGCATTTAAAGGGAAAATATACCTTTTTTTTTATTTTACATTTGCTTCTATCCAATTGTATATTAGGAACTGTACTGTTTGTTTAAGGTACCAAACCAAAACATGCCATGGCAAGACTTGAGCAGAACAATCTAAAATGTATGCATACTCCAGTTTATATGGGTTCCTTTACTGACAGTTGGGCAGGAGGGCAAAGTGGCAAAATGAATACAGCTCTGCTAGTGTTCAGCCGCACTGTATTCTTGAGGGGCCCTACCTGTCCCCAAGTGAAGTGCAGGTCGAGAAAAACTCAACCCGCACCCGACCCTAACCCACTGCGCACCAGCCTGCACCCAACGCTAACCCAGCACGCTCCCCTCTTTATATACCCGCACCCACCTGTATTTACCATTTGCATCTTGTGCCATTGCTAGGGTACGATTTACCCTAGCAACCAGGCAGTGGTAATGCATGACTGTTGGATGAATAGGATAGGGCCTGAATAGAAAAATAAATCATAAAAGTAACAATAACAATAAAATTGAATCTTCATCATAGAGCAATAGTTTTTTGGCTGCCAGGGTCCGTGACCCCCCCCCCCCCTCCCATTTAAAACTGAATAGAGAGTGAAGAAGCAGTAAATAAATGTGAAAATAAAATTTTAAAAAAAACATTGAATTTTGTTAAGAATAGCCCATTCAATATCATACTAAAAAGGTGAATTTCCATATGTTTTTTTTTCACTTATTTCATTTTATTTTCCCAAATAGATTTGACTAAAGCAGAGCCCTGTATCTGTCTTGGGTGTCAGCCACGTAGCATTGAATCAAGGATAAGGGTTACATTTAATTCCAACATCATTCTTGGCACTGCCCGTTATGCCAAGTCATCTCCCGCCTGGGACGTGAGTGCAGAGCGGCTGCAGCCAAGATCATTACTACGAGGAGAGAATTTTACTAAATCATTCAATTTTCAGGGCTGATTTTACAGAAGCAACAGAATCTCCAAAAGGAAAACTATAGCAAGAGAAAGGGATACAGCAAGAATATGTGTTATATGAGGTTTTACTTTCCCTTTGGGGTATTGGATAACAGAGGGGGAGGCATGAATATAACAGAAGATGTTGAAACAAAGATCAAAGTGATAAAAAGACCATGAAATATTCTGAGCGCATAGAGGAGACACAGACCATAATGTTACCCTGGTACATTCACAAGAATCAGTAACTCATTGAACCAATATCAGCAGAGGTGGCACGGAATGAGTTTAGGGTTCCTACCTGCTTGTCCACGGGAATGGAGACTGGAGGCAGCCAACAATTTGCAGCAGACCATCAGTACGTAGGTCAGAAACAGCCAATGAGAGGGAAGTGAGACTTTTGCGTGGAATTTCATCCTACAAGGAAAAACAACAAGCCAAAGATTCGGCTATCAACAGAGCCAATAAATACACCAGACATTGGCATCAAAAGGCATACATTTAAGGAGTTGTTCACCTTTAAATGAATTTTTAATAGTATGTAGAGAGAGTATGTGGAATATGAATAGGAGAGGCCTGCATAGAAAGATAAGTAATAACAAAGAAGCAATAACAATAAATGTGCAGCCTCACCGAGCATTTTTTTATATGGGGTCAGTGGCCCCTATTTGAAAGCAGGAAAGAGTCAGAAGAAAAAGGCAAATAATTCAAAAACTATAAGAAATAAATAATGAAGACCAAGTTAAATGTTGCTAAGAATTAGCCATTTTATACAAAGTTCAGTTAACTAGACATACTAAAGTTAACTTAAAGGTGAACTGCCCCTTTAACATAAATCTTTTTTTTTCACTTTTTAATTAAAATCCGTATACCTTTGCCTTTAAATATATATATATTTAGTACTGGGCATTCAATGTGGTTAAAGGGCATGTAAAGTCAAAAAAATAAAATCCCATTTTTACTTTCTTTAATGAAAAAGAAACCTATCTCCAATTATACTTTAATTAAAAAATGTGTTCAGTTTTTAGAAGAAACCTGACTGTATGCAGTGAAATTCTCCCTTCATTTACTGCTGTGGATAGGAATTGTCAGACGGTCCCTAACTGCTCTGCAGGGAAACAATCATACTTATGAACAGCAGAGGGAGCCCTCGCCTTACTTCCCAGCCACGCAGAACTCAAGCAGCTTTGTTTAAGACGATCCCTAAGCAGCCCAAATCACACTGAGCATGTGCACAGTCTTAGTCTTGCAAAGATGTTTAACAAAGTTACAAGGTGGTGACCCCCTGTGGCGAACTTTGAAAGCATAAATTATTTGTTTGATTAGGCTTGTGGTGCAGTAGGTTCATGTTTATGTTTAGTATACAAAATACAGCATTTCTAGCCTTATTCTATTTTAGACTTTACATGCCCTTTAATGGTGTGCACCATATAACCTACAATATTTACATATCATTAGAATATGGGAACAGGCCCAGCGTTGGACTGAGGAGTTCAAGGTCAATCTGGGCTTCGGACACAGGGGGCCCCACTCCACTAGCCACAAGGGGACACAGGGGCCTCCCAGCCACAACCCCCCTCCGGTCCCCCATTGTGTATCTGTTCTCTTGATTGGGGCCAAAAAGGGGGAGAGTGACTGCGCATGCAGCAGAAAGGTGCAGGTCTGGGTCGGTGGAGTGCATAAGCACCGGGGCCCACCAGGATTTTATCCAGTGTTCCGCCAGCCCAGTCCCTGACCCTGAATATGCCAAGCCCCTTACATTGGATACAGTGGCATAACTAAAGACAAAACAGCTGAGAACAGGAGGGCCTGGGTCTTGGGTTCTACTTCCTCTATTGTTGTATAGAATACAGATTTATATAGAAATTCTCCCCAGCCAACCAACCCAGAGGTGCTAGATCTTGTGTGTCAGCGGCACTTCATATGCTCAGTGGGCTCTGGGCTGCTGTTGAGAAGCTAAGCTTAGGGGTCATGGGACATGATCAAGCAAAACATGAGTTTTGTCTCTAATAAGAGCTGATTCGGCAGGGTTTATTATTAATCAAATCTGATGCAAACTGCACTAGTTTCTAAGCTGTAATGTGAATTCATTACTAATCAGCTTCAAATCTTTATATTGTATATTTACAGTATATTGTGAGTCGTCCCTAAACTCAGCCCAGAGCGTGTGCTGGGCAGAAAAGAAGATGGGAGCTACAGGGGCAAATTCAAAGGCACAGATCAGGGTGGCCTAGGGCTGGTACATATGTACAAAACATTCTGTACAGTGTTTATAGCATGTGTGTTTGATAGGCTTTAGTTTTCCTTTGTTAGGAGTTTTTGACTGCCCCATCTTAAGGCACGGACTTCAGTTAATTTCAGAAATGCCCCTATTGACAGGTGGACACACTAGAAACATCAATACCAATCTGGCCACTCGCTCAGGCCAAGTGTGACATCCCAATGCCCAATAAACATGGTGCACGTTGCCTTTACCTTGGGGACTTGTCAATGATTTTGCTCCAGTCGGACACAGTGATTTTTGTATCTACTTCAACGTTGCTCCAAATTCCCATTTGCAAGTGCAAGCAATCGGTTCTGCATCTCATGAAATCTCTTCCCTGGCAGGGACCTGCACACAAAGCAGAAGAGACAGCAATTAGGTGACTCCGGCGTTGTGTTCGTATCCACTCTAATTGTCTTCCCCCCCCCCATCTGCACTCGTTTAAAGGCAATGGATTTGCTAAAGGTCATGAGAGCAGATACCCAGTGAATATACAGTGTGACAATCAAGGGAAAGTTGTGCTCACCACTCATTTTTAAAACCATTAAGCGGGGGTGCAATGAGGTTGTGACCACAAAATTCACATAAACAAATACAAGAGTCCTCTGCACTCAACCCATGATGAATATATTAAGGACATTGAGACATGTTGTGCCTTGAGCTACTAAGAATGCCTCACCCTTTAAACAAAACAGGGATTGTTTGTCCATATATTGCAATATATTTAAGCCAACTACGTCAAAGTCAATCCCTGTTTTGTTTAAAGGGTAAGGCATAAGTAATTAAGGCACAAAATGTTTTAATGTCCTGAATATATTGATAATGGGTTGAGTGCAGAGAACCCCCATTGCACCCCGGCTTAATGTTTTTAAAAATAAATGGTGAGCACAACTTTCCCTTGTTTGTTCTAGTTATACAGGAGCAGTGACCAGCTCCATGTTGTAGCTCCCACCCTTCCCAGCTATAGTCAGGTGATCCCACTGGTGTCTAATAAAAGGGCAGCCAAGTTTGGGAGTTTTACTTTGAAAGCAGCTAGTAAGTTGCAGGTAAAACTTAGTCCCTTTGTAAAATGTATAATTAAGCAATAGAATTCTTAATGAATCAGATGAAAATTGAGTATAGGACTGGCCAGATATGGGATGACTTTGACGTAGTTGTTCAGCTAAAATATATTGCAATATATGGACAAACAATCCCTGTTTTGTTTAAAGGGTAAGGCATTTTTTAGTAGCAGAAGCACAAAATGTCTCTGTCTTAAATATATTGATAATGGGTTGAGTGCAGAGGACTCTTGTATTTGTCTTTATGAATACTTAATGCATCTAATGGGGTTTTTTCCCTTTTCTAAAGCATTGTATGCCAAAGTATTCACATCACAGACCCAACAGAATCTGTAGTGCCTCCAACCCTAAAATTATATTCCCAAAGACCTGGAGCTGAAAGTCATACATTATTGGAGGGGATAATGGGGAGCCCCATAAACAGCAAGTGGAACCATTATGGGTTGTGACCATGTACCTGTTTTAAAGTGAGGCCAAATGATCAGTATCATAAGGTCATCTGTAGTTCCAATGGATCACTTGTGAAAGGATTAATAGTATAACTATAGCTATAAGTAATAGTTTCAGGGGTTGTCGAGGTGGGTGGGCAGCAGAGGAGTTAGGCCTGGGTGGGGTGCAAAAAAGGTAAATCTGACC
The DNA here is from genome assembly GCF_017654675.1 of Xenopus laevis. NCBI lineage: Eukaryota > Metazoa > Chordata > Amphibia > Anura > Pipidae > Xenopus > Xenopus laevis. The sequence goes on along the minus strand of NC_054378.1, from coordinate 121,881,107 downwards.
CTGGGCGCAAACATTCTTTAACTGTAGTCTCTTCCAAGCAAAGCCCATGGTGTATTGAACTGCTTGAGATGATTCATATTTATGAATTGGAACAAAAAGCCATTTAACAACGCAGACATAGGAGAGTGCCGGTGTATTTGTAACAATGTTGACTTGCAGAGGTGGCAGATAAAGAGGAAAGTTTCCTTATGGACATCACATTCACTCAGGGTTTAAAATCCCCCCCGATTTAGGGTCCTTGTCCCCAATATCCAAAAACTGCTTCCCCCACTGAACCACTTTTTTTTGTTTTAAACCAACCAAGCAGCATTAATCCCCTGTTCCTTTCTGCAGTCAGACACAACGATAATAATTATTTGCACTACGGCCCCATTGCTATTCACAGCCACTTGGCAATTAAAGTGCTTCCTAAGGACACGCTAAGTGCTTTCTGCTGGATAGTCACCTCCAATAAGGGGAAAGTGAGATTAGCTTGAGCGCTGATCGGACCTCGCACTTAATAAAGTGTAATTAGTATGCATTATTATAGGCACTTGAGTAAAGTTGACTTATAGACCCTGTGTGTTACTCAATAAGGGATTTCATTCCATCAGTCAGAGATGAATAATAAAGATACAGGAAAGGAAAGTCAGAGGAGCTTGTGGGAGCTCAGTCTGGCCCTGATACAGCATGGGGGCAGGTAGTAACGCTAAGAACGGTTTCACGTTGTATAATGCCTTAAAAATGGGATCTGAACTCCAGTGTCTTTCCCACAGCAAGTCCAGAAAAGGGCATCAGTGGTTCCATGTTGGTAGGAAATGAAAAAGATACATTGGGGCTCATTTGTCAACACTGGGCAAATTTGCCCATGGGCAGTTGCCTATAGCAACCGATCAGTGATTGTGATTTTTGAAGCCAGCTGCAAGTAGGACAATGAATGCAGCAATCTGATTGGTTGCTATGGGATACTGCCCATGGGCAAATTTGCCCAGTGTTGATAAATGGCCCCCAGTATGTACAGGAAGGTAACATGGTGACAGCTGGGCAAGATCAGGGCAGTCCTCAGATAGCAGTCGTATGACAGAGGTGTCCTGGACAGGTAATATGGGAGCAAATCATTGGCTGGTTTGGAGGGGTAGATAGCTAAGGTTTAGGTGCATTGGGGGAGAAATCAGGCATGTTGTAACTGGATAAGCCTTTCTTTTGAATTGGGGTCCAACACTTAGTTATCAGTTTATCCCCATAGGGGTCTTGGGTGGGCAGTGGTATAATAACCTGGGGAGGACCATTCCAGATAAGTAGTATAGTGCTCCATGATTTCCAATGGTGGCCCTGGACAAGACAGAGACACTAACAATGTGTATCAGTGTAACCAGTGTGTGGCCCCTTAAATGTTACAGGCATGGGACCAGTTATCCAGAATGCTCTGGACCAGATAACGGATCTTTCCGTAATTTGGATCTTCATACCTTAAGTCTACTAGAAAATCATATCTACATGAATTAAACCCAATAGGCTGGTTTTGCTTCCAATAAGGATTAATTATATCTTCGTCGGGATCAAGTACAAGCTACTGTTTTATTTTTACAGAGAAAAAGGAAATCATTTTTCAAAATTTGGATTATTGGACAAAATGGAGTCTATGGGAGAGAGCCTTTCTGTCATTTGGAGCTTTATGGATGACGGGTTTCCGGATAACGGGTCCCATACCTGTATTAAAGTACAACTCAAAGCATCCATCAAAGGATGTTGGGGTGAGGGGTACTTTAACAACAGCTCTGGCTCTTGAGAGCGAATAAAATTATGTGTCTGCCCCTGACTTGGATAGATTCTGTTCTCCAGCTCGCCTTGGTCACTAGTACCCTGGCCTTGAGGGTAGAGTCCACTGTTTGGCTATATGAGCAGTCTTTTGTATTTCTGTGCTGTGGAGCAATATCTCAATGCTTTCCCACCAGTAACTCTCTTTTACTCCTGTGCTCTATAAAGCTCTGTAATTCTTTTGTTTGGGGTTCTTTGTGAGTTCATAATCCATGAAGCTCATGTCAAATAAACATTGGTTTTTTTCTCAAGTGATCGCCAGTTCCTGAATTTCCATGACACTCTCATATCTACAGATATTCTATGGCAGGGTCAAATTGGGCCAGAAGGACACAGGGAAAATCACATTGGCCCTGAGGACCCTGCTGACCCAGGTCTGTGTGAGGTGGTGGTGCTCCTGGTTATGGTGCGGACCCCCAGGCAGGGGGCCCAGACACCCCAGTTCTCCAGTCTTTGGGCAGTTAAGAGAGGGCCCTCCTTCATGCTCCCTACTAGAATATACAGCCGAGAGCTTTGGGCAGACAGAGGCATTGACTTTCATATTCATCAGGAAAAGCTCTAACGACTGTCCAAGTCCGATGTAAAATCATTTTTTAGCTGAGAAAGACACAATTATATTTCATCAGGTCAGTGGCTCCAACTCATGACAACCTAGAAATTATTAAATTGCTTTAAAAAAAATCAAGAGACTATAAATCATAAAAAAAAAACTCCCTACCCCCAAGTAACAACTCCACGGGACTAACTGGCCATCTTGTTATTCAGAAATACAGTAGAGATAAAGCACCACTGGGCCTGTATTTAAAGCCAACAAATAAACCCTAAAAACGTTGAAATATCCATTTAAATATGACCAACTGCAGCCACATAAATAATCGTCACCCAGAACTTCTGCCCAATGGAGCTTTTAATGGTACAGTTTGCAGGCATGATTGTCACTAAAGGGTTAAACACACGCTCGTAGGCTTTGCGATTGGTTTATTGACTTGGCCCGGGCAGGTGTTTGCTGACTCAAGTAAGAGCCTGTGCATCGTTGCATAAAAGAAAATTAGGGGGAAATAAACTCTAATGGTTCTTTGGCTGCAACTCTCTGAAGGGCCAATTAACATTATTGGTCCATTTAGCGCTAATTAGGCCAATGCCTAATTGGACTCTCACTTTCATACTTTTTATTTTAGCAGAGCATCAAAATCACAATAATTAGGTTATGTTTGGCACCTCGCGGAGTGACTGTGGGTCATTCCTGTCTCCAGGGCTGGTTTTAGGGCCTTCACAGACACAGGGGGCCCTGTGATAATGTATTGATTAAAGCACAATTGTTTAGTATGTTTGTTTTCATTCATAAGGGATAGCTCACCCGCCAGCTGCTGTAATTAAACACAGCGATTGGTTGTGCCAGATAAGAGCTTAAAGGAGAACTAAAGCTTAACTAAAGAAGTAGCTAGAAATGTTGTACATGATGTTTTGTGCTTCTGTACCAGCCCAAGGCAACCACAGCCCTTTAGCAGTAAAGATCTGTGTCTCCAAAGATGCCCCAGTAGCTCCCCATCTTCTTTTCTGCTGATTCACTGCACATGCTCTGTGCTGCTGTCACTTAATGAGCTTAGGGAGCCACTCACAATATACAGTACACATAGAATAGAAATGTCCCAATATAAGGCTGATTAGTAATTAATACAGATAATTACTACATGGCAGCACAGAAACCAGTGCAATTAGCATCAGAATTTAATAATCAGCAAACCTGTAGCATCAGCTTATATTACAGGGGAAACTCATTTTCTGCTGGATAATTAGTGGCGAGCCCTAAGCTTAGCTTCTCAACAGCCAATCAGAGCCCACTGAGCATGTGAGTGTCACAGACACTTTCCAAGATGGTGACCCCCTGTGACAAGTTTGAAGTCCTGGATCATTGCTGCTATTGACAAGCTCAAACTTTAGTCTGGTGCAATAAGTTCACTATATAAAATATGGCATTTTTAGCCATATTTATTTATAGGGTTTAGTTCTCCTTTAATATATAGAAACAGAGACAAGAGGAAAGTGTTGGAAGGGTTACTGCCTTCTCTGCTCTCATTTCCTACAGAAATATGGATTACGCACCTAATATAAAGGGACAGAGATTAATGAATGTGTTTTCAATGTATTTATACACATAGTGAACACCAAAGCTGAATGCACTGGATGTATTTCTGGTGTGATGTAGTGTGTTGTGCAGACTTTATAAGCAAAACAGCACAGGATCAAACAGAAAGAAATCAACAATCTGATTATACAACTCTAAACAAACTATTGTTCTACAAAGACTTGAATAGGAAAGAACAAAGAGAGGAGAGAAGTGTCTGAAGCTGATGAGATCCGATATACAACCTACAGAACCTATGGGATCTACATATCAAACATCTTAATACACAGCATGATACTGACGCTCATCCATAGTCTTTCTTTAATTGCATATGAGTATATGTAGAACCAGGTAATAATGGACCCCCTCCTGTAAATGATAAGGATATTAGAATTCACTGAGGGGTTGTTCTGTGACCATATAAAGGCACAAGGCTGCAGGCTGAGTTATACAGGGAACTTTGAGTATCACTCATGTATTATAAGGGATAATGTACCCCCTACTGTAAATGATAAGGATATTAGAAGTCACTGAGAGGTTCTGTGACCATATAAAGGCACAAGGCTGCAGGCTGAGTTATACAGGGAACTCTGAGTATCACTCATGTATTATAAGGGATAATGTACCCCCACTGTAAATGATAAGGATATTAGAAGTCACTGAGAGGTTCTGTGACCATATAAAGACACAAGGCTGCAGGCTGAGTTATACAGGGAACTCTGAGTATCACTCATGTATTATAAGGTATAATGTACCCCCTACTGTAAATGATAAGGATATTAGAAGTCACTGAGGGGTTGTTCTGTGACCATATAAAGGCACAAGGCTGCAGGCTGAGTTATACAGGGAACTCTGAGTATCACTCATGTATTATAAGGGATAATGTACCCCCTACTGTAAATGATAAGGATATTAGAAGTCACTGAGGGGTTATGTGACCATATAAAGGCACAAGGCTGCAGGCTGATTTATACAGTTACAGGGAACTCTTAGCTCATAAGCCCAACAATCCACCACATAGCATAGTACCGTGCTAGTAACCCATAGCAGATCTAGTAAATGCTATTTGCTGATTGGTTGAGGTGAACTTCTAGCCATATGAAAATATTTTGCCATATTTATTACATTTCTATGTTTGATCCTATTAAGGCATGTTGGAGTAGCATCAGTATAGCAGTCTCTTGCTCCATCTGCCTTGAAGAATACAAGGCCCATCCAAGGTATTAGGGGTCTTAGTGTTGGAAGGGGAGGGGGTTGTTTTACAGGCTCCACTACAGGCTACCACAGGTAGAGCCCCCTGCTGGCAGTAATTTAAATTAAAAAGCTGCAGCTATAAACAGTCTGACCCAGAACACAATTGTGCCGCCCCCTTAGTGCTCGTAGTGTTGCTCAACAAAACGCCAACAGAACTAAAATCCTTATTATTTAACTCATTTTAATTCCCAGTGGCTTCCCCTGTAATCTCCTTCCTTGGAACAAAGAGCAGCAGCGGTGTCATTTATGGTGGAAAAGGCCATTAGCCCCTCGGGTTTGTCTCATTACAAATGGGAGGAATAGAGAATGTATTTACGTGTGGATGGTCGGCAGGTGCCATAAATACAGATGAGGAAAGTTGTGTATTTGCTGTGCAGCAGGGGAAGCTGATCTGTAAAGCAATGGAATCTCCAGACTCAATTGTTTGGCTTTGCTGCCTACCTGTGGCCAAGAGCATGAGCCGACCTGAAAAATAAAATGATAATATCAGAGTGTACTAATCTAATGTAGGGAAATAATGCCTCTGTGAATATGAACCATGTGCATAATGCAGCCTTAAATAGGCTTAGCATCCCCATATATACAGGATCCGTTATCTGGAAACCCGTTATCCAGAAAGCTCCGAATTACAGAAAGGCCATCTCCCATAGATTCCCTTTTATACAAATAAACCAATTTTTTTTAAAAATGATTTCCTTTTTCTCTGTAATAATAAAACAGTAGCTTGTACTTGATCCCAACTAAGATATAATTAATCCTTATTGGAAGCAAAACCAGCCTATTGGGTTTATTTAATGTTTACCCGATATTCTAGCAGATTTACTGTGTAAAGATTCAAATTATGGAATCTAAATCTGATGCAAAACTGTTTCCCTTGTCAATAAAAGCAGAATAATAGATGGTCTGTACAAGGAGGAATTCCTTATTTTCAGCGTGCCAAGTTTGCCACCTTGTGGCGGCTGCAGGTAATGCTCTGCTGTACACACATTTTATTTTTGAGAATCAAATCGGTGGTTTGAAAAAAATTCCATTAACATTGTTATTGACCATTTGCTTTAATCTAAAGACAGAAAGAAGATATGTATTTATTGCATTTATTATAAAGACGGAATTTGTCATCTGCAGAGAATTTGAGGAGATCTTTACTGAGAGTGCCCATTATAACACTGCTTCTTTGTGTTGTTTCTGGGCAATGGGATGTGACTTATAGGGTGATGCCTGTTCTGCTGTCAGTGTGTCCTTTGCTGAACAGTTTTCTGCTGCATAAGAGTTTTTTCACACTTCAAAAAAAAAAAAACTGCTGACCACAACCAGCTTACTTTTCTGCTTGAGCAGCATTGCAAATACCATGCTGGTAAAATGGCCTTGTCAGCATATTTTTATTTCACGTGTGATAGTAATACTGCTAATCATGGCATTAGTCATTGTATCCATTCATGGCATAATGATACCATACCTCAAAAGTGCCTCCTATGTGTAGCAGGTATAGTAGGGAGAGATGGTGTCTATAGTAACAGTGGATAATAGTCTCTGGGAAGGGAGTGTGACTGTGGGATAGCAGGTATAGTAGGGAGAGATGGTGTCTATAGTAACAGTGGGATAATAGTCTCTGGGAAGGGACTGTGACTGTGGGATAGCAGGTATAGTAGGGAGAGATGGTGCCTATAGTAACAGTGGGATAATAGTCTCTGGGAAGGGAGTGTGACTGTGGGATAGCAGGTATAGTAGGGAGAGATGGTGTCTATAGTAACAGTGGATAATAGTCTCTGGGAAGGGAGTGTGACTGTGGGATAGCAGGTATAGTAGGGAGAGATGGTGTCTATAGTAACAGTGGATAATAGTCTCTGGGAAGGGAGTGTGACTGTGGGATAGCAGGTATAGTAGGGAGAGATGGTGTCTATAGTAACAGTGGATAATAGTCTCTGGGAAGGGAGTGTGACTGTGGGATAGCAGGTATAGTAGGGAGAGATGGTGTCTATAGTAACAGTGGATAATAGTCTCTGGGAAGGGAGTGTGACTGTGGGATAGCAGGTATAGTAGGAGAGATGATGCCTATAGTAACAGTGGATAATAGTCTCTGGGAAGGGAGTGTGACTGTGGGATAGCAGGTATAGTAGGGAGAGATCATGCCTATAGTAACAGTGGGATAATAGTCTCTGGGAAGGGAGTGTGACTGTGGGATAGCAGGTATAGTAGGGAGAGATGGTGTCTATAGTAACAGTGGATAATAGTCTCTGGGAAGGGAGTGTGACTGTGGGATAGCAGGTATAGTAGGAGAGATGATGCCTATAGTAGCAGTGGGAATAGTAGCCTGTTTAAATATCATTAATGAATTTTATTAATCTTGTGTGCATAGATGCAATAGCAACAGTGCTCCAAGTGGCCATAATAAGCGTTGCTTTAGGAATGCCCCAGCCTATATGGCAGCTCTTACCCATGAATAAGGGCAGATTTAGAGTGAGTTGAAGGGCGCAGCCCCAGTGCTTTACTCTAAGTATAAGGAGAGAATAGAGAATAGAGAGAGTATTGGCCCTTTCGGGTGAACAAAACAAAGGAGTCATGGCACATCTGTGGGGCCGGGACGTGGTGCTCAGGAGTGTCCCGCTGCCTCACAAGCCGTATATAGTTTTAGAATATTTACACTTCAGAAGTGAATCTGAGCTGCCACTTGGGAGCCGCTCTCTTTGTTCTGGCAATACACGGAATAGAGTAAACTGTGCCTCTCCTTCAGCAAACGGAGAATTTCCACTCATCTCCCGCCTTGGATTTGTATTATTATTTCACTCATTTCCTCAGGGTGACCTTAACACTGCGACTGGCGAGGAAACAGAAAAATGGCCGCCCTTCGCTTCTTATTTGGATGCGCAAAACAAACGGGAGAAGAGTTTATTTCCCCTTGGGATGGTTTCTCTACAAGGACATTAAATATTAAGATGGGGGATTAAAGGGCAATTTTACAGATATTTATGTTATTTAGAATGCTCAGGACCTGGGGTTTTCCAGATAACGGACCTTTCCGCAATTTGGATTTTCATACCTTAAGTCTACTAGAAAATCATGTAAATATTAAATAAAGCCAATAGGCTGGTTTTGCTTCCAATAAGGATTAATTATATCTTAGTTGGGATCAAGTACAATGTACTGTTTTATTATTACACAGAAAAAGGAAATAAGCTTTCAAAACCAGAATTATCTGCTTATAATGGAATCTATGGGAGACAGCCTTCCCTTAATTCAGAGATTTCTGGATAACAGGTTTCCAGACAACAGATCCAATACCTGTACTCTGCCTAAATCGGGAATGAGGGTTCCAGCAGTAGCCAACCCCACCGATGCTAGATGCAGCCGTTATGTTCTCCGCCGTAGAAATCGTGACTTTTTTTCTCCAGTTTTTACAATGTCACCTCTTTCACAGGATTAGGGCAATCTCCTATATCAGAAAAAAGGGGGTTTTATATGGGGACACCCCCTCTTGTAAAGTTGAATGTTCCCTATGCAAATGGTCACGCCAAGGGCTCTCATTATGGGGGAAGCCGGAGCAACAAACATGCAGAATGGAGCCTTGAGGGACACCTCGCCGTCTCCGGGGCCTCATTATAGAACAAATCACTTTGTTGTTTACTGGACATTTAGCAATACAAACTGCCTGTTTATTATACAGCCATCGGGTTGTGTCAGAAATGATTCCTGGTTCCCCTGGGCAACAACCCATCGTTGAGTTTAGGAAGGGAAAATCCTTCTTGAATGGGAATCGGTAATGATGCTTATTAGACCTGGGATCACTAAAACCCCTGTGCTCCCTCAGCCTAACATGTGTGACTCAAGCACGCCGCCCATAGAGCTTGCAATCTATGTTTTATAGCAAGAAATATAATTGACTGAGCTAAGATACGTAGTACCATGGACAGTTCCTGCCTAAGACTAAAGCTGCCCATAGAGGAAAGATTTATATATTCGTATGAATCAAAGTTTCTCAAGATTTTTGTATTAATCATTTGGTCGATGGGACAGGTTTATTAACGTAAGGACAGAGTTGTATGCTATTTTGCATGTTCCCTTGCCATTCACCAATAGCAACCTCACCATTAGGTTTTGTCACCATTGGTCACACCAGGTGGATTCTCCTGAAATCCTGGAAACACCCCGTTGTTGCTCCCATAGACCTTTATACACAAGGCCTGCCCAAGTCTTCCATCCGTTCCAAGTTCCATAAAGACCCCGGCACCAGCAGCAACAGGCAGTTACCATAATAGTCTACAGGAGGCAATTTTACCCTCCTAAATATTCCACCAACAGGGAGTTGGGGGTTAAATAAAAACACCTCATGGGGCAAATAACTGCCGCAAGGATTATATGGATCATCCAACTCAGCTCAGTGTATGAGACTCTGCTGAGCTCTGTGGAACCCTCAGCCAATAGCAAATAATATCACACCAGATTAATTAAAATTAATTACTCAAACAGTAGAGAGAGGAGAGACCAAAGCGCTGGTCCTGCCTGCAGAGAGGTGACTGTCTTACAGGAGCCGCTGCGTTTCGCTTCTGAAATTCACTATCTTTCATAGATATCCTGAGAGATATGGAAATCGTGACTTTTTTGTTGCGTTACATTTCCTTTTCATGTAACTCCTTGTGATCTCTGTCACTAACCCGGATACATTCCATGCTCACAATTAACTCATTGTTTCCCCCAGTACACTGCCAATACACACTATAGCACACTGTATATAGATACATACACACCCAGATACATCTTATCACTTATACTGAAGTCACTGAGGGGTTGTTCTGTGACCATATAAAGACACAAGGCTGCAGGCTGAGTTATACAGGGAACTCTGAGTATCACTCATGTATTATAAGGGATAATGTACCCCCTAATGTAAATGATAAGGATATTAGAAGTCACTGAGGGGTTGTTCTGTGACCATATAAAGGCACAAGGCTGCAGGCTGAGTTATACAGGGAACTCTGAGTATCACTCGTGTATTATAAGGGATAATGTACCCCCTAATGTAAATGATAAGGATATTAGAAGTCATTGAGGGGTTGTTCTGTGACCATATAAAGGCACAAGGCTGCAGGCTGAGTTATACAGGGAACTCTGAGTATCACTCATGTATTATAAGAGATAATGTACCCCCTACTGTAAATGATAAGGATATTAGAAGTCACTGAGGGGTTGTTCTGTGACCATATAAAGGCACAAGGCTGCAGGCTGAGTTATACAGGGAACTCTGAGTATCACTCGTGTATTATAAGAGATAATGTACCCCCTACTGTAAATGATAAGGATATTAGAAGTCACTGAGGGGTTGTTCTGTGACCATATAAAGGCACAACGCTGCAGGCTGAGTTATACAGGGAACTCTGAGTATCACTTGTGTATTATAAGAGATAATGTACCCCCTACTGTAAATGATAAGGATATTAGAAGTCACTGAGGGGTTGTTCTGTGACCATATAAAGGCACAAGGCTGCAGGCTGAGTTATACAGGGAACTCTGAGTATCACTCATGTATTATAAGGGATAATGTACCCCCACTGTAAATGATAAGGATATTAGAGGTCACTGAGGGGTTGTTCTGTGACCATATAAAGGCACAAGGCTGCAGGCTGAGTTATACAGGGAACTCTGAGTATCACTCATGTATTATAAGGGATAATGTACCCCCTACTGTAAATGATAAGGATATTAGAAGTCACTGAGGGGTTGTTCTGTGACCATATAAAGGCACAAGGCTGCAGGCTGAGTTATACTGGGAACTCTGAGTATCACTCATTTATTTTAAGGAATAATACACCCTCAACTGTAAATTTATAGGGATATGATCATTTCTACATATGTGTTTACAGACAGGTAAAAGAGTATATATATATATATATATATATATATATATATATATATATATATATATATATATATATATATATATATATATATATATATATACATATATATATATATATATATACTGTTTAATGTTCCAGCTGTATACAAAAGGTTACTAATTTTAACAGCTTTTATGTTTACCATTTTGTACCAACAACAGTACACCCAACAAATTCCTGCACTGAAAGTCTTTGGGATTTTGAATGCTTCTGGAAATGCAAGTGGTAGGAAGTTGTCTACACCACAGAATGCTAAGTGTATAATGTACAGAGAGTGCACGTGATGTGCTGCTGGGGGGGGGGTAGGTGAAAGTGCTTTAATACACCTTCGATTTCAGACTCACTGGGGACAAGGAAGGGGAGAATGTTTTTGTATGATGCCTTGCACAAACAGTTATATACTATCCAGATCCTGCTTGTCAGTAGCTTGATGGCTCTGTGCCAGGTGTTGTGCTGCTTTGGGGCAAATATGATCATTGTGTGGCTGGCAAATAAAACTCTCACAAGGCTATAACAGCCCTTGAATATAGTATAACCTATACACAAAAACCAAGAGCCACAAATGGAGTAAAAAATTATACTAGTGATCTCCTAAGATGTCATAGATGAACAGCAGCACTTTTGGAGATCTCTGGTCTTGCCCCAAGAGCCTGTTTGACCGTGAGTGGCCTCACATCTAGTGTTCACTGAATATTCCCTTACTGGTGGCTTAAAATTAAAACCTGCTCCAAATGTTACCTATTTTGCTGCCTGCCCTGACTCTTGGCCAGAACATAGATTACACGTTTGCCTTCACTGTTACTTTCATCCGGTGTCCAAAGAATGCCCTGAAATGGAATAGGTGAACACCAGTAGCCTTGAACCTGTGCAGGCTTGTCCTTAGAGCCACATTAACAAACTGATATTCTCAACTCTTGGTCTAAACTTCACCAGAGCATTACCTTACCTGAACCTTAGACCTAAATCCTGCTGCCTGCCCCAAATTCTGGCATTTCCCACCTACTTTGTCCCTTGGCCTTAAATTACATACCGGTAATTACATAGTTGAACAACTTTTTTTTGAAAAATGACAAAGTCCATCAAGTTCAACCCCTCCAAATGAAAACCCAGCCCCATACACACACCCCTCCCTACTCTCACTTAAATTCTATATACCCATATCTATACTAACTATAGAGCTTAGTATCACAATAGCCTTTGATATTATGTCTGTCCAAGAAATCATCCAAGTCCCTCTTATAGTCATTAACTGAATCAGCATCACAACATCAACTGGCAGTGCATTCCCCAACCTCACTGTCCTGACTGTGAAGAACCTCCTACGTTGCTTCAAATGAAAGTTCTTTTCCTCTAGTCTGAAGGGGAGGCCTCTGGTACGGTGATCCACTTTATGGGTAAAAAGGTCCCCTGCTATTTGTCTATAATGTCCTCTAATGTACTTGTAAAGTCTAATCATGTCCCCTCACAAGCGCCTTTTTTCCAGAGAAAACCCCAACCTTGTCAGTCTTCCCTCATAATGTAAGTCTTCCCTCCCTCTAACCCACTGCTGGAATTGGGGTGGGATGCCATCCCGCCACTTCTTTTTTTTTGACCAAATACCAAGATAGTGCATACTGGAGCTTTAATGCGCCCGAATATGGAAAGCATTTTAACTTGTAGAGAACACACCCTCCTGTGTGAGCTCTCGCTCTGACCTCAGCTATCAAGCCAGGCTGATGGCTGAGGAGGGACGGCTGAGGACGGAGCACTTCAACACTGAGACGTGTCCGTCCTATTTAAACCTCCCTCCTCCCCTCTCTGTACTTGTGATTTAATGCTCCTCTGCAAAGCACATATTTTACTTCTGTGCTCAGTGCTCCAACCTCCCCCTTTTCCTTCTTCTCCCTCCGACTTCATTCGCCCTTAGTTAATACTATATTTCACTGCTCATTTTCCATGTCATTTTAACAAATCGCATTTTAGCAGGTATTTCCAATTTTTAAAAAAGCAACTTCATTAAGTTTTTTTTATTGCATCCAATGATTAATAAATGGGAAGTACTAAGATTATGCAGACCAGAAATATTTAAGCACAAAACTTCACCAATGGAATAACCAAAGTAGATCGGTGTCCCAGGTGCTCCTGCCCCAGGCCCTGAGCTCAAGGGAGCGGACAATATGCAGACAAACAAATGTTGGTGCAAGGCATTCTGGTAGGCCACAGATAGATCAGACTGATAGTAGTTAAATAAAAATAGAAAACCTTTATTTATATAAACATCTCTTGCCTAACGCGTTTCATGTCACTGGGACACTTAGGGGGTTATTTATCAAAGTCAGAATTTATCTCAATATTTTCTTAAAAAACTCTGACCAAATCCGCACAGGTTTTTTGAGCTTATTTATTTATACACTTTCCCAAAAATTTTGTTTGCGGGAAAAAATTGTGAAAAATCAGATTTTCATGATTTTTTCGGATCTTTCATCCGATTTTCCTGATTTTGTCGGATTTTTCACCTGAATACTCCTAATTTTGCCCAAAAACTCTAAAAACTTCGAGGTATTGCCAAAAACCCAGCGCACATCAAAAAATCATTGGGACTTCTCCCATTAACTTATATGCAACCTCGACAGGTCTGAGATTCCAGATTCTGACTTTTCCATCCTCTGGGTTTAATAAATTGTGAAAAATGTGTGATTTTTTTGAAAGTCCTATTTTATAAAAAAAAATCATTCGGAGTTTAGTAAATAAACCCTTTAGTCATGGGATTACGATTTTTTTTTTAATTGCAGCCAATTTTTAATAAATGGGAAGTACTAAGATTAGCAATGCATACATAAAATTTAATAGGAACATAAGCAATTTAATGAACTTTTAAATCCAAATGTGAGACAGTATGGGCTTTGCCTGCCTGCTTGGCTTCAAAAAGATTGGAAATGCCCACTTAAAAGAGATTGGTTACAATTAAATAATTAAAAGGCTATTGGTTTGAAGTTCGCAGTATGATGTAAAAAATAATGGGCGGGAACTTAAAATGGGTACCACATGGAAAATGATCAGCGAAATATAGTATTAAATAAGGCTTAAATCTGAGGGATGAGAAGGAAAAAGGAGCTGAGATTGTAACTTGATTTGTAGCCAGGACAGAGACATGATGGGGGGAGATCAAAGCATGATATATAGCAGGACGGAGGAGTGACTACAGCTTTTTACCATGTGTGAGTATAATTCCTTATAGGTTTTCATTTATACATGAAATTGCCTCTGTCCCACCCTGCTATGGGTTCTGGGGTTATTTATACATGAAATTGTCATCCTGGTTTAGTTGGGGGTGTGGCCTCCAGAAAAATTTCCAGGACCTAGTACAGAGCCCTGTGGTACTCCACTAACAACATTGGTCCAATTAGAAAATGTTCCATTTACCGCCACTTTTCGTAGTCTATCTTTTCTCCAGTTCTCTATCCAGGTACAAATACTAAGTTCCAGGCCAACATTCCTTAATTTAACCAGTAACCTTCTGTGTGACACTGTATCAAATGCTTTAGCAAAGTCTAAGTAAATCACATCCACTGCCATCCCAGAGTCAAGGTCCCTGCTCACCTTCTCATAAAAAGAAATTAAGTTAGTCTGGCAAGATCTATTACACATAAAACCATACTGGCACAAACTCATAGTATTATGATTTGCTATGAAGTCCAGTATCTTATCCTTTATTAACCCTTTAAAAAGCTTTCCTACCAAGAACATCAGACTAACTGGCCTATAGTTTAGAGACTGAGAACAGGATCCCTTTTTGAATAGAGGCACCACATAAGCAATTTGCCAGTCTCTCAGCACTATGCCAGACCTCAATGAATCCTGAATAATTAAGTAAAGAGGTTTGGCAATCACAGAGCTAAACTCGCTAAGTACCCTGGGATGAATACCATCTGGCCCTGGACCTTTGTTTATATTAACATTTTCTAGTCTCTGTTGAATTTCCTCATGTGTGAACCATGCATTACACATTTGCTTTCATTGTTATGTTCAATTGGTGGCCCGAATGGAGTTGACTCTCTTTTGGTGTCACTGAATAAAGCTCCAAACTGGTATAGGTAAACACTAGGAGCTTTGGATCATTACAGCCTTGTCATATAAGATAGAATAGCTAGTGGAGCCCAAAGATGACCAGTGAATTAGGGCAATCTAGCAGTGTGAGCTCTCCAACCAGTAACCCTAGATTCTTTGTATTGGAGGAATCTACTTTCCTAATTCCAGTTTTGGATAGAAGGCCAACTGGCCAAATAGTTCTCTTTGTATAAGGATCCATTGCACATCATTCATGAAGCAAAAGGATGGATAGCATGAAAACCCCTCTATTTCTTAAGCAGATGTAAAAAAAAAACAAGAAAGTAAGATAACCATGTCGTCCAAATTCTTAGAACAGGCATAGATAAAGTGTAATTACATCAATTACAACCGAATGTAAAAACTCCTTTTAATCTCGAGGCTAGGAGATTATGGAAGAAAAACAATAAAGTACAAATGTGGTGGAAATTCGTCCACCTCCCTTAGAAATATTTATTTACGGATAAAGAGATCTGTATAATAAACAGAAGGGTCATTTAATGTGTGTGTGAAAGACAAATTAAACATTTGAATAACTTAACATCTTGATTATCTTACACTTTACCATTACTGGTGGCTTTGTACGGTGTAATCACAGTAATGAATAAACATTGCACGTTCCGCCCTAACAAAGCTGATCAATTGCTAATTCCAGAATGTAATGAAGACGTGAATTTACTATTAATCTCCGAATCAACCCCTAGCACGTTGTTTCAGTTACAAAGAGAAAAATCACTAATCAGTATTATACAATGAGAAGCCTTAAATCCAGACCAGTCATGACGTTCAACATGAACAAGTCTGAGCTTCTAATTGGGGAACTGGATGTCAGACCCATAACGGAGAAGCACTTCATTCTCATCATTTTGATGGCCCATAAATGTGGTAAATTTAAAAGTATTGGATGATTGGCTTGAACTGATTTAGAGAATGTTCCAACATCAAGAGGGTTGGATCCAAAAAATTGCCTTCACACATGTAACAGAAGGTCATTGCTTCAACCTCATCACGGATGTTGTTGAAGCAGAGAAATATATTTTGTCATGAGTTATTGATGGGTTTTCTAATTGTAGATGAGCAGCATTACTCTCCCTTTAACATGAGTTAGTAATGGATTCCCTACCTGAAACTCAACACCATCTCTCTCCTCATGTCAGTCATGATTTAGTCATGAACTCTCTAACTGTAGTTGTAAAACCTCTTTATCCTTTCATTCTAAATTGGGGCTGCAGTTCCATAGCATAGCTGTCCCCTTTCTCAGAAATTAGGAATGTATTCCAAACTGTGGGGATGACACCCTGAAGGTGAATGGGGGTGAGATTTGGGTCAGTGGATGTTCAAAATATTCACTGTGTTGACATTTGGGGTTATTTGTGGGTACCCCTGGAACTATAGCAGGGTGACTGTTACCCCAATGTTTCTATATATCTGTAACTTTGTTATGAGCTAAGGGGGCCCAGTCTGAAGGCCAGTTAGGGAGAGATTTGGGGTGAGTGCTTATTTGTATCCTGGGTACCCCTGGAACTATAGCAGGGTGACTGTTACCCCAATGTTTCTATATATCTGTAACCTTGTTATGAGCTAAGGGGGCCCAGTCTGAAGGTCAGTTAGGGGGAGATTTGGGGTGAGTGCTTATTTGTACCCTGGGTACCCCTGGAACTATAGCAGGGTGACTGTAACCCCAGTGTTTCTATATATCTGTAACCTTGTTATGAGCTAAGGGGGGCCAGCCTGAAGGCTAGTTAGAGGGAGATTTGGGTGAGTGCTTATTTGTGCCCTGGGTACCCCTGGAACTATAGCAGGGTGACTGTAACCCCAGTGTTTCTATATATCTGAAACCTTGTTATGAGCTAAGGGGGCCCAGCCTGAAGGCTAGTTAGAGGGAGATTTGGGTGAGTACTTATCTGTGCCCTGGGTACCCCTGGAACTGTAGCAGGGTGACTGTTACCCCAATGTTTCTACAGTATATATCTATAACCTATGAGCTAAGGGGGACCAGCCTGAAGGCCAGTTAGGGGAAGATTTGGGGTGAGTGCTTATTTATGCCCTGGGCACCCCTGGAACTATAGCAGGGTGACTGTTACCCCAATGTTTCTATATATCTGTAACCTTGTTATGAACTAAGGGGGGGGCAGCCTGATGGTCAGTTAGGGGGAGAGTCCTCCTTTAGATGAAGAAGAATGTGATTTAGATGTGGACCGTAAAATGTAATTGAACATATCTCTTTCTATTCATCCTGGTTTAGTTACAAACTGTCCCAACTTGCTTCTCTGAATTCTTATCATGTGTGCCCATCAGTATTATTCTATAGTACAGTGAAACTATGTTACTACATACAGTTCGTATTTATAAGTAAATGCATCTATGATACTCTCCCTCCATTAGTATTTGACATGCTACCGGGTGCCAAAGAAAGGCAACCCAATGATCCAAAGGATGAGCATCCTTATCATTATTATTCCTTTTCATCAGGTCACTACTAATGATGTTAAATTCTGTCTTTGAATCTGCTGCTTGATTGAGACCCTGGCAAATAGATTGTGGTTTAAATGCCAGACTGTAAAGCTTCACTTTGACTGATTAAAATGTTGCAACAGATGAACCTATATATATCATATTGTCATGGGAGTCATTAAAGAATAGGAATCATCTGACAATGCTGGAGGCATCTGCCTCTTGAGGAGGCATATACAGTATAATGTCCAAAGAGGGACCCTCAAACAGCCATACCCTAAACCTGGTCCTGCATATTCTACCTACTAAAATTTCATAATAAGGTGCACGTCTCCTCTAGGAAATATAAGTATTCCCAATAATTTTCTTTCAAATGTTCTGAAAAAAAAAGAAATTGTTCTAATAAGTAAACAGCCAGGCAAATCAAAAAGGTTTGCTTTGAATTTTGAATGGTCCATTAGTAGAGAGAGCCTTATGGCTAAATTAGTCTTATACCTGGGAGCTAATGATACATTGCCTTTTAAATATGCCTGGGCAGGTTATATAAACCAATATGGCACAAATAGGTTTTCTCTCTTCAAAAGAACAGCCCTGTCTCCCTTTGATATAAAATAATGGCTGCTTTTGTTCCGTTCATCCTTAGGAATATCATTAGATTTGCTATTATTTCACTGAAGGGAACACTGTCCTGACATTTAAAAACATACAGTCATTAGTAAGATGGTTCTTGCTTGCCTGAAGCTCGCCAATTAAATACAATGTTCAATTTCAAAGCCAATTTAAAGCGTAATATTGTTTTACATTGCGGTGTCGTAGGATCTCACATTAGCAGGAAAGGGGAAACTGTCGACTGTTATAATTCTAGATATGTCAGAGAGAGAAATGGCCCTCGTGAACTTATGGGCAGCTTATTGAAATATAACATGGAATCAAATAGCATGGAATGACCCTGATACTGTATATTAAGCAACGGCACTCTAACTTCATGCTCATTAATGCTAAAAATATAGAACAGGATTTCCAGTTTAGAATGGGAATTGGGCACTAAAGTCATTAGAGCAGGCAATAAGTACAGGACTCTGTTGCAGCATGCCCATGTCAGCAATCAGGGGTGTAACTTTGAGGCCCAGGCTCCCCCAAAAAAATCTGCACCCTCCTGCATAAAATGGCAAGGTTACTAGCAACCTATGCCATAAGGACTGGCACTGAGCATTAATGGAATAAAAACACATGTTAAAAATAATAATGATAATAATTCCCAATGACCTATGTTATAGTTACGGATATTCAGAATCCTGGATTTGGTTTGGTCAATTTCAAGCTTTTCTTGGCAGGATTCAGACAAATCCAAGTGCCTACCCAAAGCCGAATCCAGAACCTTTAAAATGATGTGACGTTTGGTCAAGAATTTAAAGAAACTGCTCACTTTTATTGGAGTGCAATACTTTAATATGCTATTAGGATTCGGATTCAGTTCAAGATTCAGGCTGAATCCTTTGTGAAACATTCAGTATTTGGACAAATCTGCAAAAAGTGGATCCCAAGTATTGAACAGAATTCAAGTAAGACCCAAAGTAGGGACATTTAAACTAAACAAGTTCGTTACCCTGCCTTATTTACCTGCTATACACACATTTAACACCCACTATTCCAATTGGGTTGAGTCCTCTAGTATTATTCAGCCACTAAGATTTAGGCACAAGGTCAGCATTTCTTCTAGGCTTAGGCATAACTGTATGGTCCACCTTTTATGGAAATACCATAGGGTTGCCTGGAAACAGGCCAGAACTTTAGGGAATGCAACTGTCAATTGAATGCAAAAAACAGGGGTAGAGCACACCCAGGAATATACACAAAACAGACCTGTAGTATTGTGATGAGCTCTAGCAGAAGACTAAGCTAAAGCTCTGTTACCATTCATTAGACCCAAGGTAATTTACAAGTTGCACCATCACCCACAGAGGTAAAGTGCTCATCAGCACCTAAAAGTCGAAAGGTTCTAAGTAGGATATACAGACCAGTACAGAATAGAAATAAGTGGCACTACAATAGAGAGCCATGTCAGCTACACAGAAAACCCTTGATCTCTCTGTTGACATCACAATCAAGATTCTGCCACATAGAGTTCATATCACATGAGATAAGGCAATCTATGAGCCACATTCAAAAATAAAAATAGTTGGGGAGCAACACTGGATGCATTAAGTTATTGGGGTGCCAAATAAGGGCTGTGATTGGCTATTTGGTGGCCCCTATGTGGACTGGCAGACTACAGAAGGCTCTATATAGCAGAACATTTGGTTTTTATGCAACCAAAACTTGCTTCCAAGCCAGGAATTCAAAAATAAGCACCGGCTTTGCGGCCACTGGGAGCAACATTCAAGTGGTTGGAGAGCAACATGTTTCTCATGAGCTACTGGTTGGGGATCACTGCTATAGGCCAAAAACAAAGGGCAGACAATTATGGAATTGTTTTGGGACCTTGTGGAAAAAGGATCTACAATTGCTGGGAGTGCGGAGAGGGAGACACCCACACTGAGTAGATAGGAGTAGTGGAGCCGGCAAGGCTCTTCCTGAGCTGTAGATCCACTGGAAAGCAAGGAGTGGGTGAGAGTACCAAAACAGAATTGGGCTTTTGCTACCAAAACGTGATATCTTCATGTCACAACTACAACATCTTGGTGTAGTTACATAATGCCTGAATTGTTGAATTGTATGCTTTCACTGCCACTTTGATGTAAAGGAGGCACCAGTTAAGCTTTCATCATCTCTATACCTCTATTTACTATTAAACACTTGCCGAGAACTGGTTGAGACTGAAACTCTATAGAGCATTCCTACAGTTGTTTTTTTTTTTTTGCTTTCTGTGTAGGTAACTGAATTCCTATTGAAACTATTCATATGCATGGACCCAGAGGCAGATAAGCGTGAATGGGTTTCATTCTGAATGTCTGCTTCTGATTGTGGGCTTGTGCCCAGGAGCTACTGGTAACACTAGGAAAACTGCAGAACTCATAGTGCAATCCCAGCTCTGGTGGACTCTGATCAATGGGCCAGAGCACAATGGAATATTTACTTGTAATTACAAACACACAAAAGAGATTTATGAGTTCGATATAAATTATCAATAATATTGAGTGGACGGATGCCGCAGCCTGGGTGTGACATGAGCCTCGCCAGTTTGCAAATATTGCAAGTTTACGTAATGTAGGTGATTTATCAATAATAACAAAAATAATCCTTTCTCATTCGGCATGAAAACAACATATATAGATGCTCACAGTCTTCTGTCTTTTGAACTACAATTCCCAGCATTCCTAGACACTCAATGACTGGACATCCCTGTTCCAATGGGAGCACTGAGAAAGATTGTGTTACACTACACACTGGGAAGGGACTAGCCCATTGTACCCCCATGGCACCCAATGAGACCCCCACCCCATCAAACTTTTGCAGTGGGTGTGATCCCACTGGGATTTTAGATTTAAAAACTCTGCATTGTTGGTAAATAAAAACATAATGATATTGGGTTGATTTTTCCACTTTTCATACCTGCATTCCATTATTAATATAGCAGTAGTGATAGACGAACTCATTCACCAGGCAGTGAATCTCTGCATTCCGCTGGCCACGAACGTTTTCAAGCAACAAAATTCACCAAAATTGTTGTGTGAGCGTCAAAATTATTGGGATGCCCATTGACTTCAATGCATTTGGACAAAATAGTCGGGAGTATAAAAATTGTCACTCATGTAAAAATTGTCGCACATCATAATTTTGATGACCATCGACTTCAATGCGTTTCACCTATTTGATCATTTTTTCGATGTTTCGAACATTTTTCAGCGAGGTGAAACGGGACAGATGCGTCTATCACTATATGACAGGCTTTCTTATTCCAACATGTTAACATATTGTTAGGATTTACATCAGGAATAACCAACATGGAGCCTTCCAGCATGCCATGGTCAGCAGAAAGGCATATCTTGGCACCCCATAGCATGGACTGTCACTGCATTCACTGGGGGGCAAAAATGTATGTAGAGTCCTGAGATTTAGGTATGGTTTACTCAGGCAGTCTTCCCTGTATATGACCACCTAAAGTGGTCCTGGTGGTTCTTTAATTCACCCAGGCAGCTATGTTCCTTTTTCCTGGGTCCATCATAGTTTAAGGTTTGCCTACTAGGTGGCAGTATTTAAAAGTATAAAGGGCTATAGCCCTATATGCTCAAGGTCTTTGCTGGGACCCCACTTCTCTGGGAGTTTGATAGATGCCCAGGGTCCAGTTATTAAAGTTTGGTTTAGGCCAGTAAGTGATTTGTTCGGTCTAGGAGCAAAAGGAAGACTCAGGGAAGTAAGTGAGCAGCTTCCACTCCAACGAGGATAAATAGTGGGGTTCAGACCCCATGGTGTATGAACCACTAGAACAGGGACATCAGCGGGTGAGTTGAGGACCAGATAGGGTTCCAAGAGACAAGACCCCAGGCTGAGGATCCCTGTGTGAAGGTACGTATGATCTAAGAGAGGAATTATGCAGAAGTGTGGTAATTCACTAAACTGTTTACTCAACCCCTGAGAGGGATTGACAATATCAGCCTTTGAATTTTCTTCTAACAAAGTGTCTGTAAATATTTCTACCACCTTGTTGCATGTTAAAAGGGGATTACGATCTCAGCCTGGCAATTATAGGCCAGTAAGTTTGACATCTGTGGTGGGCAAATTATTTGAAGACTTGTTAAGGGATCACATTCAAAATTTTGTCCTAGTGAATGGCATTATGAGCAGCAAACAGCATGGCTTTATGAAGGATAGGTCATGTCAGACGAATTTGATTGCTTTTTATGATGTGGTAAGTAAGATGCTGGACAGTGGGGGGGGGCAGTAGATGTGATCTATTTGGATTTTGCCAAAGTGTTTGATACTGTGCCCCACAAACGACTGCTTTCTAAACTAAGGTCTGTTGGGCTTAATGAAGTCGTTTGCACATGGATAGGAAACTGGCTACAGGATCAGGTACAGAGGGTGGTTGTTAATGGGACATTCTCTACTTGGAGTAAGGTTCTTAGTGGGGTCCTTGTTTATTAATGACTATGGCGAGGGTATTGTAAGTAATGTATCAGTGTTTGCAGATGACACAAAACTATCCAGCCCAATGAATTCAATCCAGGATGTGGCACTTGCAACAGGAGCTTGACAAACTGGCAATCTGGGCAGCTAAGTGGCAAATGAGATTCAATGTTGAGAAATGTAAAGTCATGCACCTGGGATGTAACAATATCCACTTATACCCTTAATGGGACTGCACTAGACAAATCCATTATGGAAAAGGACCTTGGAGTCCTTGTAGATGATAAACTTGGCTGTATCAAGCAATGCCAGTCGGCAGCATCAAGGGCAAATAAGGTCTTGAGTTGTATTAAAAGGGGCATAGAGTCAAGGGAGGAGGGAGTCATTCTTCCACTGTATAGAGCACTGGTAAGGCCCCATCTAGAATTTTCCCGTACAGTTTTGGTCTCCATCACTCAAACAGGACATTATTGTATTAGAGAGGGTACAGAGAAGGGAAACTAAGCTGGTAAAGGGAAAATCTTAGCTATGAGGAAAGACTGGCCAAATTGGGGATGTTCACACTGGAGAAGAGGCGCTTAAGGGGTGATATGATGACTATGTATAAATATATAAGGGGATCATAATAATCTCTCTAATGCTTTATTTACCAGTAGGTCTTTCCAGCTGACACGAGGTCACCCATTCCGATTAGAAGAAAAGAGGTTCCGTCTAAATATTGGGAAGGGGTTTGTTACAGTGAGAGCTGTGAAGATGTGGAATTGTCTCCCTGAATCAGTGGTACAGGCTGATACATTAGATAGGTATAAGAAGGGGTTGGATGGTGTTTAGCAAGTGAGGGAATACAGGGATATGGGAGATAGCTCATAGTACAAGTTGATACAGGGACTGGTCCCATTGCCATTTTGGAGTCAGGAAGACATTTTTCCCCCTCTGAGGCAAATTGTAGAGGCTTCAGATGGGTTTTTTTGCCCAACTAGCAGTTAAAAAAAAAACTAATAGTTTGAACTTGATGGACGTGTGCCTTTTTTCAACCTTACTTACTATGTTACTATGTTACTATGTTAATGAACAAGTTATGGATCCTTTGCTCCACAGAAGAACACAAGGTTTCAGCACATGTTTAATAATCTTTTTCAACTTGGAGGAAACCCATAAAACCATTGTTATTGCTTATTGTAGTGTCGGCAGTGTGGCTAATACAGATCGTTTCAGCAATCAGAAGACATATTGGGACATATTTGGTCATACAGTGTCGCTTGATGCTGCAATCTGCCATGCATAAGCTTTAGGAACCTCATTTAACCAATCATATGTACTACATGTGCCTGATCATTCCAGAATAAAGGCACCATTGGAGGAATGACATTTGCAACCTGGAGCATGTTGGGTATTTCCTTAGATTAGACCAGTTACTAGGAAGCAATGGAATCAATCAGCTTTATAATAAAGGCTTTTTCAGATTTAAAAATGAGGCAACTCCACTTCTCATGGAGCCTTTTTATACTTTTGGGGCTGAACTGGATACTCCTCCATTTAAATCAAGGTTATGTGAACTGAACACACCAGAAGGCTGATGACCACTGAACTTGGATGTATTTAAATTGCAGCAGGAACTTTGGTCATTCTGTTGAGTTCCTTTACCTCCAGCTGTAACGAGCAGGGGTGGCAGTTATTTTTAAGGGCAGCATTTTAACTGGGGTCCTAAACAAACCCCTTGACCTTCAATTATATTTGATAAAACAATATATTATAAAGTGTAAAGCAAAATGCAATTTTTTGCAGGAGTGGATCTGATCTCCAGTGCTCTAATAGAGATGTCAAGAAACCTCATATTATTAAGGAGATAATGATCTTTTCTGGGATTTCTGAGACCTTATTTCATGTTACCATTTAAATTTAAAGGGAATTTGGATTTTTTTCTTGTTTTTTTTTTTTTTTAATCCAGGATTAGATCCTTATCTCCGTTATGACAGAGGCTTAGCTGACGCCTCTGCTCCAGAATCTGGCAGCCGCACATTGGACATTCTTTTGTTTTTTTGTTTGGGAACGGGACCAGGAAATACTGTATACTGGGCAGCCCTGGCTAATGGCCATAGATACACCCATAGCATGGAATGATGGGAAAGACAAAGCAGCTCACTGATAAGGGAAGGCAGGATGAGGAATCTCAGCCTGACAGCCATGCAGTTAAATGCCAACAGAATAAATGCTAAATCCAAATCAGCCTGTTAGCCCAGTGCCTTTAATCTCCCTAATGCTGCTACATATCCTAATCATGCCGCCAGCATGTCAGGGATCGATAAGGTTCATGGCATCTATGGGATTTATTCAATGAAAACCAGGGCTGCATCATATGCATATTACACTCCTACAAGAAAAGCTACTGACTGGGCTCCAGTTACCTGCCGGAGCTGAAGGACCTAGTATATAAATAGAATGGGGGTAATTAGGCATTTAAATGTGGGAAGCTCATGTTAGGAAATATGTACCCTACAGACAGCATAGTTATTCAGCTGTTAATGTTCCACAACTCCCAGTCGCACCTCCTGCTGCAAAATAAATGGTGGCAGGCTGGACAACTCGGATATCTCCATTATTGCTGTTTCTAATACTGTGACCCATAACTTCCAGCTGTAAGGGTTGCACCAATTTCAGCCTGATGACATCATTGCACCAGCGCTTGATTGGTACCCAAAGTTGTCCCATTGTGACATCATAACATGCAAATTGTGGCTCTTTTGGAGCTAAATTCAAATATTAAGGGTCGTATGGATAACAGTTCAATGACAGGCGTGTGCTGTTATTGTGTCTCTGGCTTATTGACCTGTTTCCTAACTTGTTTGCAGCCTGCACACTCCCCGTACCTCACTGACGTCTGCAACCCCCAGTACCCCACTTCCTTCTTAGTCCCCTCATCCTGGTCACTGCCACTAATATACTTATCCTCCTCACCCCTTTGTCTCACAGGCTGACTTTAATATATAATTTATAATAATAATATAACTGAATAAGAGTTGGCAGTGTACAGTAAAAAAAAATGCCATGTTTTAAATTTGCCCTTTAACCAGAACAGAGATCAACATTGCCTCTCAATTTAGCAAAATTAATTTTTCCTCCCTATTTCCTCTTATAATGCAGAAAAGCAATTGCTGAATAAAATGAGATTTGAAATATTGATGGGTGACGATTGTTTGTTTTGCACGGAGAATTATTTGATACGGGACCGTTTCCTTGGCCCAAGAAGGACTTATCAGTGTCGTCTCCAGATGAAGTTTGATTTCTGTGTTTGAACAAATTGCTTTTTGGATGGGAAGAGAAAGATGACTTCCAGTGATATCACTTGCCTAAGATTTATTGCCTGTCACTGTGTGAGCTGCAGCAGAAACAGACTGAAGGGTAAATGTTCCTTCTAACCTGCTTTGACTGGTACAATAAAATATATATATATATATTTTACAGCTTCCAAAGCATAAAACAACTGTTTCTGGTAATCATCAGATGCAGAGAGACTGTCCTGGATCCTGAACATAAGTAGGAAGAGTGCAGGTCAATAAGATGGCACCAGTAGGACAGGATAGTGACAGTAGGAGACAGGGGCATTGAGTGTGTTTGTTAGTGTTGGGGTTTAGATGTCAGCGTTGGAGGTAAGAGTTGGGGTTGGGGCTAGGGTTGGAAAAAGATGGGATTGAGAAGCTAGAGGGTTGCTCAGGTTTTGCAGGGTTGTGAGTGTACAGGGATATAGGTAAGGGCAAAAACTTTGGTACCAAAGAGAGGAGCAAGTGTGGGTTGGTGGCTATAGGGGTAAATTTATCAAAGAGTAAAGTTCCGCCACTAGAGTGAAATTCCGCCACTCTCAATTCATTTCTATGGGATTTTGAAAGGTGTATGTATCAATGGGTGAAAGTGAAAGTTCACCCTTTGATAAATACGCCTATAAAAATCCCATAGAAATGAATGGAGAGTGGCGGAATTTCACTCTAGTGGCGGAACTTCACTATTAACTTCACTCTTTGATAAATATACCCCTAAGTGTTTTTATTAGGGTTGGGGTTAGGGTTATTAGGGTTATGTTTAGGGTTGTAGTTATTAGGGTTAGGGTTGAGTTTGGGGTTATGTTTAGGGTTGGGGATATTAGGGTTAGGGTTGAGGTGGGGGTTATTGGGGTTATGTTTAGGGTTGGGGTTATTAGAGTTAGGGTTGGTGTTGGGGTTATGTTTAGGGTTGGTGTCATTAGGGTTAGGGTTGGAGTTAGGGTTAAGGTGACATTTGCTTTTGCCCCAGGTACAAAGGCATTATTCCTATACACTTACCTGCAGCACCAGCAGCAATGACTTATGCAATCTGCATCCAGACCTAATGCCTGGGGATGCTTTGTGCCCTTTTCTTTGCACTTTGCACTACACTCTTTATGAATGAGAACCACTGCTTAATTTTGCAGCTGGATCACTAATTAATTAATTCTGTCTGCATTTGCATATGAGCTGTATTTGCATATAACCAAGCACCCATAGCCAATAAAATGAGCAGGATAGACCCTCAGGCAGCGAGCAGGGCTATGCTGTAACATGCAGCCCCTTACAAACTGCTGCCACTGCTCCAAGATGGAAGGCGACAAGTTTATTTTTATTTTCTAGGAATAACTGTGTCTCTTTAATAAGATAGTATCCCTTCAGCCTGTGGCATCCCAGCTGCTGCCAGACTACAACTCCAATTACCCCCTATTGGGAGATATCCAGTTGGAACTTGCCAACAGCCACATGGACAAAGTGCTGAAGTCTGCTGTAACAAGCACATTCATTATAAGGGATAACTTCCCCTTTAATGGATTTGCAGTGTAAAAAACTAATTCTAGGGGTGGATTTATAAAATACCTTTTATTTCAACCAACTCCATAAAATTCCATCCCTTAAACATGTGAAGGGCCTACATAGGGGAAGCAATAAATTCATGTAACGGCAAATAAAGGAAGAGATTACAGGAGAGACGGTTAATTTAGAAAAAAAAAAGGAACGTGATGAATTGAGACCGGAGCAGATGTGGATCCTGGTAAAATGTAATTAGTGTACGTAATAAGGGGAAACAATCAAGGAATGTCATTCAGCGTTAATGTATGGAGCTCTGCACTTGTATCTGCAGCGAGTGACCTTGGCTTCAAGGATTAAAAAGAAAAAAACTTTCAGAGAAAGTAAGGAAATTTAGAAAAAGTCTAATTATCATTAATATTATTACTGTTTCTGTATAACTGTTTCTTTATCAAGGTCTTTATATGTCTTCTCAATGCAGGGGACAACTCTATGAATGAACACTGGCCTAGTAACCCATGGCAACCAGGTAGAATGCTTGGTTACCATTGGTTACTAGACCCCAGTAAAACTTCTGTTTTGAAATGAGCACGTGCATTGTGGGGGTAATGTATTAAAAAATAGTGATGTGCAGCCCCTGACCCGGACTCAATCCCTCCCAACCCAAACCCTACCCAACCCAGCTCTTGTGTCTGACCTGCCCATCTCTGATGTCACAAAAGGGGACGGGGCATGTGTGCTGCCATGAATAGAAGCCGACAGTGTAATGTCGTGAGCAGGGACAGCGGAAGTCAAAGGTCAACCGGAGCGGAAGTCTACCCGAACCTGTCTGACCCGTGGGGGTCAGGGCAGCCCACACATCGATTTTAACAGGCACAAGGTTTGTTTTAAGCCTACTAGAATATAACCTGAAGTTGACAGTAATGAGGTTCCCTTATAATGTACAGTCTAGAGCAGTGATCCCCAACCAGTAGCTCGTGAGCAACATGTTGCTCCCCAAACCCTTGGATGTTGCTCTCAGTGGCCTCAAAGCAGGTGCTTATTATTGAATTCCTGGCTTGGAGGCAAGTTTTGGTTGCATAAAAGCCAGATGTACTGTCAAACAGAGGCTCCTGTAGGCTGCCAGTCCACATAGGGGCTACCAATAGCCAATCACAGCCCTTATTTGGCTCCATCCAGGAACATTTTCCATGCTTGTGTTGCTCCACAACTCCTTTTAAATCTGAATGTTGCTCACGGATGAAAAAGGTTGGGGATCGCTGGTCTAGAGAGAAGAGAGTCTAGAGATAGGCAATATGGTAGCTCCCATACATACAGTATGAGCAGAGAATAGACAGGGACAGACAGACAAATAACTTGAAAACCCCAGTGTAACGAATGTATACTGCAAAGTTGCTTAGAATTTAAGTTTACTAAAGATTTCAGGTTAACGGATGCAAAATCATCAGAAACTCCAAAAACCATACCGACATTAAGGGGCAGATTTATCAAAGGTCGAAGAGAAAATCCGAATTAAAAAATGTTGAATTTTGAACTAATTTTTGTGTCCTTCGATTAGGGAATAGTCCAAATTTGATTCGAATTTGAAAAAAATCCAAAAATCCGAATTTAAAATTTATCATGTACTGTCTATTTAAAAATTCGACTTCGACCATTCACCACCTAAAACCTGCCGAATTTCTGTTTTAGCCAATGGGGGACCTCCTAGAACCTATTTGGAGTAAATTGGTGGACCTTTTTTTTACTATTCGAATGCCATATTACTTTGACCTATCAGATTGAAAACTGACCTATTCAGCCAAAAAAAAACAAACTTTGAATTCATTTTTTTTAATTTGAATTTCGAAGTTTTTCAAATTCGAAATTGGACCCTTGATCAATCTGCCCCTTATTCTCGCTCTCTGTTGAGATGAAAGAGAAGGTCCTATAAATGCATTTTAGTTCTCTGGCACCTGAGCGCCATATCCATTGAATGACACTTGTATCTGCGTTGCTGTCCCAGAGCGAGGACACGTTACATGGCAGTGACAGTCAGAGCAAGTGTCATCACATGGATCATGCTAACTTGCCTGTGTGATGCTGACTTGGCTGTGTATTAACTTTTAAAGGTGCCTTGTATTCAACTCCAGGTTCATGCCTATAAAAGCTGTTACTATTAGTGATGGGCGAATTCGTCCCGTATTGATTCGCCAGAAAAATTGTGAATTTCCAGCGAATTTCACGAAACTGAGAAAATTATGATGCTTGCGTCAATTTTGAAGCCGTTAATGTCAATGGGCGTCCGAATAATGTTGACGCGCGACAATTTTGATGTGAGCGACTTTTCAGATGCGTGCCCAAAATTTTTTGACAATGCCGAATTTTCGCAAATTTATCTGCCGGTGGCAAACCGCAAAAGTTCGCCACAAATTCGCCAAATGTATTCACCCATCACTAGTTACTATTAGAATGCACAGCACGACTTAAGAATAGTAGCCGCATGTTGAACTAGTAAAGCTGAACCTGCAGATCTTTACTTACTGTATAACTACAACTCCCAGCACCTGCGGACAGCTGAGGTTCGTAGCTACTCACGGGTATCAACTATCTAAAGGGGTGGGTCACGTTATTTTTTAGTATGTAATAGAATAACTCATTCTAAGCTCATTTCAATTGGCCTTAATTTTTTTCTTTTATTTTATAGTTTTTTTTAATGATTTGCCTTCTTCTTCTTCTTTGCAGGGGTCACTGACCCCATCTAAAAAAAAATGCTCTGAAAGGCTACAA
Source organism: Xenopus laevis (assembly GCF_017654675.1). Classification (NCBI taxonomy): domain Eukaryota; kingdom Metazoa; phylum Chordata; class Amphibia; order Anura; family Pipidae; genus Xenopus; species Xenopus laevis. The sequence goes on along the minus strand of NC_054378.1, from coordinate 121,850,862 downwards.
ATGTATGGTTATTGCTTATTTGTAAAACTTATCTTTCTATTCAGCCCCTCTCCTATTCATATTCCAGTCTCTCATTCAAATCAATGCATGGTTGTTAGGGGGAATTTGGACCCTCGCAACCAGATTGCTGAAATTGCAAATTGGGGAGCTACTGAATAAAAAGCTAACTAACTCAAAAACTACAAATAAATTATGATAACCAATTGCAAATTTTCTCCGAATTAGGGATGTACCGAATCCATTATTTTGGATTCGGCCGAACCACTGAATCCTTCACGAAAGATTCGGCCAAATACTGAACCAAATCCAAATCCTAATTTGCATATGCAAGGTGGGAAGAGGAAAACATTTTTTACTTCCTTGTCTTGTGACAAAAAGTTATGTGATTTCCCTCCCACCCCTAATTTGCATATGCAAATTAGGATTCGGATTTGGTTCGGCCGGGCAGAAGAATTCAGCAGAATCCTGCTGAAAAAAGGCCGAATCCCGAACTGAATCCTGGATTCGCTGCATCGCTATCACTCTCTGCATCATACTAAAAGTTAATTGCACAACTCATGACAAGTAGTTGATGGTTCACACAATTTACAGATATTTAAGGAAAACTGTCGTGGGAAAACTGTTTTTTTTTTTAAACACATCAGTTAATAGTGCTGCTCCAGCAGAATTCTGCACTAAAATCCATCACTCAAAAGAGCAAACAGATTTTTTCATATTTAATTTTGAAATCTGACATAGGGTTACACATATTATCAGTTTCCCAGCTGCCCCCAGTCATGTGACTTGTGCTCTGATAAACTTCAGTCACTCTTTACTGCAAATTGGAGTGATATTACCCCCTCCCTTTCCCTCCAGCAGCCTAACAACAAAACAAATGGAAGGTAACCAGATAACAGCTCCCTAACACAAGATAACAGCTGCCTGGTAGATCTAAGAACAAGACTCAATAGTAAAATCCAGGTCCCACTGAGACACATTCAGTTACATTGAGTAGGAGAAACATATATATATATATATATATATATATATATATATATATATATATATATATATATATATATATACACACACATGTAAAAAGAGTGGGTGCTGAAAGGTTTTGCACTTGATTGTTCTTGAGCGTTTTTCATGAGGGTGAAGTGGAATATTTCAAAGGACCCAGATGTTCTCTGATGTATCCCTTGAATAAACTGCCCATTCTTTGAACTAGGGGGCTGGAATAAAGGGTTTTTCATTGCCAGAGCAGTAAACGGATGTCTTTTCTGATAGGGAAGGTTGCCACGGCAAAACCTCTCAATAGAATAAAACAAGGCTTAGGCTAAGGGCAAGGGCATGAGAGGAGTTCTAAGCTTAAATATGTTTTGGCCTGTATTTCGGGACAGAGAATTCTACTAAATTCCATCATTGGCTCAAAGCTTATTTCAAGCTCAAGGGTTTCTTTTTTGTTGAAGTGGCTCCCAACGCAAGTTTCTTTTCAACCGTAATCCTTTGATTGGATGCAAAATATGATGGGGCTTGGTCATTGTCCAATCACTATAAATTCTAAGAACTTTGAAATGTGCACTTACTGAAATAGAGCTGTTGAGAGGCTAGCATATTCAGAGCCGATAAAGCAAATTAAGCAGTACTTTACAGCCTGAGTGCTCCCCGTCTTATTGATTGCTCCTAATGGGTTTCTTTCAACCTGATTAACTATGTGACTAGAGACCCCCACCCCAACATTCCTGGTTGATAAATTAAGACATGTTGGCTACACCAGTGCTATCCAACTATTTCCATATCATGGTCCATTTATTCACAGGTATGGGATGCGTTATCCGGAAACCCGTTGTCCAGAAAGCTCCAAATTACAGAATAGACTCCATTTTATCCAGATAATCTAAAATGTTAAAAATAATTTTTCTTTTTCTCTGTAATAATAAAACAGTAACTTGTACTTGATCCCAACTAAGATATAATTAATCCTTATTGGAAGCAAAACCAGCCCATTGGGTTTATTTATTATTCAGATGATTTTGTAGCAGACTTAAGCTCCCCATAGACGCGACGATTCTTCTTGCCGAACGACCGATTTTAGGGAAGCCCGACCAATCCTTCGAAATTATCATGCGGTTAGTGGTATTCGAACGATCGTACATCTTACGATTTTTCGGCCGACATCTGTCGGGAAATTGATCGGCCAGGTCAAAAAATCTTTGTCGGTCCCAGTGCAATCTCTCTATGTTTGCAGGGCCATGCAGGCAGCTCCCCTTTGTTTTCCTGGTAAATTGGTCTTTTTAGTTGATGGTAGATTCGTACGATCGTTCTGAGAAGATCGTGGTCTCACGATCAGGATCTAATCTTTTAAAAATCTCAACATCTATGGCCAGCTTTAGGTTATGAAGATCTAAATTACGGGTAGATCCATTATCTAGAAAACCCCAGGTCCCAAGCATTCTGGATAACTGGTCCCATATCAATACTACATATTCGAGGTCCAGGTTAGTTTTGTGTTTATCAAGAGAAAAGTCTAGGGGGGGGGCATTACAAATGATCTTTTATGGCCATGGGCCTTCAGTTGGATTTCTCTGGGTAACACAAATCAATGCCCCCAACCAAGCCCAGTCATTTCCAGCCACTCCCTTTTTCACCTTCTAAAATGGCATGGTTTCAGCTGAAACACTCACCGATGAGTTTCAAACTCCACCCCCTTGAAACAAAACTATCACAAAAACTATCGATAGGGAACATGGGGATTTTTTATTGGACACTGGAGAATAAAACAACCGAACATCAACAAGTGTAATGCCAAGTGTAGGCTAAAGGGTGTAAAGGGCACCCTCTAGCCTATGCTTGTGATAAATGCCATTTCACCATCTGACAGTCAGACGGAAAACAAAAGATGTGAGTCTTCCCAAACAGTATAAACAGCAAAAGTTAAAAATCCAAAAACATTTATTAGGACATGAAAGACAAGCCCAGCGTGTTTTGTGTCTACTGGGGAACTTCATCTCATTCTTCAGGAATAAGTGTCCCAGCAGGCACGAAATGCATTAGGCTTGTCTTTTATGTACTAAGAAATGTTTATACTTTTTGGGAAAACTGACATCTTTTGTTTTGCTTCAAATATTTGCACCAATTGACTGGGGTTACCTGCGAGTCTTATCTCCCACACCCTTATTTACTTTTTTGATTTTGGATCATTTGCCCCTATCTGTATTGAATCCAGCACCATTCCTGTAATTTTGTGTCAGACGGAAGGGTCTGGGTATGGTAAATACCAGGAGAACATTGCCTCTCTGAATGGTTAATGGTGACAATAGAGTTTGGTGGAGGAGGAATAATGATTTTGTGCTGTTTCCATGGTTTAGGCTAGGGCTTCTGGTTCAAATGAAAATAAGCCTCATGGTACAGTTATATTGATGACAATTCTGTGCTTTTCAGAAATAGTTTGGGGAAGTATCTCAGAAAATAAGGAAAATCATTAATATTGTTATTACTGTTTCTTTTTTATATGTCTTCTCAGTGCTGGGAATAGTGTTGGACTGGGACACCATGGGCCCACCAGAAAACCTTAGACCAGGGGCCCACCAAGAAAATTTTGGCACAGGGGCCCACTCTCAGTACTATTGTTCTTCCTCTCCTCACTCAACCTCTATCCTCCTAGTCTCTTTAGTTATACATCCTATAACCAATTATTCCATCTATTTAGCCTCTTTGTTCTCATAGAAATAGGGAATGGCCATGAAATAGGCCAAATATTTAGCAGCATGAGGGCCCACTGACACCTGGGCCCACCGGGACTTTTCCTGGTATCCCGGTGGGCCAGTCCGACACTGGCTGGGGACAACTGTTTCCTGGTTCAGCACAATACAATAATTTTCTCATGCACAAAGCCAGGTCTGTACAGAATGGGTTTGCTGTGGTGAGAGTGGAAGAACTTGGCTGGTCTATATAGACCCAGCATATGTTGGACCCCGACACATCAGTGCCCAACCTCACTAATGCTCTTTTGGCTACATGGAATCAACTCACAGCAACAAAATTCTAACATCTAGTAGGAACCATCCCAAAAGAGGATTGGGCCGTTATAGAAGAAAAGGGAGAACTAACTTTATACCAATACCGTTGGTTTTAGGAATGAGATGTTGGACAGGTGTCTGGAAACTTGTAGATATAAGATATATAAATGGCACAAAGATACAGAGAAGGAACATTCTGTGCACACAATAAGCACAATTCTTGGACACCAATATCACATTAAGTGACAATACTGTATATTCTAGATAAGCTTCAGTGACGAGTGAATCTATCCCGTTGCGCTTCTTCGAAAAATTACGAAACTGCAAAAAAATTCACGAAATGGCAAAAGTTTCATGAAACGGCAAAAAATTCACGAAACACGTTGAAGTAAATGGGATTTTTTACGTGCGCAAAATTTTTTCTTGCTCGAAATGCATTACAGTCAATGGGAGTTTTTCTTGTGGAGACAATTTTGTCTGAGAAACTTTTTTGTCCACATTTATTAGGTCAATGGGCTGATTTTTGCCACAGTTTTGTGAAAAACATTTGCATATGGCGAAATGCTAAATTTTACCACAAATCCATGCCTGGCGAATAAATTCACTCATCACTAATAAACTTGTTTTCCTTCAACCTATTGCAGTTATTCCAAGACAGGGAGGCTGCCACCCCTAGGGAAACACAATGCCTTGACTGGAGCGCTGAAGGCCCCTATTATTTGCTACCCTAGAAATAGCCAGAAGCCCAGTTTAAAGATGAGTACGATTTTTGGGTAAATAGCTTTTTGCTCTCTTCGATATTTCTGGAATTGTGGCTGAATGGCTGATACTTTAAATACTTACAGGTCTGTACCCTTATTGTAAGCTAAAAGGGGGCTTGAGGCAAATTTTGGACCACAAACGGGGCTGAAATTCAAAGAATTTTTTTTAAATACTAGAATAATGTAACACTTTGCTATTTCCTAGCAGCAATTTAATATTAATCATTGTCATAATAAAACCACTCTAAAGGTAAGTTATTAACAGGGAAACACTATATATTTAAATTTTTCATACTAATATTGTTATTAACAGTATTTATAAAGGTTCACATTACAAAAGGGTACTTTCACATGTAGCGTTCCAGTAGAATCAGGTTCTGTATTTATTTTGCAGTTGGAAAAATATACCTCTGCATACATAAGATCCATAATTCCCTGAGCCAGAGCACCTGCAGTGGTGGGAACGTCACTGACTAAGTGATTCTCACTTGACACTTGATATCTCACGAGATGGTTCAGCTCGCAGCAGTTCTAACCTCAAGACATCCTACCTGTCTTCTTTAGTTTAGACACTTTCTAAATAAATCATGCTCTGTATTAACTCTTCCATCAGCCCCACAGAGTGAAATGGGGAGCATTGTGGCACTATGGAGATAACAATGGAGCCCAATTCATCTTCCCAAATCCAGATATAGAATTAATATTTCCATGAGACAATTGCAGAGCAGAAGTAAAAAAACTGAAGGTATAGTTACAAAGTTCCAATTAGTTTGAGGAGGGGAACAGGCAGGCTCCTCTCATGGCTGTGTGTGGAAAATGACTATAAAAGACACCGTCGAGGGGACTGTGAAGGTCACAAGAAGCGCTGGTGATCTACGATTGAGTGAGCAGGAGTCCAGCAGAGTACATCTTCCTACAAACGCCTCCTGAAAGGTTGAATGGATTCATGAACTACCTTGTTCTGCTGCAACTGCAACATGGTCACAATTCCCATGACCTCCCATATACTTCTTAAATGGATGCCATCATCAATCCTGTTGTGCTTTATGGCTGGGGTTGAAGCTATCTCTAGAAGAGCGTTAAGTCACAAAAGTGTCAAGGGAAGGTCAAGAATCTTCTGGTTGGAAAGGTTTAAGGGCCACCACTTAGCACAGTGGAATATCAGTCCTGGCAGGACTTATATCTTTTATAATTTTTGTGAAATCTTAATTTCTTCTTAAGCCTGGCTAAATGTGAAGGCAGCAAGCCATTGTAGCCATGTCACATACCGAATAGGCTGCTGTGCTCCATGATCCGAGATGCAACATTTATAGGTGTCCTCTGTGATCCGTGTGACAGTTGTGCACTTATACTAATGGAAAGTCACAGACGAGTGAAGATGTTCTCGAAAATGGGAATGTTGGAACGTGGCTGTTTCTATAGGAAGATCTCAGTTAGATAGGCCCGCCAAGCTGCCATTGATTGCACCGGCAATCAGACACTCATGGAATACTTGAGCCTGAACCAAGCTGTGCAATCCATTTTAATGCAAACCACCTGTCATTAGCAACCTTTAGTGAAAACTGTTGAGAGATCTCCATACTTACCATTTAGTTGTAGTAGTTATTAAAGGGCACCTATCGAATGAAAAACAGAGGTGCAGGCAAACAGATTTAGGGTTGGACTGGGCTTGCAGTTGTAAGAAATTGCCATCTTGATTTTGTTATTTCATATGAAAGCTGTTGTTCAGGGAACTTACCTGAAGCCCTGATTATCATAACAAAGGTTTTCCTGTGATTACTAAGACCTATATCTGCTGTGGGACCATAAAACTGGTTGTGTATGCGAGAAAACTTGCTCAACAGGATGTAGGCAAGTTGGGGGTTTATCACAGCATCTTGGCAGTTGGGAGGGTTTCTGTGGGGGCAGGTGAGAACCCAGGATAAAAGAACATGAGCAGGGATGTGAAGGAGCTGGGCAGCAGAGAGGGAGCTGGGCAGCTGAGAGGAGGCAGCTAGAGAGCTGGAGAAGCCAGAGGAGCCTGGGACAAGACATGTGAGGAATGAAGACCAGAGGGGAAGGCAGAGATGAAGCCGAACTCTATTCCCCTGCCTTTTTGGTAACAACTATGTAGACTTGTGTAATGTGTAACTGTAAATATTGTAATTTTTGTTTAGTCTAAGTGTAATCATTTATGTAGAACAGTCAATTGATTTATTTTACAATACATCACTTTACTGTACGCTCATTGGTGTGGATTCATTGTCTGCTTGCTCAAAAGAACCAGAAACCCTAGTAAGTGGGTTGAGGTATATTGATATTATTATTAATGATATAATATACATAGAAACTTATAAATGGCGATCCAGTGTAGGAGTTCAATGCATGGCATTTAATCCATATTTATGAGTGTGTAATATTGTGTAGTAAATTAATTGATTGTTTTGTGTTGTTTTAATTGTTGTTAAAATAATCATGGAGGTTTTAGCTAAAAAGATGGCCATGGTCAAATGCTCAGGACAGATTATTAAATGTATGCAGGGATCTCCAGATCCATGGGCTAAGGCTCAAGATTATGTGGCCAAGGCAATTCATGACAAAACTCTGTCTAAATCAAAGGGTAAAGGTGCACTGGTTTATGCTGCCTGTTGGATAGCAGAACAGTATAAAATTGTATCTGTGCAAAAAGGGAATCTTGAAGAAAAGGTTCATTGTTTAAATTTGTTAGTAGATTCTCTAACATTTTCTGTAGAAAATGCTGCTGCTATTACAGTTAGCAACCAGCAAACAACTGCAGAGTACAAGCAGGTTTGCATAGAGAATGAGCGGCTCAAACAAAGGCTGAGGGATGCAGAAAGTTTGGTTGTAACCTTCAGAAAAGCAGGGGCTGATCATTCAAATTGCAAATCTGAGCTTAAACAGTTAAATGCTCAGTTGGGAGCAAGAGATTGTGTAGTTTCTGCAGTTAAAGTAGAGAAAACTGCTAAAAATTATAGAAATGTAACTGATGTGAAATGCATAAAAGACAGCAATATGAATTGTGAATTAGCAGTCAAAAGTAAAATGCTAAATGAGGATTGTTGTAGACAGGCCAAGCCTCCTATAGAGACATTGAAATGTACAGAAAATAGGACTGTGGGACAAAAGCAGGATGTTCCTAAAGTACAGTTTTACAAACCTATTCAACCCAGGAAGCAGCCTGGCAGTGAAAGGGTGTTTGCCATAAAGGCTACTCACCCTGAGAAACAAAGTGTGTACAGTACAGATAGAAAATGTACACAAAAGAAAGTGTTCAGATGCTATGCATGTTCCAGAGTTGGGCACATAGCAAGAAATTGTACCATGCAGTTTTACAACACAAACAATCATAAAAATGTGTACAATGCAAATGAAAGTTGGAAGTCCTCTAGGTGGGGATTCCAAAATAAAAGCAAGAGCTGGAATACATGGATTCCCTACCATGTTCTTAAAACTCAGAATGAAAGGCTGAGTAAAGAAAACTATACACTGAAAAATGCATGGGGAAAGTTTAAAACTGAGATTGAAAGTCTCAAATCTGAGTTTTATACATTAAAGAGATCAAATGTCAGTCAAACCAGAAGTTTAGTGGGAGGTAATTGTTCCCAACATTTAAATCGGTGCTAATGTCTTCTATGAGATTGTTTTCCAGGTAACAGGATGGCAGATCACAAAAAAGAAGAATTTCCAAAAAATTCCCTTCCCCCTTTTATCTCATTCAAAAAAAAGAGTTATAGAGGACCTTACCTATTTGTTTTTTTCTGTTACTTTTTGTACTTAAGGAAAAGCCTCTAAATTGATATGGTACAGTCAGGTTTAACAAATTCTAAAATATTTTTGTTTTTAATAGTTAGAATTGCCTGCACTGTGGAGTTTTGAAATGGTTGCTGCTTTAGTCTACAGAAGAGTAAATAGCACTGAGGCATATTTTGAATTTTATTTTTGGTGTATTTTTGCCTGAGTGACATTTTTGTTTTACTCTTGTTTCAGCAGCAACATATTTAGAACATTTTTACATAGACTGCATGCTGCTTGATAACATCAGTATGTGTTTCTTAATCAAAGCAGTATTCACTCTATATTTTTTTCTTTTTACTTTTGTCTGTCGTTGTTTGTATTTATAGTTTGTAATTATTTGCAGTTCTCAAGGTGGGGTGTTTTTGAAAAAAAAAAAAAACCACTCCAATATACAGTCTACATGTTAAAAGTTACTAGAGCCTTCAGCAAATGTACAAGTGTCTTACATTGATATGGATGGGGTTATTAACATAACAGATCTGCGAGAGACAGCAGTTAACTTCTTGTGTTGTTCTTTTGTTGTTAAATAACTCTTGTGGGTGTTCTGTCCCAAATCATCTCTCTTCTGATAATAATGCTAATTTCTGTTTTGTTGGGTTGTGATAATCTGGTATGAAACTGATATAGAGATACTGAGACAAAGGCGAGAAACATCTCACTAGTGATTTGGCCAAGATAGTGCTGCACACTTTAGTGTAGTGTATCTTTTGAATTTCCTGAGGCCAGTATTGATATTACATTCACACCTATCACTGAATTGAGGTGCTCTTTCCAGCTATGCTGATTAATAAAATGTGCCACAGACATTTACACCCTACCCTAAAATAATAAAATGTTTTTCCTGTGTGGTCTCTTTAATATGAAAACTGTGGTAAGCAGGCATGTGATGGGTGTTGCAAACACCAAAGTGCAAAGACCATGGTTTGCTAAAAGTAGAGGCCTAAAATGGGATCCAGCCCAGACCTGGGTGGAGCAGGGTCAGGTGGTAAGTGGGGCACAGACAAAGCAGCGCAATAAGCTGGATATTAAACCTCTAAAAGTTGGTGTGGGCTCATAACTGGCTGAAGGGTTATAGATTATGAATATGAACAACTGTGTTTGTGTAATTAGTTTAAAATTCAACTCACAGTATCCCAAATTTAAAATATTTGTGAGTGTTACATCATTTGGGTCTCAGTAATCCTATCACTTTCAGCTCCAATACATACAGTAACAGTGTATTAATGGGTGTCCCTGCATTGGCAATGTTATGCTTTTTGTTAATTTAGAGGGCTCTTTCCTTGTGAAGTCCTTCGCCCTCTAGGTGGGGATTTGTAAGAAATTGCCATCTTGATTTTGTTATTTCATATGAAAGCTGTTGTTCAGGGAACTTACCTGAAGCCCTGATTATCATAACAAAGGTTTTCCTGTGATTACTAAGACCTATATCTGCTGTGGGACCATAAAACTGGTTGTGTATGCGAGAAAACTTGCTCAACAGGATGTAGGCAAGTTGGGGGTTTATCACAGCATCTTGGCAGTTGGGAGGGTTTCTGTGGGGGCAGGTGAGAACCCAGGATAAAAGAACATGAGCAGGGATGTGAAGGAGCTGGGCAGCAGAGAGGGAGCTGGGCAGCTGAGAGGAGGCAGCTAGAGAGCTGGAGAAGCCAGAGGAGCCTGGGACAAGACATGTGAGGAATGAAGACCAGAGGGGAAGGCAGAGATGAAGCCGAACTCTATTCCCCTGCCTTTTTGGTAACAACTATGTAGACTTGTGTAATGTGTAACTGTAAATATTGTAATTTTTGTTTAGTCTAAGTGTAATCATTTATGTAGAACAATCAATTGATTTATTTTACAATACATCACTTTACTGTACGCTCATTGGTGTGGATTCATTGTCTGCTTGCTCAAAAGAACCAGAAACCCTAGTAAGTGGGTTGAGGTATATTGATATTATTATTAATGATATAATATACATAGAAACTTATACAGTTGGTCTTGCCCTTATGAGACCCCCTGACACAGACCTGCTCCTTGGGTACTGCACCATTACCTTTCCCCAGACAGAAGGAGGCAGAGGGAGATTGTGGTTGGTGCGGGCCCAGAAGCTGAGTGGGGTTTGCAGCTGGGGCCCAGTCTGATGCTGAACAGATTCCACTCTCCAGTTGGAGGAAATAATAGTATTTTTTTCCAAGAACAAACCCCCCATACAAACACTCTCCCCTTACAGCAGGAGGGTGCTCCAGGTCATGTTGGGGCACAAGCTGCACAAAGTGAGTGAATGCTTCAGCTCACTTATGTGACATATAATTGTGGAATGTGTCAACTAATCCTATATCACACGTATGTGCATACTGAGCAAGCTGGGACATACACAGAATGAGGGCTACAGTGTCCCAGCTTACCATGTAACAAGACATTAGCATGTGCATAATGATATGGAGTTTCCTCCAGTAGCACCCATGAAGAGGGTTTCTTGAAAAAATTATGTTGTTTCCCCAAAAAGAGTGTTGGCTCTGTTGACCTGCACCTGCAGTAGAGGAAAAAGTTTTGATGGTTCCCTCCAGTGGTGCCCTTTAAGTTCCTTGTACCATAGTGCCTTACTGTTATGATGTTACTGGCCCTTTAAGAGATATAAAGGAACATTCGTTTCAAGAAAGGGTTGGTTGGCTTTTCAGCTAGTGGCAAGTTTTCTTATAATAAAACATATGGTGCCATGTGAGTCCAGGGACTGTACGGGTTCATTTGCTGTTTTGGAGTCAGAAAAGAAAGTTTCCTTTTCTGTAGCAAACTGAAGGCAACATCACATCCTGATATATTCTCCTTACTATTTGTTTAGAGAATGGCCAGGAATCTGAGTGGAGCAAAGGGTTGCATTTGATGGATATGTGTCCCTTTTTCAGCCTTATCTATTATGAATGTTACTGTACTTTACATCTCAACTGCTAAAGCCAAAGTACTTGCTGAACCAGATCCTTGCTGAGCTGCTTCCTGAAAGCTCTCTAACAAGAGCAGATGCCGGTAACTTACTGTAGCTGCAGGTAAGTGACATGTGAAATGAAAACAGGACCAAAGAAAAACTACAAACAAATGCAAATGAGCTTCGGGTAGTGATGGCTGTTTTACCACTTTCAGCCAAATATATGTTTGGAATCACGTTCACTGGCTTTACAATCTTATTCACCCAGTGGACCAGCTTTAGGATTGCCACCAGGCCAGTATTCAACAACCTAGCCAGTAAAATAGAAGCTCTAGCGCACTGGCTGGTAAATAAAGGCATGTCCATTGTTCCACCCAAGCCCACCCAGTTATGCCCCAATTCACCCAGTCACTCCCTTGCTTGACCTGTCCAATTATTCCAGTGAAAAGCCAAATCTCTGTTCCTACCACAACCAGCTTCAACTGCCCCCTTATTTCACCACCACACCCCCTTTGCATCACCTTACAGCTTGCATATACCTTAATTTAAAGGGGAAGCCAAAGCTCTGAGAGCTTGTGTGTGCACTCACACACCTGCCAACATATAAGAATAGAATATTTTAGGACACGACTGCAATCCGCTCTAGTCAACCAAGTTGTTGTTTTTGGAAGTATATTAAGTAAAATTGCCACCCTGCTATGTGTTCAAGGGTGTTTTATTTCCAATTGGCACTGTATTTATCCTGCCATGTATTCTGGGGTATTAGATTTCTTATTGGTACTGTATTTATCCTGCCATGTATTTTGGGGTATTACATTTCCAAATGGTACTGCATTTATCTTGAACTGGAACAAAGTAAAGCTGAGCACACTCCCTCCTTTCTTCAGATGGCCTGGTGCACAATGCAAGAGGGTACGGCAACCCCCAAAAGGACAATTGTATAGGAATACACTGGCACTCAAGGCGATTAAAGTGCAGGGTTACCCCTTGCTGTTTATTTCGTGCGAACGTGTAACGTTTCGGGGCAAGCCCCTTTATCAAGCATACTGAGTGCCAGTGTATTCCTATACAACTGCATTTATCTTTCCATGTATTCTAGGGTTTTAGATTTTCAATTGCCACTGCCTTTATCCTGCCATGTAGTCTGGGGTATTAGATTTCCAATTAACATTATATTTATCCTGCCATGTATTCTGGGGTATTAGATTTCCAATTAACATTACATTTATCCTGCCATGTATTCTGGGGTATTAGATTTCCAATTAACACTACATTTATCCTGCCATGTATTCTGGGGTATTAGATTTCCAATTAACACTACATTTATCCTGCCATGTGTTCTGGGGTATTAGATTTCTAATTGGTACTGTATTTATCCTGCCATGTATTTTGGGGTATTACATTTACAAATGGTACTGCATTTACAGTATCTTGCCATGTATTCTAGGGTTTTAGATTTTCAATTGCCACTGCCTTTATCCTGCCATGTAGTCTGGCGTATTAGATTTCCAATTAACACTATATTTATCCCGTCATGTATTCTGGGGTATTAGATTTCCAATTAACACTATATTTATCCTGCCATGTATTCTGGGGTATTAGATTTCCAATCAGGGCTGGATTTACATAGTGGGTGCCCCTAGGCCCACTGCCATTTGTAACCCATGTCCCCTCCCCTTTATTCGTGCATATTTTCATCATTTGGACCGGCGCAATGAGGATTGGCGCATGGGAAATTTAAAAAATGATTGTATCTCCATCGTATCACCTGTGTTTTTGAACAAACGTGGGTGTGGATGGGCAGCATGCCGCCCCCCTAAAATCCTGCCGCCCTAGGCCCGGGCCTTGGTGGCCTTTCCACAAATCCAGTCCTGTTTCCAATCCGCGCTGCATTTATCCTACCATGTGGTCAGTGGTATTATATTTCCATTTGGCACTGCATTTATCTTTCCATGTGTTGTGGGGTATTCGATTTCCAGCTGGCACTACCTTTATCCTACCCAGTATTCTGGGATATTAGATTTCCAATGGGCACTGCATTTATCCTGCCCTGTGTTCTCGAGTATTAGATTTCCAATTGGCACTGCATTTATCCTGCCATGTGTTCCAGGGTATTAGGTTTCTAATTGGCACTGTATTTATCCTGCCATGTATGCGGGGGTATTAGGTTTCCAAATAACACTGCATTTATACTGCCATGTATTTTGGGGTATTAGATTTCAAATTGGCACTGCATTTATCCTGCCCTGTGTTCTCGAGTTTTAGATTTCCAATTGTCACTGCATTTATCCTACCATGTGGTCAAGGGTATTTTATTTCCATTTGGCACTGCATTTATCTTTCCATGTGTTCTGGGGTATTATACATAGAAATGGCCCTAGAATGCTAGAAGTCTGTATAGAAAAAAATTTGGGAATCCTGTCGAAGCCTCACTATGACCAGCAATGGAAATGCCTCTGTGTTTATAAATAAGTGATAAATAGACGTGCAAACACCCCTACTCTGGCCCAAAATATGCAGAAGAAATTAATTGCAAAGGAATAATGTTCATTCTCTAAAATCATTTCCCTTATTATTCCGAAAACATGCATTTTTTCCATTAGCCACCAAATGAATATGTATATTTCCTTTTGTACTGGCGAGATTAATATGACTGGGAACAACTGAGGTATCGGCCTTTTACAGAATGTGTTTGAAAATACATTTTCATTCCTGATTAGGGAAATGTGCAAATGGAATCAAACTCTGCCACCTTTCATCTTTATACCGAAAATTGATTTCCTAGGATGTTTAATTTGCAAATAATGAAAACCGCAGCCTGATCAAACACACACACACAAAGACAAATTGCCAGGGATTTCTCTCGTTATGCTAGAAGGTTCTAATTCCTAATAAGATTAGAACAAGTAGGTTATTAAAAAAAAAAGTCTATATTAAGGCAAATCATTCTTATTTACCTAATTCCGAGGTTTTCGAAAAGTATTAAAAATAATGGTCGCAGAGGAGCTCTTTGTTTTGGGGAGATTTTCACCTAACGAATTCCTTTCGCGCACGTGACGTCAAATGGTTTGTTGCTGAATGCATTGCCCAGTAATTGAGACTAATTATCAAAGTATCTAGTGATTTTTTTTTTCAAGGCACAGAATCGCAGTTTCTGCTCAAAGAATTAATTCTCTCCTACTTGATCTTCCCCTTTCCTTTAAGCCAACTTGTGTGTTCATCTTTGTCTGTTAGTAGTTACTAGGGCCAGTTAAGAGTAATTGTCCAATGTAAAAAGTGTAGACGCACCAGTTGACATGTTGGGTTTGGGTGTCAGAGGTAGTGGATCCCACCATATTAAGCACTCAAAAAATCCAACATTGGCAGTTCAATTAACATTAAAGGACATGTAAACCCCCACACACACAAAAATGTAATCCGTGAATGGCCTCTTTGAAGGCTGCAGCATCCCCTTAATCACTTAGTATTCTTTCTTCTCCTCTAACCCACTTTGGCCCTATCCCTCAGGAATTTACTTTGGCTGGTGGCTAATGAGCATGCTTAGTTCTTCTCAACTCTAAACATGGCCTCCAGTCTAGCAGCCCATAGACATTCTTGGGTTTTGAGCTTGGCTTAACCATTACAGTGCTCAACCCAAGCAGGACTTTCTATCAAAGTAAATTCTGCCTTTGTAAGGCCGCATTCTTTATTGCATTAACTTTACAGCGCATGTTTGCTGTTCACAGATGTAAATGTCACTGGCCGCCAGTCAAAAGCTTCTATTTATTTTAGGAAAATGTGATGGCTCTAGCAAATGGAGGGGATAAATGCAGCACAAATTATGCCATGTGGGTGGGGGAGATGGATCAAACTTATATACATGGTTGGAAAATGTAGCCTTTACATGTTAGTTATATTTTTATTAAAGTTTACGTTCCAAAAATGTTGGATGATTTTTTGGACAGACATAATATCAAAGGCTATTGTGATACTAAGCTCTATAGTTAGTATCGATATGGGGATATAGAATTTATGTAAAATTAGGGAGGGGTGTGTGTACAGACAATTTTTTTCAACTCAATTTAACTATGTAACTATATAACTATATAAAAGCCTTAAGTGTTTCGTGCTGCAAAGTACTTAATTATAAGCTCACTAGGTTCACTAAGTTTTGGTTTCACCATAAGATCTGACAATCTGGAATGCCAGAACAACCCCAATGATAGGGGAGCCTTAACCGTGCCCTATACATGTTCTAGGACCCAATGAAGTTTCTAGATTGTAGGGCTTCTCCTTTCTTGAATCTTTTGCATCAGAGAAATAACCTTTGGATGACAATTTCTTGAATCAATCCTGCAATAGAAATCAAGGGAATAAACCTTATCTAAAAGCTAATTTTATTCATGATCAAGCTAATGCTGAAAGATTTAATGTAAGTTAATTCAATTTTTTTTTTTTGCTGAAGGCAAAATACCCAACTAGAGGCCACTCTTTGGGTCAGAGACCCCCTTGTTAAATGCCAAAGTTACAGACAGAGGGAAACATTGGTGTATCAGTCATTTCATCAAGAATATCAAGGATAGCAAGTTTCCACCTCAAATTGACTTTCATGCTAGATATTATGGGTATCTCATAGAGCAAAAGTACTTTTTCCCCAAGTCTCACCTTAAAGGGCATGTAAAGTCTAAAATAGAATAAGGCTAGAAATGCTGTATTTTGTATACTAAATATAAACATGAACTTACTGCACCACAAGCCTCATCAAACAAATGATGCTTTCAAAGTTGGCCACAGGGGGTCACCATCTTGTAACTTTGTTATAGATCTTTGCAAGACCAAGACTGTGCACATGCTCAGTGTGATCTGGGCTGCTTAGGGATCGTCATAAACAAAGCTGCTTGAGTTCTGCATGGCTGGGAAGTAAGGCGGGGGCTCCCCCTGCTGTTCATAAGTATGATTGTTTCCCTGCAGAGCAGTTAGGGACTGTCTGACAATTCCTATCCACAGCAGTAAATGAAGGGAGAATTTCACTGCATACAGTCAGGTTTCTTATAAAAATGGTACACATTTTTTAATTAAAGTATATTGGAGATAGGTTTCTTTTTCATTAAAGAAAGTAAAAATGTGATTTTATTCTTTTGACTTTACATGCCCTTTAACTGCAAATCATTCTGAACCCCCCACCACTTTTCCAGGATGGTAGGTTGAGAAATGCTGCTTTGTTTCCCAGGCTGATTTCAGATTTGAGGAATCAACAACGTTCTCTGTAATTCCAAGCTTGATAAAATCATTTACTTGACTTCTACCGGCGAGTGACATCACTACAGGAGATGCCGTGGTCTAGAAATGGCAATAAATCCTGAGCCGGGGGCCTACAGGCATCTACTTATACCACAGCTTGGCAAGCCACTTCATCTTCCTGTACTTAAGAAGCTATTTACGTGACAGGAATATTATAAAACTAAATAATAGGGGATTACAAGCTACAAAACGCCCCGGCAGTTCCATTCTTCCTAATAAAACCTGCTGTTCCTCGCAGATGTTTGATCCCATTACACATCAAAGTCAGACTCACAGTTTCCCTTGATGGGTGTCACAAAGACAAAGTCATATGCAATCAATAAGGTTTTATATCGGTGAGTAACGGTTACGGCGGCCTCTTTAAGGGGCCACACACAGCAGCCCCAAAGAGCAAAGCTCCATCAATAATACCGATACCTGATTTAGCCCCATCAGCATTTTATCTCTGTTCAATTAAAACTAGCCTTGAATGTGGGCCTTCACTTCATTATTCCTGTCAATAATACAATAAAGTCACAGTATGTAAATATGCAGAAATTGCTAATGAATCTGCACATTAATTAACCCACTGGGGGGTGCCAGAATATTCTAGCACCGTTCTATACCTCGCTGTGGGCATGCGGTATTTATTTCAAGTAGACAGATGCGTGATCGCTCCTAGGTGATTTTATTTCGGGAACTTTCTAATTATTGCATTTCTGTTGAAATTTAATATAAAGGTGCCAAAACACCGCAGCGTGGTGTGCATGTATGTATATAAATATAGATAGATAAAGACAGATATTGATAAAAATTTGATGAAACTGTTAAAAGTACTACACTCATAGGGGAAAATTCACTAAAGGGCGAAGTGACTAACGTTAGCCAAAATTCACCAGCGTGACGTCATTTCGGTACTTCGCCGATTTACTAACAGGCGCTGGCCGTAACTTCACTAGCGAAGGAGATAGACTCTAGCGCTACTTCGAACTCTTACTCCAGGGGAAGTTTCGCTTTGGCGAAAGAGCGTTACTTCGCAAATTCACTAAGATGCGCATTTTACTGAACGTTACCTGTTCCGCCAGACTTGCCTTCGCCAGCTCAGACCAGCAAAGTGCAATGGAATATATAGGGCTTCTTCAATTTTTAGTTGAAAAATGTTCCCAAAAAGTCCCAAAAAACGATGGCGTCTTTTAGTTTTTTCAGGGTGATAGGCTGCAAAGTCCAGACATTTTTTTGGTACCCGGCTTCCCCCCTACATTTCCTAACATATGGCACATAAACTATACAGTGGGCTCATGTGTAGGGCAATATAACAACTTTATATTCTTTTATTAAGGTTTCCCGGACTTGTGTAGTGTAATGTATTTGCTGCAACATATACGTCCATTCAAATTTAACTTCCCGCCGTATGCAAATTAGCCAACGCTAGTGGCAACTTCACTTCGATTGGTGCCGTAACGCTAGTGCAACTTCGCCGGAGTTCGGCGCCCTGGACGCAACTTCAGGTTTTAGTGAATTAACGTTGTCCTGGCGAATCTACGCCTGGCGAAGTGTTGCGATGTGAGTGAAGCCGTCACTGGCGAATTTACAGAGGTTAGTGAATTTGCCCCACAATGAGAAAGGTGTATTAAGGAGAGTAAGAGAAATTGGAATAGTATATTGGAAATAAAGGAAAAATAAGAAAGAGAAATTGGGTATTAAAAGATAAAGTAACACACGCCTCCATTATATATTAGAATATTTTAACATAAAGGTTTTTTAAAGAAATCCAGTGTAAAATTAACAAGTGTGTGTACGGTATAACTTTAAATGTACTCGAGATGGTTTATATTGCCGTCTATAAAGTTTGCCTTTGATGTAATAAGAAACTATGCTCTGAGGAAGTGGCGTTTGAGGTCACGAAACGCGTCAGCAGCTTGACTATCTGAACTGCACCCGTTTGCCATAATATAATGGTCTTTTAATGGATGGAAATAAAGATGGAATGATTTAACTATAACTGTGGTTGATCCATGGCTGTGAGTATAGTATACGTATTGATAAAATACAGTCAAAGTTGGACCGGGGGGTCCAGGGGAAACCATCGGGGGTGCTGCATCCCTTGACCCCCAGCCCCAGCTGCCTTCAGCTTTGTTCTTTAACATGGTCATGGAACATCTCTAATGATATAGAGAGTTATAATAACCTTATGTTTTACAGTAATGGTACATTATTCACTTTATAATTGGTACGTTTATAACTTAAATCAACATTAGAACTGACATGCACCTTCTTACTGTGTAAAGATATGGCAGCACCAGCAGCAGGCACGGCCATGGGTGCACAGTGAGAGCAGCCCTAACAGGTCCTATTTGCACTGCGATAGGTGTTGCATTAACAACGTGCCCATAATAGAATCTGTTAGCAACGCTCTTACAGGAGTGGTGACAGACTGCAAGAAGCAGAGTTCTGGGCAAGTGCAGCACTGTGGGCACAAGGCAGTCCTTAACCCAACATCTGCAGTGGGTATGTTCTCCTGCATTTTGTTCTGATGGCACTCCCAGGGGCGATCCTAGGCCCTCTGCCACCATGAGGCGGCTTGCTGCTACCACCCCCCCTACACTCACCTTTTTAGCACCAGAGGAGGTCCAAGTGGGTCCAGAATTCCAGCACAGAAAAGCAAATTTGCAGCATTTTTGCCATCCCTGGTAATCAGTAGAGCAATGCCGCCCAAGGGGAGTTTCTCAACTTGCTTCATTGGCACAGCATCACTGGATGCTCCCTAATTTGTGTGCAAGCTATAGGATGCCCACGTGCTGCCCTCTGTCCACCCCTTATAAATAAGGAAGGTACAACTCCTTACTTTCCAGTCTATCCTGGATGTGCAAAGAATTGTGCATTCAGGAGCAAACTTCATGGCACCAGTGAAACTTTATGGTGGTCTTAAAGGAGAACTAAAGCCTAATTAAAGAAGTAGCTAGAAATGCTGTACATTATGTTTTATGCTTCTGTACCAGCCCAAGGCAACCACAGCCCTTTAGCAGTAAAGATCTGTGTCTCCAAAGATGCCCCAGTAGCTCCCCATCTTCTTTTCTGCTGATTCACTGCACATGCTCTGTGCTGCTGTCACTTACTGAGCTTAGGGACCCACTCACAATATACAGTACACATAGAATAGAAATGTCACAATATAAGGCTGATTAGTAATTAATACAGATAATTACTACATGGCAGCACAGAAACCAGTGCAATTAGCATCAGAATTTAATAATCAGCAAACCTGTAGCATCAGCTTATATTACAGCCAGGGAAGCTCATTTTCTGCTGGATAATTAGTGACGAGCCCTAAGCTTAGCTTTTCAACAGCCAATCAGAGCCCACTGAGCATGTGAGTGTCACAGACACTTCCCAAGATGGTGACCCCCTGTGACAAGTTTGAAGTCCTGGATCATTGCTGCTATTGACAAGTTGAAACTTTAGCCTCATGCAATAAGTTCACTATATAAAACATGGCATTTTTAGCCACATTCATTTTTAGGGTTTCCTTTAAGGGAAGAATCAATGTGTCTTCATGGACTAAAACACTCAAGCAGCAACCAGGACATCAGGAAACCCTTACGGAAAGTAGTGACGGGCGCATTCGCAATGAACTTTTGCGTTTTGCCGCTGGAGAATAAATTCAAGAAACTGGAGTGAAAATTCTCCGGTGAAAATTCACAGACATCAAAATAATTTTGGATGCATGTCGGAAAAGTTTCTCGTGTCAAAACCACCAAGCGTCAACATTATTCAGACGCCCATTGACTTTAACGCCAGCGTCAAAATTGAAGCAAGCATCAGAATTGATGCCGGCGTCAAAATTGATGCAGGCTTGAAAACTCGCGTTTTGCTACTTAATTGCCGTTTTGCGAATTTTGCGGGAAATTTGCTAATTTTCTGGTGAAACGCCCTTCATTATTCACAAGGAGAAGGGGCAGGGAGTAGTTAACTGTCAGTTAAAGTGTCAGTTAAACCCGTGCTGTTTACCAGACTAGAACACTCTTATGGCAGCTCCCATGTTTAGGGACATGCAATAAAAGACGTAAACGTAATAAAAAAAAATCAATAATAAGAATAAAACTGTGCTTTTTGCCGAGTAATCAGGTTCATTAGAGAGTTTATTGCACCGCAAACATTATCTCCTTTGCTTGTAAAATCTCTCTCTGAATGTTACTGTTCCATAACTGCACAGAACCTGCCTGTGTAACTACCTCTGCTTAAATATTCATTGCCTGAGAAGTGTGATCAGCACCAGAAGCCGATGTAATTGTTTTATATTTAGCTTATCAGAACTAAATCCATCAGGGCTGCATTTCCTAAATCGGAGGTTTTTCCAGGACCCTAAAGCGATGCCCCTCTGAAGAATATCCTCATGCCGGCACAGATGGCTCTGTCATTAGCTCTGGTGGATCTGTCAACATGACTGATCCGCTAACGGACCCTCTCGTGCTCACGTGAGGATGCCTTTAAATGCTGCGCTGCTGAGGGGGTCCTGAGGACTGGCTTTGACAGCCTGTGATTTAAAAGCTCCAGGCTTTCTCAGAAGATGCAAATGCCTGAAACAGTAAATAGCAGTGAGGTTGAAATAGACGTCTCCTCTGTGGCCCAGTGCTTTCAGTGCAGTGTTAGATGCCCGGCAGTGCTATGGATTCTCCTGCTACAGACGAAACAACACTTTCCACTTATTATGCTCAATAGCTGAAGCTCATCTTAAAATAAACTTTTATTATGTTGGTTTGATAGAGACTATGGGATATTCCTGATTCAGTCGAGTGGATGAGGTTGCTCAGTACAGAGGCCATTAAAGGAGAAGGAAAGTCGTTTACTACTTGAGGGTGCCAAATGTTAGGGACCCCAAGTGATTGTATTGACTTACCTGAAAGCCCAGGCTGGTGCTCCTATCAGCAGAAAACTACACCGGCCTGGAGTTATACCAGTGAGCACCACGGAACTATCCTCTTCCATCTTTCTCCTTCTTCATGCAACTGTGCATGCACAGTAGAACGAAAAGCTTAACTTTAACTAAAAAGTCGACTTTTTCATTATACTGCACATGCGTTTGCCCCGTGAAATTTGAAGAAAGAAGAAGATGGAAGAGGATCACTCCGTGGTGCTTGCTCTAATAACCCCGGGCCGGTGCAGTTTTCTGCTGATAGGAGCACCGGCCTGGGGTTATACCAGTGAGCACCACAGAGCAATTCTCTTCCGGCTTCTTCTTGCTTCAAATTTCCCAGGGCCAATTCGAAGCAACTTTTTGATTGGTTTTCATTATTTATTTTTTATGCTCTTATAGTTATTTGCCTTTTTCTTTAGACTCTTTGTAGCTTTTAAACGAGTGTCGCTGACCCCTTCTAAAAAAACAAATGCTCTGTAAGGCTACAAATCTATTGTTATTGTTAGTTTTTATTACTCATCTTTCTATTCAGGCCTCTCCTAATCATATTCCAGTCTCTTATTCAAATCAATGCGTGGTTGCTAGGGTCATTTGGACCCCAATTACTAGACTGCTTAAATGCAAATTAAAGAACTGCTGAATAAAAAGCTAAATAACTCAAAAACCTTTAATAATAAAAAATGAAAACCAATTGCAAATTGTCTCAGAATATCAATTTCTACATCATACTAAAAGTATACATTTCTAAAACAGCCATCAAGAAACTGCAGATTCCCCTTCATAGGAAACCATACATTGAATTATTAAAAGGTACAGCGTACAATAATATTGTGTTTATTACAGAACATCATGAGCTGGAGAGAAAATGCAGCAATGTTCCTGCTAATTATATAGAAAGCAATGTATTCCTTAACTGTGCATTATATAGTGAATAAAGTACCCCCTCTTGTAAAATATAAGGATATTATTAGTTACTGAGGAGTTTCATGACCATATAAAAACACGAGGCCGAAGGCCGAGTGTTTTTATACAGGTCATGGAACTCCGAGGTAACTTCTAATATCCTCATATTTTACAACTGGGGGTACTTTATTTATTATAATACACAAATTTTAGTGAGTCATGTGACAGAAATGACATCACTACTCACCGTTTATAACTGATGACATCACTACTCACCGTTTATAAGGATATAATTTACAGGATATTCATGGCTTTTGTGTATTATATAAGGATACTGGAAATTAAGGCACAAGGCTGCTGGTCGTAGTTATACATTTGTAAATGGTAAGTTATTCAATAAAATGTGAGATTCATACAGTCAATTCTTACAGTCTAAGTGGATGGGAGGATAACATACAGGTACAAATTGGAGATGGAAAAGTGCACAAGGTAAGACATAGTGAGTAGGGTCAGGACTAGGCTAATGTTCTAGTGCTCCAAAAGGTAGACTCTTAGTTTTTTCTTGAAGAGATTAAGAGAGGATTCCTTAAGGAGGAATTCAGGGATGGAATTCCAGAGGGAAAGAGCAGCAAGATAGAGGGTTTGAGATGAGAGGTGGCTGTGGATGTTGTGAAGAGAAGGTGACTCTGAGAAGATCAGAGAAGACGACCAGGAACATATAGCTAGACAAGAGAAGAAATGTAGTGAGGAGCAGAGGAGTGAGGTATATGAATGTCAGTAAAAGGGTTTTATATGTTATCCTTTGCTTAACAGGCAGCCATGCTAAGGATTTTAGTTGGGGTTGAGCAGGTTCCCTTTTAGGAGAGAGGAGAAGGATCCTGGTAGCAGAGTTTAAGATTGATTGGAGGGGAGATAGATGGGAATCAGGAAGACCAGTTAGGAGGAGATTGTAATAGTCTAAATGGGATAAGATAAGGGCATGGATTAGTGTTTTGGCTGTTGTTTGTGAAAGAAACTGACATATCTTTGATATATTGCGAAGAAAGAAACGAAAGGGTTTTAGCAGTATTATTAATATGGTTAGAGAAGGAGAGGGACTGGTCAAAGATGACCCCTAAGCAGCGTGCCATCAATAGTAATGATGAAAGGAAGAGAAGGACTCGGTTTGGGTGGAAAGACCATGAGCTCAGTCTTGGCCAAGTTGAGCTTGAGGTGGCGTTGGTTCATCCAGGAAGAGATAGCTACTAAAGCAGTCTGATATCTGGGCGTCAGAGGTTAGTGAGGGAGTGTCTAAATTTATGTGAATGTCATCGGCATACAGGTGATATTTAAGGCCTAATGGAGATATAAGGTCTCCTAAAGAGAGAGTGTACAAGGAGAACAACAGAGGACCAAGTACAGAACTCTTAAGTCTACTAGAAAATCATGTAAACATTAAATAAACCCAATAGGCTGGTTTTGCTTCCAATAAGGATTAATTATATCTTAGTTGGGATCAAGTACAAACTACTGTTTTATTATTACAGAGAAAAACTAAATCATTTTTAAAAATTTGGATTATTTGGATAAAATTGAGTCTGTGGGAGAAGGCCTTTCTGTAATTCAGAGCTGTCTGGATAATGGGTTTCTGGATAACGGATCCTATACCTGTACTATGAAAGAAAATGCAATTTGGAGGAAATTCCAAATATACATTTGTAGCACACCCTTGAGTGTACTTTTGCTGTGTATTAAGGCTGTGTGTGACCAGGCTAACACTGCTTGTAGTGTGCCCCAGACCCCCAGTGTACTCCCTGCAACTCCCGGTACCTGGAGTAGATTAATGCAGCAGGATATTCAGCCAGACAGTTTCTTTGCAGTAAACTATAACTTGTGTATTAACAGAGAACAGTGGCAAAGTCGTAGTTCACAAGCACTTTGATGTTCACAGCAATCATAGAGTAGCTTCAAACAGCAATATTCCCTCTAGGGGGGTACAAGGTACATCAGACTGGCTAATATTCAATAGATCTCAAAGTCGCAGCAACAATAGACTTGGGGAATAGTTACCACTCTCACTGGGCACTATCCCTCTGGTGAAGCACTAAGGCATGGGTTTCTCAGCCTGAGGTCTTGTATCTTGGCACCGGACTTGATCCTCACCTCACCCACTGTATTCAGCCTGGGGTCTTGGGTCTTGGTATCCTATCTGGTCCTCAACTCACCCACTGTAGTCCCTGCTCTAGTGGTTCAAATACCACGGGGTCCTAACCCCACTATTTCTCCTCGTTGGAGCCACATCTGCTCACTAGCTACCCTGTGCTTACTCTCACTCCTAGAGTGACTATTACTGTATTCACTATCACTAACTTACACTTAACTAACTTCACCAGCAGACCTGAACCTGTAGTACCTCTCAGTGAGGCAAAGTCCCAGGACAGACCCAGACCGCATGGTGCTAAACCCCTTTATATTGACAAACAGTGCCATCTAGTGGACAATCTCCATGAACTAATGTGGACCCAGCAAGGGACATAGCTGCCTGAGTTAACTAAAGGACCCTTAGGTGCCCAAATACTACAGGGGAACTGCCTGAGTAATTTAACCCAAATCTCAGGGTCCCTACACATTTATTACACATTGCCACTGGTTTTAAAGCTGTTTGCAAATCTAATTGTTGCTGAAAGTGGTGTTTGTTTATCCCTTTCTGGTCTCTGGTTCTGTCGCTTGAAACAATGATGCAAAATATCAGTTCTTGTACAGGTCTATTAATCCACTGGCCTCTGCTACATTGTTTCACAGGATATAATATATATTTATATAATAATTATTTATGCAATATAAATACAGGCAGATCCTGCTTTCAACGGCAAATAATATTATAACTATAACAAATATTGAATTAGTGTAACACATTGGGGGTTATTTATCAAAGTCTGAATTTATCTCAACATTTTCTGCTGCAAACTCCAGTCAAATTCTTTCGGTTTTTGAAGCTTATTTGTTATTACATTTTCCCGAAAAATTAGCTTTATGAGAAAAAAATCATATTTTTACGATTTTTTTCATTCGAATTTCAAATTTTTTTTGGAGTTTTCACCCATAAACCCAGAATTCTTATGTTTTTTTTGCATGAAAACTCAGAAAACTTTTTTTTTTGCACAAAACCCAGCGCACATCAAAAAATCAATGGGACTCCCATTGACTTATATGCAACCTCAACTTCTTTGAGATGCCGGATTTTCCGATTCTGACTTTTGAATGAGAAAAAAAATCGTGATTTTTTTAAAAGTAGCATTTTATTACAAAAAATCATGAATTTTTCGGGATTTTTGCATTCAGATTTTAGTAAATAACCCCCTAGGTATACCAGAGATTTGCTTAGAATGAAATATTCTTTCATTAGGCCAAAAAAACGCTTTTCGGTTGAGTTCCCCTTTAAGCGTAAGAAGTTTGTGATTCATGCAGATGAACCTTGTTGCTTTGCAGAACCAGTGGTGTTAATGGTCTGTTTAAAATCCTGCTGAACCTTCATAGAAGGTGGAAGTTTATTTTTCCGCTTGCAAAAGAGAGCAAAGAGCTGCAAAGGTTAATGTGATTATCATAAGGCCGGGGCATACATCTGCATGCATAATACGCCCGTGTTATCCAATTATCGGAGGCACCCAAGCTTTTCATATTTTCAGGGAAAAAAAGTAGAAGTTTAGTGTGGTTGGTTTTACTAATGCGGCTCTGCATTTAATCACTGCCTAAAAAGAATCAAACTCAATGGCTAATCATTGTTTCTTTATATAGTGCCATCAAGCTTCACGGATTATGATAACAGGAGATCCTTAACAAGCAAGGATCATCAAATGAAACAGATAAATTGCCTACGCTTCATACTGATGGGAAAGAACATGAAATTTGTACAGGTATAGGATCTGTTATCCAGAATGCTCACGACCTGGGTTTTTTGGATAAGGAGTCTTTCTGTAATTTAGATTTGTCTTCTAAAAAATCATGTAAACATTAAATAAACCCAATAGGCTGGTTTTGCCTCCAATAAGGATTAATTATATCTTAGTTGGGATCAAGTACAAGCTACTGTTTTATTATTACACAGATAAAAGAAATAATAAAAAAAATTGGATTATTTGATTATAATGCAGTCTATGGGTTTCCGGATAACAGATCCCATACCAGTTTAATCAATTTAGTAATACACTCATGTTCCCATACCCAAAGAACCCTACACTCAATTACTCCTTTGAAACAAAAAAAATCATGTGCCACCAATTTCCATAAAAATTTTAATTTTTCATGAAAACTAGCAGAAGGTAAGGTTTTATTTCCAAATAATTAATCAGCTAAGGGATCTTAGACCTGGGAGCATTAATGGTAAAAAAAAAATATATTTTTAATCTGGTTACATTTTTTTCCTTTAAATATTGAGTATCACAAACAAAAAATGAAATATTATTGGAATTCAGTTCAGATCTACAAAACATAGGGGACAATTAATTAACATTCAGTCATTTTTTTTTGTGGATTGATATTAATTGGTTTATTTTTCACATCGGAACAATTTAAGCGCACTTGTGGTTTGTATTGATCAATGTTTTTGAATGGGTGTTAAAGCTCTGAGATTTAACACTCCGTAACCAAAATATTAAAGGTATAACAGAATCATAAAAATGTAAAAGGTTTATTGATATCAGATACAAGCTATAAACATGGGCCCAGTGTGTTTCAATTCAGTAAGGGAAGGAAAATATTTTTAAAAGGTAATTTGCATGTACAATTAATGTTTCTGAGGGGTGTTAGAGCTGAAATCTCTAACACAAGCAAAAAGTTTATTTGTATCAGACACAAGCCATAAACATAACCATAATGTGTTTTGACCCAATAAGGGTCTTCACCAGGAGAAGTAAGGTTAAACCATTAAAAAGGCAGTTTGCATGGAGGAGTCATGTTCCTGAGGGGTGTTAGAGCTCCGAGCTCTAACATAAGCAAACAGTTTATTTATTATAAACTTTTATAGTGAAAGCCATGAAAACAGGTCCAATACATTTCCACCTAATAAGGGTCTACATCAGTGGAATAAAAATACAAAAAAGGCAATATTCATGAAGGATTGACATTTCTGGGGGGTGTTGGAGCTTTGATCATAACACCCTATAGCCAAAATATGATAGTTGTAAAAATGCAAAAATTTATTTACACCTGACACAAGCCATAAATACAATGCATTTCAACCCAATAAAAAATAGCAGAAAAATAAAACAAAAAAGGCGGTTGGTATGGGGAAGTAACATTTCTTAGGAATGTCAGATTTCTGGTCTCTAACACCAAAGCTAAAATATTAAAGCAGTGACACAAACATAACAAATGCAAATGACTTAATGAAATCAGACAGAATTAAAAAATATAATCCCGGCACATTTCAACCAAATATAGGTTTTCACCAGAAAAACAAGTCTATTTGCACGGGGATTAACATATATGAGCCACAATATTGAAGAATAGCAAATCTTAAAAATGATGAATAGTTTGTGCCAGACAAAATCCATAAATATAACCCCAACCCGTTTCGACCCATAAAATGCAAAATTAAACCAGAAGGGAAAAAGAGAAAACAGAAGGCAAAAGAGGGTTAGAGATTCATGGAAGAACCACCCAAAAGATATGGGAAGTATTACATTTTATTGGGGAACTGTCATTAAAATACAAAACATCCTCAAAAATCGAATGTTTAAAAAATATGTTTAATGAATAGCCTGTCCCCAACCTCTAACACTTAGGGGCCGATTCATGAAGCTCGAGTGAAGGATTCGAATGAAAAAAATTCGAATTTCGAAGTATTTTTTTGGTACTTCGACCATCGAATTGGTTAAATTCATTCGAATTCGAACGAAATCGAATGAATCGAACGAAAAATCGTTCGACTATTCGACCATTCGATAGTCGAAGTACTTCCCCTTTAAAAAAAACTTCGACCCTCTACTTCGGCAGGTAAAACCTACCGAAGTCAATGTTAGCCTATGGGGAAGGTCCCCATAGGCTTGCCTGTGATTTTTTGATCGAAGGATTTTCCTTCGATCGTTGGATTAAAATCCTTCAAATCGTTCGATTCGAAGGATTTAATCGTTCGATCGAACGAAAAATCCTTCGATCGATCGATCGCAGGATTAGCGCTAAATCCTTCGACTTCGATATTCGAAGTCGAAGGATTTCAATTCGAGGGTCGAATTTCGAAGTATTTTTAACTTCGAAATTCGACCCTTAATGAATCTGCCCCCAAGGGGCAGATTTATCAAGGGTCGCATTTTGAGGGTTAAAAAACCCTCAAATTCGACCCTCAAAGTAAAATCCTTTAAATTCGAATATTGAATTCGAAGGATTTAGCACAAAAGCTTCGATCAGAGGATCGAATAAAAATCGATAAAATTGTTTGAGATGAACGATTCGAATGATTTTTAACGATCGATCGAAGGATTTTTATTCGATCAAAAAAAACTTAGAAAAGTGCTGGGGAAAGTCCCCATAGGCTAACATTGGACTTCGGTATCTTTAATCTGGCAAAGCATGAAGTCAACGTTTTTTTTACTTCGATTATCGAATGGTCGAACGATTTTTACTTCGAATCGTTCAAATCATTAGATTCGATCGAATTCGATCGAATTTGAACAAATCAATGGTCGAAGTCCCCAAAAAAAATACTTCAAAATTCGAATATTTTTTTATTCTAACTATTCACTCGAGCTTAGTAAATCTGCCCCTAACTGTAATTTTCCCTGATGTTCTGTCATTGAATATAGATATAACATTTGCTTCAGTTCCCCTTTAAAAATGTTTGTTTGTCTCCAAGAAAAGGACACGTGTGAGAAAACATGATGAAAGTGTATAAATACATACAAGGTCAGTATAAGGATCTCTTGAGTGGATTCTTTTCAGAACTGAGCCATCCACTGCAAGGAGAAGAGAGGCGTTTTAAGCATCAAGAAAGAAAAGGGGTTCTTTATAATAAGGTCACTACATTCTTTATCTGTGTTGGTTGTAATAGGCAATTACATGCATCCATTTAAATTCTATATCTTTTAATATTTAACGCTGCAGAAGGTATCCAAGGTTATCTATCTTTGTGAAAAAAAGATGATGGAAATAAAGAAAGTTTCCCTTTCTTGTAAGGTTGACGGTGATGGGCAACATTATGTAAACGCCTTATTGAAAAGCTAAGTTATATTTAGTTATAAAAATACTATATCCATGGACATGTGTAGGCGGGAGAACTTAAACCTTAAAAGTTTATGGCTAGAAATGCTGCTTGAGGAAAGGCTAATGTAAGCCGGAAACGTTGCTGTATTCTGTCTAAATAATAAATTCTAATAAATGCTTTTTAAGAAAAATTCCATTTGCTTGGTGCTGTCTAATTAATCGTGTTCTTGAAATGCTCTACTTTATATACTTATTGTCCCAGCAAAGAGCCTCAGCAGACCTATAACAGTCAGCAGATCTGTGCTGTTTCGCAAAATTTGCGTAATGCAGTGGTCAATGGGCGTCAAAATTATTTTTACGTTCGTCAATTTTGACCGAGCAACAATGTTTATACGTTGCGACTATTTGGTCCAAATGCATTGAAGTCAATGCCGTCCGAATAATTTTGACGCGCGCCAAATTTTTTTGACGCAGCAGATTTATCGCTGGCGAATGGTCACCACAGTTTGATGAATTATTTTGCTTGAAGCGAAACATGGAAATTCGCTGCTCTCGACCCCCCACCCCATTTACAACCTCCATCTGCTCCCCCCGCTCACATATCTTTTTTATATTTTTGGCTGGGCTGGAGGCAAATGTGCAGTCCCCAGGGCGAAAAACAGATCTGGGTAAGTGGGGCCCACCGGGTTTTCCCAGTGTCCTGCCAGCCCAGTCTGACCCCAATAACAGTAATGATCCAGGGCTTATAAGGGGTGTCAAAGAACCTGATACTAAAGATCTGCTTGCACATCAATTCTGGTGCTGACATATATATATATATATATATATATATATATATATATATATATATATATATATATATATATATATATATATATATATATATATATATATATATATATATATATATATATATAGTGATCGGCGAATTCACGAAGTTCGGCGAAAAATTCACGAACTTCGCGCGAAACAGCGAAAAATTTGCGAAATGGCGCCGGCGTCTCGTTTTTGACGCCGGCGCCCTTTTTTTTACGCCGGTGCCCGTTTTTGACGCCGGCGTACGTTTTTTCGGAAAAAACAATTTTGACGCTGGCGAATTTTTGCCGCGAATTTTCACGGGCGTTTCGCGAATTTATTTCCTGGCGGTGAATCGCACAAATTTGCCGCAAATTCGCACCTGGCGAATAAATTTCCCATCACTATATATATATACACACACTAAATGAAAGCAATCCACTCACGGCAAAAGTCCAGTTCAGGCAAAAATTCTTTACTGCATCATAGCAAAATCGAGCATCACCATGTTTCGATCTTAGGGTCAGTCCCTAAGCTCAGGTAAGTTACAGCCACCCAGAACATGTGCTGGAAATCGGCAGAAAATAACATGGGGAGCTACAGGGGCATCTTCGAAGGCACATGTCTTCCCTGGGCTGCGGTGGCCTTGGGCTGGTACAGAAGACTCAAGGTCTAGTACTTCTAGTCTAATTCTTTTCTGAGCTTTGGTTCTCCTTTAAATTCTTAGAAAGGTATTGGGAGGAAAAGGTTATGGGCCTTCTGCTCATTGGGATTTTTACTATAGATTATTACACAGTGATGTATCTGTTGCTGCAGTGCTTCAGGCAGGAACGATGACAAGTAGGTTGGAGTAGGTTGAAGAGACGCTGTTAAGGGAATGGCCAATATATGATGTTTCAACTCGGCTCTCACTCCTTGTTACCAGATGCTTTTGGGCATCACATGTGCTCGGCTATATTTAGAGCACAGTATAGAACTGATCCATTTATCTGGGCCTTCCATACTCTGTTAGGGTTCCGCAAAGGAGAGATCAATTAGTCCTGCATTCTGCAGCATTATAAATAAATACTTCAACTATTAGGTTTCCTTTTAGGGAAATGCAATTGGCGTGGCAGCAGAGAAATCAGTGCAGGCTGCGGCATGCATCTGAAAGAATCTGTAACTGGTAATTAAAGGGGATGGGAGAGGCCTCTCCTTGGCTCGGCTCTCACTGCGCCCACGTTGTGTGTTTCCAATAAACTAGAAATAGTGGAAATGAGTAATAATTTCCAGTAGAAATTAACTGCTGTGTTGCCTATAATCCAGCTCTGCTGTGAATCAGGCTTTCCATAGGGATTCTTTGCCAGGGGTGGGCCTTAAAGGGTTAAACGTATGAAAAAGGAAAGGGGTGAAGTAGGTCAAGTACATGGGATTGTCTGTGTAGAGGATTGGAATGAGTAACGCGTGTGTATTGGAATAAACGGGGTCCTCGTTGTCTCCCTGTGCAATCGGCTTAGGTCCTTCTGTGCTGCCGATTCACATAAAACTCCCACCTTCAATGAATGTGCTCATTGTTTAGGTGTGCTGTTTTGTCTTATCCGGGAGAAATGTGACAGTAGATTGATCCCCTGATGCCGTCTTTCCTTCCGCCAACTACAGCCCCTCCTCCAGCACCTCCTTGCCTTACTATACACACTGCCCTACAATTACTATCCCTCCTGATACAAATCCCACAGTATACATACTATCTCACATCTACACTCATATATATCTTCATTTCCTGACACCATTTAATATATACACTACATTACCAGCCTCTTATCCTGATACATCTTGCCCAACTCTACACACTATTCCACAGTATAAATGACAACATCTTGCCTTATTAGACATTTTATGTTACAGTTACAGCTAATACCATGACACACACCCTTGCCTTACTATACACACTTGCTCACAATTACAGCCCCATCCCTTGGCACTATTTTGCTTTACTATACACATTCTCACAGTTGCAGCCCCTCCAGTCTCCTAATCCTAAACTATACACACTATGCCCAGTACAAGTGATCTCATATCTGATGCCATCTTGCCTTACTATACACACTATCTTACAGTTACAATCCTAAACTCTGATTAAAAACCTCCCACTGTTACAGTTAGTGATGGGCACATTTCTCCCGTTTTGTGAAAAATTCGCAGAAAAATCATGAAATCAGAAAGTTGCGTGAAAAAATAGTGAAATTCAGACATTTTCACAAAAAAATAGTGGAAAATGGAAATTGATGCACTGGCGTTAAAGTCAATGGGTGTCCGGATAGTATTGATGATCGCTGATTTTGACACAAGCGAATTTTCAGAAATTCACAGCAAATTAGTACAAGACGAATTTTTTCGCCCATCACTAGTTACAGTCCCTTCTATGGCACTGTCTTGCTTTGCTATACACACTTATATCACAATTACACATTCTACATATTACACCACAGTTGCAGCCCTTCTCTCCTGTTACCATCTTGCTACATGTTTCACTCTATTCCAAAGTATACTTATTATTTCACATCAACAGACTTATACCTTGAAACCATCTTGCCTTACTACACACACTATCACACAGTTGCAGCCCCATTCCTTAATACATCTAGCTTTACTTTACCCCACCATCCCAAAAAAATAACAATATTTACTTACTATAATCAAAATTCCACTTTTCAAGCTCTACGCCTGATCCCATCTTTCCTAACAAGTACCCGTTGTCTCACAGTTACAGCCCCTTGTCCTGACCCCTTTTCTTCACTTCCAGAAAGCTTTTTTGGAGGCAGGTAAGTCCATTAACCCAAGTTGTCCCAGCGATAGTGATGCAGAGTCAGTTCACAGAGTCGTAACAAGTTCATTTCAGCACTGGACAGCGACTGCTCCTCCAGCATTGTAAGGCCTATGGCACATGCATTGTTTTCTCCAGTGCTGAAAACCCCTAAATGTTCCCGTGTGGCCTGTCATTTAGTTAAATGGAATTTGTAGTGATAGGCAGATTCTATTTAACTGAAGGACAGGCTGCACAGGTGCTTTTTAATCAGAAAATCCGCCCTTTAAAGGGGATATAAACCCAAAATAACAACAGCATAAACAAAACACAATACAATTCTTAGCAAGTTCCCAATATACATTCATTACACATTTGACTGTCTTTAAAGTTATTTATAAATCGAATTGCTTTTGGAAGCCATGTCTGTCCATCCATTTCTAGTCTCCACCCTGACAGGCTCCATATGGGGTTGTTTTGATATTTTAATATGATGTAATAAAAATATTTTTCAACTAAAGAGCATGCATATAGAATTTTTTTCTGAGCATTATCCACCCTGCCAGATTCTGCCATATAAAACAATGTAGCAGAAGCAGCTGATAAGCAGACCCATGGCCCTGATTTCTGCTACATTGTTTCAATAGACAGACCGTGGCCCATTGTTTAAATAATCAGCCAGGGATAAAACAGCCGCTGCTTCCAACAGCCATCCCAGTTACAAATTATTTTCAAACCATTAAAAATCTTTAGTGAATGTATATTGGAAAATTTCAGTGAATGCCATTTTAATTTAGTAAGCAGAATTTGGGGGGTTGCACCTGTTTTAGTGAATATACAACAAAATTACACATGAGCGAATCAGCAGGAAGAAAAACATTTGGAGTCGGGTGTTTACTGCAAATATTGGGTCAATGACGAGCTTATCAAGGACACCGGCTTCTCTTCTTCACGGGCAGTTCCATTCAAACAGTTGAACTACATCAATCAGACTGGCAGCATTCCCCCCACCCCCTTCTAGAGCAAAACAGAAAACATTTAGAGAGAGAATAGAATTCTAAATATAAATTGGCCCACATCTGCAAAATAAATGTGTTACTAAAGCAAGCGTTGGCATATAGGAAAATGATTCTAGGCTGACCTTTCCAATGGCATTCCTCCCATTGCTCCTCAACAGTAATGCAGCACTCTCACTGCTGAAAGACACATTTGGAACAAACAAGTATTTGTGGCTATTTGAGTGCATGTTTATTTCTAGATAGATATATGGGAAGATAGGCAGACAGACAGACATGTAGATAGATGATAGATAGATAGATAGACAGACAGACAGACAGACAGACAGACAGACAGACAGACAGATAGATAGATAGATAGATAGATAGATGATAGACAGACAAACAGATAGATAGAGAGAGAGAGAGAGAGAGAGAGAGAGAGAGAGAGAGAGAGAGAGAGAAATAGAGAGATAGAGAGATAGAGAGATAGAGAGATAGATAGATAGATAGATAGATAGATAGATAGATAGATAGATAGATAGATAGATAGATAGATAATAGAGAGATACATAGATGGATAGATAGATAGATAGATAGATAGATAGATAGATAGATAGATAGATAGATAGATAGATAGATAGATAGAGGATAGATAGATAGATAGATAGATAGATAGATAATAGATAGATAGATAGATAGATAGATAGATAGATAGATGATAGATAGATAGATAGATAGATAGATAGATAGATAATCGATGATAGATAGATAGATAGATAGATAGATAGATAGATAGATAGATAGATGATAGATAGATAGATAGATAGATAGATAGATAGATAGATAATGGATAGATAGATAGATAGATAGATAGATAGAACTAGATAGATATAAATAGATAGATACTGTAGATAGATAGATAGATAGATAGATAGATAGATAGATAGATAGATAGATAGATAGATAGATAGATAATAGATAGATAAATAGATAGATATAAATAGATATAAATAGATAGATATAAATAGATAGATAGGTGTAAGCATGCAAGTACTTGTGTGTGTATTTGATGTATGTGTGTGTGTGCGTGCCTGTTTATTGTATGGATCTATGATCCAATAACCTATTTGCATTCTGAGCTCTTGCATAATTACATTAAAACAAATTACACGGCGTAATTATTCATTATAAAAGTCCATAACATATTTATTCCGTGCCTTTAACAGAAACCCGCTCCTCTCCCAGAGAGAGAGGCATTTTTCGTCAGGGTGCAAGAGTTCACCCAATGAGTTGCCCATCCCAGGAAGATACGAGCCAGTGTTACAAATTATGTGTAATCAGCCCACTAATTGCACTCATAAATCTATGATTCCACTGATCTCACTGAGTTATTAATTCTCGCCGGCCAAACTGTACGACTATCAAACAATTTGTCACCATCCGTGTTGGTACCTGAGTGAATGCGTGTGCATGTGATGCCCTGCTACACGCCATGAAAGGAATAGGAAACATATAATTGGGTTGCTATGATACTAATTGCTTTTATGTTGGAAAACATTGGACTTTAATTGGGAGATGTGCATGGCGAGGCATTCTGTGGCGCCTGCCAATTAAGGGCGATGTCGTTATCAGTTATTTCATTGGGACAAATTGACATTGTTTTTCCTGTTTATTCACCTGATCCTCATGTGTATTGAAATTCATATCAATCATATTTACTGCACATGGGCACATCCTTAATATCCAGCTTCAACCTATTACACGAGGAAGCTGAATCTTACAGGCCACATTTCCTCTTTCCTTCATCAGTTTTTAACCCTCTTGATTACAAGTGTGTCTCATATTCTTGGATAGTTAAAACTGGGGTGGGAATTGTAGTTGGGAAGGGTTTCTAGAAATACAAGAGTTCAATAAGAGTTGAAGGCTACAGGCTGAATAACCCTGATATAAAGTGCGATTAAAGACACCTTTACTGATTTTACACAACTGTAACCCTCTTACTTTACACCCTCTTACTTTACTACATACTGTCCCACAGCTTTACTCTAGTTACACTGCACTCCATACTTGTTTTCACACACACAATACATAGTTATGCCAAGTCACTACAGAGAATAAGGCACAGGTTCATTTCAGCACTGGACAGCGACCAAGTTCCCTGTATAACAAATAAGTACAATAATCATCTATAGATTCTTCAGCAGTAGAGTCAACATGAAAGGCTTAGAAATGTACCATCCAGTGACTGCTCTGGGCTTCAGGTGTCCTTCTAAAAAGCACAGACCCCACACACACACTCACACACTCGCACAATGTAAGGGACGTTCTTTCATCCAAAGGGCATAACAAAGTCTATCCCTTATTAATCTTCCTCACTAGAGAAGCCGCCTTGATTGCACCTTACAGAACTGACAAAGATACTGATGATCCATAAAGGAATAATGAGAGAGATTCTGCAGGTATTTGGGTGCTGGGGAGGGAAGCTTGCAAGGGGTGGGGGGGAAAGGAGGTCATCGTTCCCCAGGTCGGCTCATCCATTTCCAATGGCTGCAGAAAACAGCAGCTGCTCCCAAGCTCAGGGGACTAGAGAGTGCTCCCTATTCCTCATCCACTAGACTCCAGCAAACCTCATAGGGGAAAGCCATTTAAACACACCTTTCAGTGTGTGTCTGTATTACATCTATTATATATATATATATATATATATATATATATATATATATATATATATATATATATATATATATATATATATATATATATATATATATATATATATATATATATAAATATACATATATACATACAGATATTTCTTTCTACAAATGCATTTTCTTTATAAAGCATAATGAATATTGCTTTATTCAGTGATACCCTACTGAACTATTAGTATAACTTACAGATTTGGGAGTAACTAAACTTGCGATACAGGTTAGTTTAACTAATAGATTTCGATGGCCAAAACAGACAATGAATAGATAGATAGATAGATAGATAGATAGATAGATAGATGGATGGATGGATGGATGGATGGATGATAGATAGATAGATAGATAGATAGATAGATAATAGATAGAGAGAGAGAGAGAGAGAGAGAGAGAGAGAGAGAGAGAGAGAGAGAGAGAGAGAGATGATAGATAATAGATAGATAGATAGATAGATGGATAGATAGATATACAGTAGATAGACAGAAGTGCATGTAGTAGAGGAAGAAGGAACATACATTACTCAGTTACAACTTGAATATATATCACCAGTGAGAAAGCACTTAGATGTTATTACAACGGCACTTGAGAAGCAGCTTCAGACAGAAAACCATGAGGTGCAAATTCCTTGTGTGTCCCCACTCAGCAATGAGAATGTTATAGAGATCGCAGAGAATAACCTGACTAGCGGAGACACTGCTCTGCTCTCTTGTACTGATACTGAGCTGCCGCCTCTGCCCACTGCCAGCTGAATAAGATCCACTCCCCACTGTCAGTTATCACTGATAGATTTTTAAGGTAAGGAATCTATTATTCCTGTTAGCTCTACAGTGCAGGAATGCCATTTCCTATAGAGTCCTATCTCATCAAACAGTTGGTGATTTTGACTGATTTGTTCTCTGACAGAATAATCACTTATCCGGAAAACCCCAGCTCCCTAGCTTTCTAGATAATCGATCGAATACTTGTATAAAGCCAGACAGCTAAATGTGGGGATAATCAAACTAAAGACATTATAGCAGGATGATCAGCAGTGAGCGGGCTACATCAGCAGCATTCTTTATTATACGGTACTGACATATTACTGAGCACTTTTTCAGTAAATGTTTAATTACTGACATCAGTCCCTGCCACACAGAAGCTTACAATCTAATTTTCCCATCACAGACCCATACACACTAGGGTCCATTTATCTAGAGCCTAGCAGCACTTTATGGAGTGTGGGATGTAATTGAAGTACCTGAAACAAACCCATGGGGAGAACATAAAAACTCTGCTTTGCTCAGAATCAAACCCCAGTGCTGCAAAGTGGCAAATCCAAGTGGAGAAATGCATAGATAACAGAGAAAGGAAGATCCATAGGTAGGTGATATCAAGGTAGATAATAGACAGAGCTTAGAAAGATAAATTAATAAACTTACAGACAGACAGACAGACAGACAGACAGACAGACAGATAGATAGATAGATAGATAGATAGATAGATAGATAGATAGATAGATAGATATCATAGTATGGACATAGAATAACATGGAGAGTCATATATAGATAGATACCATAGATAAATTGCCATTTCTAGCAACCTATTTTGCATAAAAGTTTCCCAACTTACACCCAACCCTCCCAGCCCCCTGCATGCATCAGTGATCCATTCCCAGGACACAGTTTGGGCCGTAGTTTTGGAATCAGTGAGTAATTAGTGAAGCCGGGTACTCACAGATGAAGCTGATCAGTGATTCCTCTTGCTCAGGAGGGAAGGGCAGGCTCTGCGAGGCTGTGCCATAGTAGGGGATTAGCATCTGATCCTTAAACCAGGGGAAGATAATGACTTTGTAGCAGGGCGAGTTACCTGTAGAAGAACTGGGAGATGTTGGCAGCCAGACTGGGGCACCCAGATATGAGGAAACATAAGTTACATGCAATGATCCCAGAAAAGTCTGCACCCAGCTCCAGCTGAGTTAATGTAAAGTCACCAGAGTCCAAGGCTGATAACACAGAGCAGAAAGCAATCAGGCATTGGGTTCCTGCAGGAGATGGTGGCTGAAGATTGAATGGGTGATTAGTAATTTAGAGTCTGAAGCGGGGTGGGAGTTGTGCTGGAGGGGTCTTCTGTTTGGGAGGCTTCTTGTCTGGCAGCTCCTGCTATGCATGTCCCCTTCTCCTGCACCAGGGGCCGGTATCAGCTCAGACATACACAGATAGATGCTCTGAGACCAGAGTCACACTAACAAGAGCTCCAGTCCACATGAAATGGATTGGAGGAGACACAAATGTACTGCTCCCTCCCTGTTCCATCCCCTACCCGCCCCTAATACTCTCAATCCACAGCATCTCCCCTGCTCTTTAGTTCAGCCTCATAAAACAGCAGCTACCGCTCCAGCTCTGTAATTGTGTCTCACATTATACACCAGCAACTGTCCGTCCTGCTCTCTAGTTCAGCCCCAAACATCAGCTCCTGTGGATCCTGCTCTTAGTTTAGCTTCAGACACCAGCAACTGCCAGTCCTGCTTATGAGTTCAGCCCCAAACATCATCCCCATGTGGATCCTGCGCTCAGCTCAGCTACAGACACCAGCAACTGTCAATCCTGCTCTCTAGTTCAGCCACTGTCGGTCCTGCTCTCAGTTCAGCTTCAGCCACCAGCAACTGCCAGTCCTGTTCTCCAAATCAGCCCTTGTGGGTCTTGCTCTCAATTCAGCTTCAGGCACCAGCAGCTGCCAGTTCTGCTGTCAGTTCTGCTCTGTAGCTCATATTGATGCTTCAGTAGATGCTGGTCCTTTTTTGTGGTCCAATCTCTTATCCAAGAGCTGCTGGTCCTGTTCCATAGTTCAGACTCATGAGCAGCAGTTGCAGGTGCCAGTCCTGCTCTTCAGCTCAGCTGATTCATGGACGAACAGCTGTCGCTTCCTCCCTATAAGAACTGCAGATCCAGCCCTATAGATCAGAACTTCAGATCCATGAGACAGCTACCCTCTACCTTGCCCACCTGCCATATAACATATTTTGTTGAGTACTATCATCTCACTTTCTGTGTTGCAATTGGTCATCCAGCTTTTGGCCAGCCATGATAAATGATATAAAGGTAGAGGTGTCCCTGTAGGCATCCTTGTCATTATCTTGCGTCATCCATATACCCATCAATGTGTACATGAAAGGAAACACCCCCCACTATGTTCTTAATGGGATGTATGGGTGCCACCATCCCAGGGAGAACACTGTTCAAAAAGTAAATAACTGCTGAAAAAACCCCACAAAAATGTAAAACATGAAAAGCCACAAGCTATTCACCTTGAGCACCACTGGCTACATCATAGCACAATAATGAGAAGGTCAATATCTCTGTAAGAACTGTTACTGCTACAGCAATGTCAGGAAATTCCCACATCATCAGCCCTTTAACCTCTCTACCAGGCGAGTCCCATGAAACCAATGTCCGTCCTGTAAACTTCCCACCAATAAAGTATCAGACTAACTCCATCAGTGCTTTAACTTCCTTTCTTTTATGGTGCCAGAAACTTCCATCAGTAATACACCTTCTCCCTTTTGTTGTACCTGCACTGGTAAAAGCCCCCAGCACATGAGCTACAGATTAGACTGACCAACAGTTGCCTTGTGTGTGGTTAAATCTATAACAATTCAATCTTACAGTTGACTCCCAGGTTATCCAAGCACCTTTCATTTTATAGAGTTTGCCTGCCAGCTATCCCATTAGCATCCTTATGTGAGAATTCTGGATATCAGATATTGCTCCTTCCAATGAGCTCTGTCTCTCTCTCTCTCTCTCTCTCCAAGTCCAACATCTTTATAAATCAACCTGGATGTTTTAATTGTTCATTAAATATTAAGGAGCCTCTACCATTTACATTTACCTCATTATTTTAAGATGAATCCCCCTATCAGGGCTGTGGCATAATGATCTCCAAGCAACGTGACAAACAGGGTCCAGGGTGCTATGATAAATGGATGCTGATCATTGATTGGAGGGCTTCAGCAGCGAGGGGGGAAAGGTATCCGTTATTATAGGAA
Source organism: Xenopus laevis (assembly GCF_017654675.1). NCBI lineage: Eukaryota > Metazoa > Chordata > Amphibia > Anura > Pipidae > Xenopus > Xenopus laevis. The sequence continues at coordinate 121,809,846 of NC_054378.1, read as the reverse complement.
TAGCCATGGCTCATCTTTCTTGTCAGTATCTAAAAGCTTTCTGCGGGTGGAATGAACACAAAGGGGAAGATGTCACGGTCATTTGTTTTCTGCAGGGTAATTCTGATGAAAATGTGTAGCGGGGCTTTGTTGCTGAAAAGAGAAATTGGCCCTTCTGGTCCTCGGCTGAGCGACAAGGGGAATTCATTAGAGCGATAATGACACTTTGTTTCAATGATGGAGATGGTATAAGTTACAGTACTTGCTCTAATACCTGGACAACCTCTTTCTGAAGATCGGTGCCCATTAGTCATACTGGGAAGGAGTGGTGCAGCCAACCATTTGAGTGACATCCAGGAGTCCAAAGCAAAACCATTTCAGGGGTGCTTTTTTGGAATAAGACATATCAAAAACATGTATTAGCAGTTCTACCACTTGGTCCTATATATTTCTGGAAGCCTCCAGCAGGGGGGCCCTAAATATCTCCTGGAGTCTCCAGCAGGGGGACTTATATATACATAGTAACATAGTAAGTTAGGTTGAAAAAAGACACATGTCCATCAAGTTCAACCTTAAGTCTATATATAACCTGCCTAACTGCCAGTTGATCCAGAGGAAGGCAAAAACCCATCTGAAGCCTCTCCAATTTGCCTCAGAGGGGGAAAAATTCCTTCCTGACTCCAAAATGGCAATGGGACCAGTCCCTGGATCAACTTGTACTATGAGCTATCTCCCATATCCCTGTATTCCCTCACTTGCTAAACACCATCCAACCCCTTCTTATACCTATCTAATGTATCAGCCTGTACCACTGATTCAGGGAGACAATTCCACATCTTCACAGCTCTCACTGTAAAAAACCCTTTCTTATACTTAGACGGAACCTTCTTTCCTCTAATCGGAATGGGTGACCTTGTGTCAGCTGGAAAGACCTACTGGTAAATAAAGCATTAGAGAGATTATTATATGATCCCCTTATATATTTATACATAGGAACTTCCTAGAACCAACAGCAGGGGTTATATATCTCCTGGAGCCAGGGTCGGACTGGGCTGGTGGGACACCGGGATAAAACCCGGTAGGCCTCTGCCGACACAGATCCGCGTTCTTCAGATGGCTTCCTGCAGCGATCGCACATGCTCAGTGGTGCAGCGCTGGCAGGGGGTGGTGCTCACATGCTTGGCGGCGCGGTGGCGCACCAGAGGAGTTCAGAGGGGGTCCCTGGAAAGAAGTCCCGGTGGCCCCCGGGTCCCCCAGTCCGACCCTGCCTGGAGCCTCCTGTAGGGGGGCCCTCTATATCTCCTGGACCCTCCAGTACTCCTGGGCCTTTACAGGTTCTGTTTTCCCTATAGTTACACCCCTGCCAGGTTGTAAGAACCTCAGTGTATCCCTGGACTAAGGGTTAGACAAGGAGGGTAATGGAATCTTTTATCCAGGTGCCAGCACATTCTGTATAATGGGGTCCACATTTCCCTAAGCTTGGCTAACATTGGGCATTGGTCAAGTCAAGTGTAGTCAGCTGCCTTCTGCTGCCAGTGAAGGGAGTTGACGTATTAAGCTACATTTCTAGTCAAAGTAATTCCTCTCGATTTATTTAAAACAAAGGGAACATGGCGGCTGGATGCAAGGTGTTCCTGTGCAGGGATAAAGTGAAAAGCCGGCATGCCCGAGTGCTCACACATCATTCATCCAACTTCGGCCCCAGGTAACATCCATGCAGCAGTCTCCTTCCCTCAGCCTGGGGCCAGCTGTTCTTTAATGTTGGGAAAATGATGAAAAGGCAGCCGTCTGTAGAAGGTATAAGTAATGTAAGTAATAAGGAAGTATAAGTAATGTATAAGCTGCTCCTCTATGGCTGGGGGTTGCATTATCCCTCTATGCGTGTCATTATATTTGAAATTCAAATGACATTTTGGCCTCATTAGATGTACAGGATCTGCCTGCATCCTCCCAATGGCTGGGGAGCTACTTGCATATTAAACACTTGCACAATTAAATACTTGCATAATGAAATACACATTCTACAGAGACAATTTGTTTATATGAATTCTACAGGCTGCACTGGCCGATACAGAGCCAAGCAATGCAGCTTTGCACCCATCAAACCCACCAAATACGCTTCTTCCTATAAATAAATGAACCCCTACAGAACCTAAGCTAACAACCAATCACATGCTTCCCCATCAGTTATATTCCCCTATAAGTTCAATCATCAACAATACACAGCAATGTTTATTTGTTTAATTTGAATTCATTATCATCTCTTTAATTGAACAGATATATTCCCCAAATTCCAGTGTAATTGCGTGGGGCTGCTACACTAATTCCCAAATACAGCAGCTTTACTAAACTAAAGTCCCCGCTTTCTTGCCGTCAATAAAAATCATTATTACATTTATGCGACTGCATTCATTCTACTGCAATGCCTGCCCCAAAGAGCTCGCAATTGAATTTTTGTTCTTAGAATCGCAAAGGGATTAGGTGACTTGCTCAAGGTTAAAAGGAATAGTCATTGCTATGTAACCCAGTTAGTGGCATAATTATAAGGCTGCTCTCCCTGCATTTAGACTGTACATATTGAGAAAATAAAAGTAGGTTGAGGTATATTAAACAAATCTAAAATAGCTTTTTATTCACAGCAAAAATAAATTATTTTCTAAAAAAAAGGTGACAGTGTCTCCGATTAACATATTACATTCGGAGAAATGCCAAGGACGCTAGAATAAGGCAACGGCAGCTTTGTGACTTATATACAGCCAAAGGGCCAATATACACAAGTCTCTCCCACAATTCCAGAACTGAGAGAGGCTGTGCTGTGTGTATAGACAGAATGACAATGTACTGGGGACTGAGAAGTATTTTGTATTTATTGTACAATGAGGGGCTTTGTTATTCCAGCTGGTGGGGCTGCATTAATTGCACCTAGATTATATGTGCCCCTGATCACTCAGCAGCTCCAGATAATTTCGGCCATGGGACACTTTAGGGGACACTGGTACAGAGCTGAAGCACACAGGACTCTTTTATTTCACGTCTGCCCTTAAAGGAGAACTAAACCCTAAAGTTAAAAAACCCTACCCCCTACCTACATAGATCCCTCTCTCTCCTTCCCCCCAGCCTCTTTGCTACACCGTGAAAATGCTCCTAACTCTTTACTTACCCTTGGTGCAGATTCTGTCCAGCGGAGTTAACGGGCGCCATCTTCTTCTCTTCAGTAATGTTCGAAATGAGACCGGCGCATGCGCAGTTGGAGCAATTTTCTGCTTGCGACAACTGCGCATGCACCTAAACTTACGAGAATTGCAGAAGCGCCGGGCTCATTCCGAAGATTTCGGAAGCAGCTGAACTCCGCTGCACGGAGGGGTAAGTAAAGACTTAGGGGCATTTGCACGGGGTAGCAGCTAGGCTGGGGGGGAGGAGGGAGGGGGTCTATGTAGGATAGGGGGTGGGGGGTTTTCAACTTTATGGTTTAGTTCTCCTTTAAAGGATAAGTAAACCTTTAAAATAAGTCAATGTAACATTGATGAGGGTGATATTCTAAGCACTTTTGTGATTTACATTCACTATTTATTTTATTAAGGCAGGGATCCCCAATCAAACTTCATATTTGTTGAGGGATACAGTTCCTCAAATACAGTGGAGGATTTTGAAAAAAAAACCTTTTCAAAGAAAAATCTTGAAAGAGAACCTTTTGAGGAAAATTTCTTGAAAACTTTTAGGCAGGACAGGAGGACCTGTATTCCGACATAGATATTAGTATATTTTAGGATATATTGTTATTCAAACCTGAAAACGCTTTTTCTTCTTTTTTTGAGGACAAATTTCCTCAAATATAAGAGAATATATATCATATTCTAAACTCATTCCTGTAGGCTGTCTTGTTTCCAAATAAAAAATCCATTTCGCTTCCTATTTGAGAAGCCAGTCTATAATATCACCACCTCTCATAGGTAATGACATTTTTTCTATCCCAATAACTGAGAAATAGCTCAAAGACCTATTCACACAACTAGCAAAATGTCGAGCCACAGTAGTATTACTATTTTCATTCTTTATGTTCAAAATATGCTCCCTTATCCTTTCTTTAAGGGTCCGACTAGTTTGACCTGCATATTGTTGAAAACACTTTTTACAGGTAATTAAGTACACAACATTTTTTGAATTACAATTAATATATTGTCTTATGATGTATGTTTTTTTAGAAACTGATGAAGAAAAAGTGGTTGTTTTATTAACATAATCACATGTAAGGCACCTGGAAGCCCCACATTTGAACATACCCATTTTGGAAAGCCAAGTGTTTAAAGTGGATCTTTTATCTTCTACAAGACTGTGGTTTCTAAGAAAGCTCTTAGTGTATCCGGTTACAGCAGACTAGAAATAATCAGGAGGGGAAGTTACACCAAGTGCAGGAGCCCAGGCTGTTTGTGTCATTTAACATGATATACAGTATCCGGTGATAATAGATAGATAGATAGATGATAGATAGATAGATAGATAGATAGATAGATAGATAGATAGATAGATAGATAGATGATAGATAGATAGATAGATAGATAGATAGATAGATAGATGATAGATAGATAGATAGATAGATAGATAGATAGATAGATAGATAGATAGATAGATAGATAGATGAGATAGATAGATAGATAGATGATAGATAGATAGATAGATAGATAGATAGATAGATAGATAGATAGATAGATAGATGACAGACAGACAGGCAGACAGATGATAGATAGATCGATAGGGGCAAATTCATGATGACGTGATGGGCATTTTTCGTTACTTCGCAAATTCACTAACGAACGCTGGCGTAGATTCGCTAGTGTTACTTCGCACCCTTACGCCTGGCGAATTTCCGATACGGACGTAACTATGCAAATTCACTAACGCGCGCAGTGTACTGAACGCTACCTTTTACGCTAGACTTCCTTCGCCACCTCAGACCAGGTGAAGCGCAATAGAGTAGATAGGGATTGCTTCCAAAAAAGTTAAAAAATTTTCTAAGTCCCAAAAAACGCTGGCGTGTTTTCTATATCATGGGTGATAGGCTGAAAAAGATCGAGAATTTTTTTGGGGCTCCCCTCCTTCCCCCCTACATTTCCTGACTCATGGCAACTTAACTAGACAGTGGGCACATGTGTAGGGCAAAAAAAAAAATTTTATTTGATGTTTTGAAGGTTTCCCAGGCATTTGTAGTGATTCTACGTATTCCTCCATTGAAATTTGAATTTGGCGCCGGATGCAAATTAACCTTCGCTAGCGTAACTTCGCTTCACTTAGCGAATCAACGCTAGCGCAACTTCGCAACCTTACGCTACCCCTGTGCGCAACTTCGGATTTTAGTGAATTTGCGGAGCGCTGGCGAAACTATGCCTGGCGAAGTGCAGCGAAGCGCGGCGAAGTTGCGCCTGGCACAACTACGAATCTTAGTGAATTTGCCCCATAGATAGATAGATAGATAATTAGATATAGATAGATAGATAGATAGATAGATAGATAGATGATATGGTGGCAAGTGCCATACAGTTTCTCTCAGACAGTACAATATTAATGTGAATAATAATAATAATAATAATATATAGTCACATTTATACGTAGGAGTGCGCAGGTGTGTAACAATAGGGGAAGCAGGGACTAAATATTCTGCTACACAGTAAGCTCTGCCCTAATACTTTGTTCACTATTTAAAGGGAGATTATCCCTACTTACAAAAACATCACATTTCCCCTCAAAAGCCAGTGTTTAGCAGCTGGGGGCTTTATTCCACTGACCTCTACGCAGAACATGTAACCTCTCCTGTTCATTGTAAATGATTCCTATAATTCAGCAGCCCAGTGGGGTGTTAAATCCAGTTTGTTAGATTTGGCTACTTGGCCCCGGCTCTGGCTGTTCTGTTACTACCTGCAAAAGCTGAGAGCGTTGGTTGGTGGACGAGTGTGGGGGGGGAGACGAGTTTGGGGGGGGGGACATGGAAATCAGGGATATGACTGCACACAGCATGGGTGTGAGGGGAGAGGAGGACAGTAAGATTTCATTTACCTAAGAAAGAATATGAGACATATGCAGAGGAACACATTGCCTGCAGCTATGAGCTTCTGCATTTCCAGCCGCTGATGAGTCTGGGATGCTGCTGTGATCTGATTTATATCCCCAAATAAGTACCCTTACTCTTATCCGGAGTGACTGTGTAGGTGACTTTGCTCCTGGAACACAGAACTTTTGGGTTTTTTGCTGTGCCAGCAAACTCTCTAGACACATGGGGTCTCATTGACTAATGGGAGAGAAGTACAAAGCACACACACACACAATTTAGCCCGATTCTCCACTGGAGTGTATTTTTATACCCAAGAATTCCAACATCTGGCCCACCACTAGGAGACAAAACATACAAAAAGCTTGTTGGCTTTGTTTCTATGTACTGGGTACCGCTGGGGTATAATGTGCTGCAAAGGCAACAGAGCTGTCCAACAAGCAGACACCTAAGGCACAGTTTGGGCTTTGCATTGCAATAAAGGGACACTAGAGAACTGCAGAAAATTGTGTGGGCTTTGAAGTGCACTACAGGAACAATCAAGGGTATTACAATTAAACGTAGGAGCTTTGGGGACAGTGCAGTGTGCAGCAGGGGTACTAAACTTCAAGGGTAATCTGTTGCTCTGAACTAGTTGTTGTGCAATGCACTTTAAGGACACTCTCAGTTGTGTAATGTGCTTTATGGGCACTAGAGGAGGCTGCAAATCTTTCCATTATACTCCAGGGACATGAAGAAGCTTTACTTTGTGCTGCTACGCTATAGAGAAGGGTTGGATTGCAGATGTGAATTGACCAAGAGGAGCACCCATTTAAATAACAAAACACTTTAAATATGGCCGCAGCCGCCATGTTTCCGATTAGAAAACTCATCCTCCAAAAAAATGAGAGCATTAAACCCCCGGCCAGGAATGATATTAAGGGATGCAGATTGTCTCTGAATCACCAAATATAGCAGAGCCAATTGATTCCAACGTTATGATTCACAAAGCTTCCTAGGAAATTAAGTCTGAGACTATTAACTCCTCTCCAAACACTTCTATCTTCTTTGGCTCCACGCAGTATAAGCGTGTCCTCTCCAGCCGAGTGGGGAATAATCAAGATCCATCTGTTTCCTCTTCATTTCTTTCTGCATTAACAAAGGATTAGGAAAGTCGCAGATCCCACTCGGCAAGAATTCATTTTCTGTGCTAAACCGGACTGTCTGGCATGGAGGAACGTTGCCTTTCCTTCCAGGGATTAGAGACATGCCCGTCCGCAGATCTGAATTGAGTATGTCTCTAGGAACTGAGAGAATTCTTAGTACTGGAAAAAAGTGCTAACTGCAAATTCACGATAGTATTCCATCTGAATGTAGGGCCGACTTATACTAAGATCTTATTGGTCAGTGGGGTTTCATTTTTGGTTCAGCTGATGATCTGGTGTGGTCTGGGTCCTCACAGTGTTTAAGAAGCAGGTTGACCAAAGAGATGGAGGATTATATTGGTCCCAAATCCAGTCATTCATCAGTTGCATTGAATAACTATCTCTGGTTTGTTCATCAATTAAAAATGGTGACTTTGCAGTCAGCTTTTACGCTGAAAGTTGGCCATGGGAAGCTGAAGGTCTATAGATCCATGGCAGCTGATTATGACCTGCCACATATGCCAATAGATTATTGGCCAGCAGAGTTTTATTCTGTTTGGACTATCAATGGTAGTTTGGTTACAGCAGGCCTTCAGCTTAAAGTGTCCACGTGTCCCTACTGCTCAAAGACCTATGGGAACCAATGGTATATTAGAGTTTCAGTTTTAGAGTACTTGGAAAAGGATATGTCTTGAAAAAAAAGTGTGAGCTCTAGGAGCCAATGGACTCAACATTGCCTCAACAATTCTCATCATAGCTCTGCAAATCATTAGCAATCCCATATACCAGTAAAAGTATCAATGTAGTTGGGCCATGAGCTGGGAATGAACTTAAAAAGGCAATAACATGAAATTGTAGACAACAATTGCCATGGGTTTTTTTTTTACCCAGAAAATCATGTTTTTTTGTCCCACGATTCAGCATAATTGTGGCCACGCGGGGAGATTGGGTTTTCTGCAATTGTGCCCAACACATCAAAACAAACACAAGTGCCTGTGTATGGGAGCAAATCGGATGCATTTTCAGAGCTGTAATTGTATCAGTACTGGGGCTCAGCAGCACAATGTAGGAACCCATATAATACAGGCACATTCAGGGTGGGTTGCTTCTGGGTTCCCCTGTGTCAACATACTTAGATAATAAATTAGGTTGATATAAGACACACGTCCATCAAGTTTAACCTCAAGTCTATATAACCTGCCTCACTAACAAAAAAACCCATCTGAAGCCTCTCCAATTTGCCTCAGAGGGGTAAAATTCCTTCTTGACTCCAAAATGGCAATGGGACCAGTCCCTGGATCAACTTGTACTATGAGCTATCTCCCATATCCCTGTATTCCCTCACTTGCTAAACACCATCCAACCCCTTCTTATACCTATCTAATGTATCAGCCTGTACCACTGATTCAGGGAGACAATTCCACATCTTCACAGCTCTCACTGTAACAAACCCCTTCCCAATATTTAGGCGGAACCTCTTTTCCTCTAATCGGAATGGGTGACCTTGTGTCAGCTGGAAAGACCTACTGGTAAATAAAGCATTAGAGAGATTATTATATGATCCCCTTATATATTTATACATAGTTATGATATCGCCTTTTCTCCAGTGTGAACAACCCAAACTTGGCCAGTCTTTCCCCATAGCTAAGTGTTGGACGGATGCAACAGCGAAAATACACGAATGTGCAAGGAGCATGTTTTGGACACAAGTTCCTTTAATGAATGTCATCAATATGCACAGTAATTGCATTCATTTCAGCTCCAACGCACTTGTAACCTCATATTCTCGCATTATTTATAATCCAACACAGCTACAGCTCCGAATCCTTCTTGCTGTCAAGGTATGCTGGGAGTAGTTGTTACACCTCCAGAGTTCTGTCTGTTGAATGGTTTTGAAATCCGACATTTGCAGTCCCATCCTGGACCTTTAAGGAGTTTGCATGACCTTGGGGTAGTCTCCCCTCTTAACCCTCTCCATAAATACAGCTTTGTTACATAGTTTTATACATGTACATCTGCATATTAAGAGGGGACACCTGTGCAGCAGCAGATGGGTTAATAACCTGCAAGCAGTCAGTAGGGCATGAACAGATGAACAGGGACTCGCTGCAGTGTCTTTCACTTGGCTCAGCGTAAAGCTGCTCTTGCACCAGCCTTCTCTGCAGTTGCCAGAGGGATGCTGGGAGTTGCAGTACAACAAGGTTTGAGCTAGGAACTCTACCCACCATAGCGTTACCCATGAGATAGAAATATGTGATTCCAGCTCAGTGAAAGTTCAAACTTAGAAGCTTTTCATGTGAGTAAATGCACAGAAACCTTTTGTGCTGAATATTTAATATGACTGTCTAATAACATTTATCATTCCCAGGGGTTAGAAGGGGAGGGGGGGCTAAAAATCAATGTCTATAAACTGTGCCCATTAATGTGCACTTTCAGCTGCAGACCCTGAGAAAAGGATTTATCTGGAAAAGATGCAACCTTTGCTCTTGTCCCCAGCTCTGAGTTCTGTAGTGAAAAGAGTTGTCTGCCTTTAAAATTAACTTTTAGTATAATCATTTGCAGTTGGTTTTCATTTTTGATTATTTGTGTTTTTTGAGTTATTTTGCTTTTTCTTCAGCAGCTCTCCGGTGTGCAATTTCAGCAGTCATGTTGCTAGGGTCCAAATTACCCTAGCAACCATGCACTGGTTTAAATAACAGTCAGAAATATGAATAGGAGAGGCCTATAAAGTAGGAATAACAATACATTTGTAACTATACAGAACATTTGTTTTTAGATGGGAATCCACTTAATCCACTTCTTTTCTATCAATAAACGCAAATTCACTGGCACCTTTCTCTTTTTATTTCTGGAGATTGAACATGGAGACAAGTGAATAGGGATGTAGCGAACGTCGGAAAAAAAGTTCGCGAACTTGCGTCAAAAATGCGAATGGTTCGCGAACGTCGCGAACCCCATAGACTTCAATGGGAAGGCGAATTTTAAAAGCTAGAAAAGACATTTCTGGCCAGAAAAATGATTTTAAAGTTGTTTAAAGGGTGCAACGACCTGGACAGTGGCATGCCAGAGGGGGATCAAGGGCAAAAATGTATCGGAAAAATACATTGTTGACACAGCGCTGCGTTTTGTGCTGTAAAGGGCAGAAATCACACTACGTCACTCAGGTGGTGTTTCTGGACACGGAATGTGAAAAAGCTCACACAGCTAGGTGGCACTTGGTTAAAGACTGGGCAAACAATACCTGCAAGGTCAACGTATACAGTAGTGGATACGGAATATATTATTGCTGCTTGAAAAACGTCACTCAGGTGGTGTTTCTGGAGACGGTATTATTATTGATATTTAGACAGAATGTGAAAAAGCTCACACAGCTAGATGGCCGTTGTTTGAAGAACACACTGGGCAAATAATGCCTGCAGGTGCACTACTATTGGTGCACTACTATGAAGAACAGCAAACAGCACTGTACACGTTAAAGAACAGTAAGATAAGTAAAATAAAAAAAAAATTATATGTATATTAAAAAAAAAAAAATTCTTGGGTTGGTGCTGCTGAACTACTAGGAGCAGCACAGTAGCACACCAGTCCCACTCCCCAACACTGCTAGACTAATAGCACTGGGCTCTTATAGTAGCAACTAGCAAAGTAAAAAAACAAAAAGAAAATAAAGCAGTCCTTACAAGGACTATTGGGTTATTACAGCAGTCAGCAGATGAGATCAGAAGAGATCAGTGCCCACAGCAGGCAGCTACATACAGAGCACTGCAGTAGAAGGTAGATTACTAGCCAGCAAAGCTAACTAACCTAAAATTTCCCTCAAATCCCTGCAGACTTCTGTCCCTCCAATACAGAGCAGTATCAAGTAGATTACTAGCCAGCAAAGTTACTATCAACTGTCCCTCAAATCACTAACAGCTCTCTCCCTACACTAGCTCTTCCAAGCACACACAGGCAGAATGAAAAAACGCTGCAGGGCTTCAGTTTATATATGGAAGGGGAGTGGTCCAGGGGGTGTGGGGGTGGTCCAGGAGGGAGAGCTTCCTGATTGGCTGCCATGTATCTGCTGGTCTGGGGTGAGAGGTAAAAAAAAAGCGCCAGCTAAGGCGAACCCAAAATGGCGAACATTTGGCGAACATTCGGCGAGCGCGAACAGTCGATGTTCGCGCGAACAAGTTCGCCGGCGAACAGTCCGCGACATCCCTACAAGTGAATAAAGCCAAGGAGTGACACAGATAACAAAGGGCAAGTTGACAAGAAAACCACAACCATTGTACCCCTACTGTAAATGATAAAGATATTAGAAGTCACTGAGGGGTTGTTCTGTGACCATATAAAGGCACAAGGCTGCAGGCTGAGTTATACAGGGAACTCTGAGTATCACTCATGTATTATAAGGGATAATGTGCCACCTACTCTAAATGATAAGGATATTAGAAGTCACTGAGGGGTTGTTCTGTGACCATATAAAGGCACAAGGCTGCAGGCTGAGTTATACAGGGAACTCTGAGTATCACTCATGTATTATAAGGGATAATGTGCCCCCTACTCTAAATGATAAGGATATTAGAAGTCACTGAGGGGTTGTTCTGTGACCATATAAAGACACAAGGCTGCAGGCTGAGTTATACAGGGAACTCTGAGTATCACTCATGTATTATAAGGGATAATGTACCCCCTACTGTAAATGATAAGGATATTAGAAGTCACTGAGGGGTTGTTCTGTGACCATATAAAGGCACAAGGCTGCAGGCTGAGTTATACAGGGAACTCTGAGTATCACTCATGTATTAAAAGGAATAATGTACCCCCTACTGTAAATGATAAGGATATTAGAAGTCACTGAGGGGTTGTTCTGTGACCATATAAAGACACAAGGCTGCAGGCTGAGTTATACAGGTAACTCTGAGTATCACTCATGTATTAAAAGGGATAATGTACCCCCTACTGTAAATGATCAGGATATTAGAAGTCACTGAGGGGTTGTTCTGTGACCATATAAAGGCACAAGGCTGCAAGATGAGTTATACAGGGAACTCTGAGTATCACTCATGTATTAAAAGGGATAATGTACCCCCTACTGTAAATGATCAGGATATTAGAAGTCACTGAGGGGTTGTTCTGTGACCATATAAAGGCACAAGGCTGCAGGCTGAGTTATACAGGGAACTCTGAGTATCACTCATGTATTAAAAGGAATAATGTACCCCCTACTGTAAATGATAAGGATATTAGAAGTCACTGAGGGGTTGTTCTGTGACCATATAAAGACACAAGGCTGCAGGCTGAGTTATACAGGGAACTCTGAGTATCAGTCATGTATTATAAGGGATAATGTACCCCCTACTGTAAATGATAAGGATATTAGAAGTCACTGAGGGGTTGTTCTGTGACCATATAAAGGCACAAGGCTGAAGGCTGAGTTATACAGGGAACTCTGAGTATCACTCATGTATTTTAAGGGATAATGTACCCCCTACTGTAAATGATAAGGATATTAGAAGTCACTGAGGGGTTGTTCTGTGACCATATAAAGGCACAAGGCTGAAGGCTGAGTTATACAGGGAACTCTGGGTATCACTCATGTATTTTAAGGGATAATGTACCCCCTACTGTAAATGGTTAATTGCATTAGCAGCTTGCATTTATTAGACAAGTAGAAGTGTTATTTTTCCCACAGCATTATACATAAGATGTGTATTATTATATGGCCCCTGTATATTCCATAGGGTTGAACCCTGCTGCCTTCACGTCCCTGCACTGAGCACATAATACAGTGGAATAAGACATCTTCATCATCGACGGACTCCCCAGTCTTATTGACACTGTACTGTACATTGAAAGATGCATCCGAGCCTCATGGACAGCTCCCAATTTGTCAAACGGCCTTATTAACAAGGCATTTAGTCTAATTAAAATGCACTGCATCCATTATTGTCACAAGGAAATATGATGGAACATAAAGGTCATTTGTTGACAGAAACTTATAAATGAGACGTGGGGGAGAGGGAAGTGGGATGTGCTCTATTGATAGCCAGATTTCAGGCGGGTTGCGAGCTCTGCGCCACAGCAGGGAATCTGGGAAGAAAAACATTCAGAGGTAGAAGTGGTAATTGCAGAATTCTATTCAATGTGACCTTTTACTGAGAATTGTAATTAACAACAGCACCCTACCTTCTCCCTTCTTGTTCTCCTCTGTTCTTCGTTTCCCTGGAACATTTACACCTTGGGCAGCCTCAGCTCCGGCCTCGTAGGGCATTATCTATTTTACGTCAGGCCTTCACTATATGGCACTTGATTTGTCCAAACCCAGGGATATATGGTCCCACACCTATAATCAATACCTCCGGAATATTTAGCATTTTGGCACAATCCGTACTGATTCTACACGGCCAGTTTAATAGAATAGTCTGAAGCACAGTATTGGGTATTGTGCAAATTGTTTCTGTTAAAAAAAATAGTTTTTTAAGATCATAACTGACATTGAGTAGAAGCAATTTGTAAACTGTGCTAAATGTTTATGTTCATGTTTTTCACGAGCAACACACCCAAGTTTGCACCCTTCGATTTGGTGAATGGCAGTGCAGGTATGGGATCCATTATCCGGAAACCCCATTATCCAGAAAGTCAGTGGCATAACAAGCTGTTACTGGGCCCCACAGCAAATTCAATATAGGGCCCCCAAAACATTGGAAAGACCTATTCTACGAACAATGAAATTGATATTGAAATTGCTCATTAATTAGGGTCTTACTGGGGGCCCTACAGTCCTGCCCCTCCTGCAATCACAGGGTCTGCTTCTTCTACAATTCCACCCCTGCTGAAAGCTCCAAATTATGGGAAGGTCATCTCCCGTGGACTCCATTTTATCAACTTTTTTTTTAATGATTTCCACTGTAATAATAAAAAAGTAGCTTGTACTTGAGCCCAACTAAGATATAATTAATCCTTATCGGAAGCAAAACCAGCCTATTGGGTTATTTTTAATGTTAACATTATTATTATTTTCTAGTAGTTAAGGTATGAAGATCCAAATTACAGAAAGATTAGTTATCAGGAAAACCCCAGGTCCAGAGCTGAGAGTAGATGGCTTCATGAGGACATACCATAGCTAGAACACCTCTAGTTCAGATGGGCCAGCTAGGGAGTTTTGAGGGTCTCAAGGTTCAAGGGAGCCCTGTACTTACCACCTGCTTATGACAATGCTCCTAGAATAATACCTGGGAGGCAACTGGGACACCCATCGCCTCCTCTCCTGGTGACGCGTGCTGCAAGTACATTTCTACATTGAGTCTTGCACAACTCCGCCATAATGACATTTGTATACTCTGAAGCGGACATCGCTAGAATTACTGGAAACGTTGCTGTGATGCCCAGAGATCTGCAATAAAGGCATTTATATCTGGAAAAGATTGAGTGGTGCTGTTCTATTCTACTGCAGATGCATATGACATTATTGCACTTGGCCTGAAAATTCATATACTTAAGGGGACCACGGTCAATTGTTCCTTGCCCAACATAGGTCTATTTCCTCATAGTTCCTGGGTGCTCTTGTTGTTCTGATCTCTGTTCTTTGACCTTAGCCTGTTCCTGACATCTCCTGTCCAGGGCCCCCATCCGGACCCACTACTGCACCGCAGTATTGGTTTTTTTGTAGGGCCAGGAGAGAGGGTCTGGCCCAGCGGGGGCCCATGAGGGTTTTTTTCCGGTGTCCCGCCAGTCGGACCTTGCCTCTGCCTGGTAACTGACCATTCTTCAGCTCCTGATTTTGTACTGTGCTGCTGTTAGTTCTCACCCGGCCTATGACCACAACTACTTCTATGATACTTTATTTTTTTTACTGCACTACCCAATTTCGACTAGGTTCTTTGTTCCCTGTCCTTCTTGTACATGTTCCGTTCCCAGAACTCTTCCCCTTGGTCCTCTCACTTTAAGATCTGGTGCCATCCAGTGTCGGACTGGGACACCAGGGACCCATCCAAAAACCTTAGACCAGGGGCCCACTCTCAGTGCTATTATTCTTTCTCTCCCCAATCAACCTCTATTCTCACAGTATCTTTTCTTTATATACTATAATCTATTATTCCATCTATTTAGCCTCTTTGTTCTCATAGAAATAGGGAATGGCAGTGAAATAGGTCAAATGGTTAGAAGCAAAAGGGCCACTGACACCTGGACCCACCGGGAGTTTTCCTGGGATCCCGGTGGGTTCAGTCCGACACTGGTGCTATCAGAGTAGTGGAGGGCTCCTCCTGAAACCAAAAGAAGCATGAGCCGTGACTGGGGCCTTGGGGTTTGTTCTGGGTTTTGGGATACCCTAGGTTACAGCTCCCCTTTGTCCGACATTAAGGTATGCTGCATCTTACACTGGAAGATACTGAGCAACTTTATATCATGCATGGTTCCTAAGGGTTGCAAATTTACACCCGTTAGTACTCTTGCACTTACACAATGATGAACGAGGGCTTTGCAGTGTAGCCTCTAGTGTCTAGTTTAGCAGAGGCAGTTCTCCATGGTAATGAAGTACTAGATCATCCCAACCTACATTCCCCAAATATTAAATACCTTAACAATCAATTAGATTTGCCTTTCCTTGTCCTTATCTTCATTAGTTAGTCCCTCTGCCCCAGCCATCAATGGACTGCACATACACTGCATGAGATCCATGTTATCCATGGGATTAACTGTATTCTGCTAATTGACAATGGCACATGTCGGAGGATGGAGCTGCCACATTGTTTTCCATCCTATAGGTTTTAGCCAATTAGATTTACAGCAGTAAAGAATGCTTAGTGGAGGCGCTAAATATTTCAAAACCCTTTAAAACCCTGACACATTTTATATGAGGGACCGAAACGTCGGATAAAAATGCAAAAATAAAAGCATTCATTCACCATTGAAAAAAGGAATGTGCTGATCCCTTATTCTTATATGATTCACCAATTGATCGAGCACCTCCAACTATTAAATGTCAGAAGTGCGGGCGCTCCAAGCGATTTATATATATATATATATATATATATATATATATATATATTATATATATATATATATATATATTATATATATATATATATATATATATATATATATATATACTTTTAAAGGGGTAGAGGGTCAATGGCAGTGACAGTATCTGCTCCTATGTAGAAAGGCAACATTCTATACTTGCCATTATAATGGAGGAATAAGCCCAAGGCTGCAACAATACACACTGTGGTGCCAAACAGGTCAGCTATTAAACTGAATGGTAATTATAATAATAATAATGCTCTACACCACCTCTAATTTCCCTATTTGTATTTATTACGCCCCCCCCCCCTGCAGAACAATAATAAAGAACGTTTTGTCTTTGTAAATAATGAAATCATCCTACGGGGAGGCCACGCAAGTGAATGGCACGGGGCTCTGTTCATTCTCATTCGGGTTTGATAGATTGGCAGTATATGGGCAATTATACTCAGTGCTGATTTTTCATTACTAAATGCAAAATCCCTTCCCTGCTCAGCCTTAAGCAGTTTTAAAGAGCACGGCATTATTAAAATGCCTAACCTTTGTTCCTGCTGTCTTAATCAAAGCATTTGTTTCTCCTGATCAGCTTAAAGAGATGGGATTCCTTGCAGATGAGCATATGGCACGGCAAGATTGCAGACGGCCTTTCCTCCAGGGGCCCCGGACGCGTCGGCCTGCGTCTATTGGGATTGGTTATCGGAGGAGGCACGACCCAAAACAGAGGATTCACGTTGGTGTTTGTTTAAAGGGCATGTAAAGTCTAAAATAGAATAAGGCTAGAAATGCTGTATTTTGTATACTAAATATAAACATGAACTTACTGCACCACAAGCCTAATCAAACAAATAATTTATACTTTCAAAGTTGGCCACAGGGGGTCACCATCTTGTAACTTTGTTATACATCTTTGCAAGACTAAGACTGTGCACATGCTCAGTGTGGTCTGGGCTGCTTAGGGATCATCATAAACAAAGCTGCTTGAGTTCTGCATGGCTGGGAAGTAAGGCGGGGGCTCCCCCTGCTGTTCATAAGTATGATTGTTTCCCTGCTCAGCAGTTAGGGACCGTCTGACAATTCCTATCCACAGCAGTAAATGAAGGGAGAATTTCACTGCACACAGTCAGGTTTCTTATAAAAACGGTACACATTTTTTAATTGTATTAAAAAGTATGTTGGAGATAGGTTTCTTTTTCATTAAAGAAAGTAAAAATGGGATTTTATTTTTTGGACTTTACATGCCCTTTAAGAGACAAATATGAATCCATTGTGAAAGATAATAATATCATTATATTTCCAGATGACATTATTCTTTTGATGCATTGTCTCCTTTGTTTCTATAAAGCAGTTAATAATTGTGCCTTCAGTTTCTGCCTTGCACAAGGTTCAATGTTCTACCCCATCTTGCCACAACCATCCCTACAGTAAAGTAAACATCGTATTTGCCCTAACTCTCCAGCACTAGGAAATGTAGTGAAATGCATAAAGGGTATGAGGTGTGATTTACAAAGTGCAGGAAAGTGTTCAAAGTGCACAAAATAGGTGAAAACCACCATGGTTTTTTGTTTTCTCACTTGAGCCCTGCCCTGCACTTTTCTGAATTTCCACAGATCTCTGTGCCCCATAAAGAAGTGAAAATTGTTCAGCAACAGTGAATGCATGAGGCTGCCCCATGGCTACACAGCAGCTTGTTTATATAAACTATAGTAGTACTTATCTGTTATCTACTGTGTATCCTGTGCTTGAATGGCTGCCCCATGGCTACACAGCAGCTTGTTTATATAAACTATAGTAGTACTTATCTGTTATCTACTGTGTATCCTGTGCTTGAATGGCTGCCCCCATGGCTACACAGCAGCTTGTTTATATAAACTATAGTAGTACTTATCTGTTATCTACTGTGTATCCTGTGCTTGAATGGCTGCCCCCATGGCTACACAGCAGCTTGTTTATATAAACTATAGTAGTACTTATCTGTTATCTACTGTGTATCCTGTGCTTGAATGGCTGCCCCCATGGCTACACAGCAGCTTGTTTATATAAACTATAGTAGTACTTATCTGTTATCTACTGTGTATCCTGTGCTTGAATGGCTGCCCCCATGGCTACACAGCATCTTGTTTATATAAACTATAGTAGTACTTATCTGTTATCTACTGTGTATCCTGTGCTTGAATGGCTGCCCCCATGGCTACACAGCAGCTTGTTTATATAAACTATAGTAGTACTTATCTGTTATCTACTGTGTATCCTGTGCTTGAATGGCTGCCCCCATGGCTACACAGCAGCTTGTTTATATAAACTATAGTAGAGTTTCTGAAGCAAACACACCAGTTTTACCAGTGCAGGGCAACACTACATTATAATTGTATTAATTTAAAACACTTATTATTTTTTTGATGTTACTGTTTATTTAAAGGGCAATTCACTTTCATTAGCAAAAGTGTTATAACACATAAAACATGGCACTAACACTCCCAGAAATGTGTCCAAACTTACATAACCTCTTAAATTTTGTAACATGGGCATGTTAATTAGGTGGTGTGGTCATAAAATGCGCATGGTCAAAAAATTGGCTCACTGTGCGCAGCACAAGTCTTTGACGCCTTTTCATTTTTTCAATGGTACATGGTGCTCTTCCGTGACTTATATAGGGAAAACTTTTTTCTGAAAACCACTCCGACCAAATCGGCACTGACTTTTCCCCCTATTTATACATTTTCACTAATTTTTCTTGTGCGGAAAAAGTCACAATAAAATCGTGAAAAAAAATCTGAATCGACAGGTTTTTATGGATTTTGTTCATGAAACCTACGATTTTTTTATTAATAATTAGTGATGGGCGAATTTATTCGCCAGGCGCGAATTCGCGGCGAATTCGCGCGTTTCGCCGCGAGCGAATAAATTTGCGAAACGCCCGCGAAAATTCGCGGCAAAAATTCGCCGGCGTCAAAAAAAATTTTTTCGGAAAAACGGACGCCGGCGCCAAAAACGGGCGCCGGCGTCGGAAAAACGGGCGCCGGCGTCAAAAACGGGCGCCGGCGTCAAAAACGGGCGCCGGCGTCAAAAACGAGACGCCGGCGCCGTTTCGCAAATTTTTCGCCGTTTCGCGAATTTCGCCCGAAATTCGCGAATTTTTCGGCGAAGCGAAACGGCGCAAATTCGCCCATCACTATTAATAATTTAATTAATCGCCCGAAAGCTATGATTTTCTCGGAAACTCAGCGCAACTCAGAATATCTTTCTATTGTTAACGGGACATCTGCCATTGACTTTTACATGTTCTCAGAAGGTTGGAGTTGGAGTACTTTTTCATTGGAGGGGTTTTTTGTCCTCTGAAAAAATTGTATTTTCCCCTTTAAAAGTCCGACCAGAAAAATTTGTATCTTAATAAATATCCCCCATAATATCCTTATATTTTATAATAGGGGGTGCATTATTAACTATATCTCCATATTGCCCCACAGTCACCGCCTTGATCTACCTACCGCCCATAGCTATTGTATCACTCTCTTCCTACCCTTTGGTAGATGCCTTTATTTGATAGACAACCCTGGTCTCTATATTCTCTTTGTAGGAGGAAACCATGTTTGGACATTTGTTTAAAAAAAAAAATACTCATTATATCACAACTAGCCCATGCAATAAAAGCCTGCTTCAATTAAATAAAAAATGACATGTACACTGCACACATTTCATTGTTAATGCCACTTGTCCTTTAAAAAGCTTCCTCATTATTCTGAAAACATAAGCGAATGAACCCTGAGCCTGTTTGTGCGATGGGGATGGAGAATCTGTGACAATTAGTTCGTTTTGGCGACTATTTCTCAAGCCGTGTTGCCCAGGAAACCGTGTAAACAACAGCTTTGATTTTCTGCAGGATAAGGGTTTTCGCTTCACGTCTTACCACTCGGTAATGAAGGGCACTGAGCCTGAAATATTGCCGGGAGTCAAGGTTACTTAAGCTATACCTCTTAAGAAAGCTATGGGATTTCTATAGGCTTATTAAATAAACTGCGTTATTATGGAACTGTGTATATACTGTATATCCTTATAAACAAGCGTCGGGGATAGCCTGAGATATCACAATGGGAGAACCCTGAGTACAGGCTCATATCTGCTGCCCTTTAAATCTCTGTTTTTGCAAAGCAGAGGCACCACCCAAGCCTCCTAGGATCAAAACTTCCACTTATTGATGTTATTATTATTGTTATATATACAAATAGACTTATTAAGGCACAGACCTATCCCGTAGAACGTACACTCAAACTCTGGTGTATGATGCACAGAGAGAATAAATAAGAACTAAAGCTCAACCAAGATTAAGGATAGAGATGCTACACTTTTTGGGATCAGGTATTAACACTGGGGAAAATCTCACCTGGGCAGTAACCCATAGCAACCAATCAAATATTTGCTTTGATTGTTCCACCTGCAGATGGCTAAAACAAGCAAATCTCTTATTGGTAACTATGGGTTACTGCCCAGGTGCAAATTTTTCCAGTGTTGATAAATGAGCCCCCTTATGTCTTGTGCTTCTGTACCAGCCCAAGGCAACCATAGCCCTTTAGCAGTAAAGATCTGTGTCTCCAAAGATGCCCCAGTAGCTCCCCATCTTCTTTTCTGCTGATTCACTGCACATGCTCTGTGCTGCTGTCACTTACTGAGCTTAGGGACCCACTCACAATATACAGTACACATAGAATAGAAATGTCACAATATAAGGCTGATTAGTCATTAGATTACATAGCAGCAAATAAACCAGTGCAACAGAATTTATTAAATAATGAGTCCTGTAGCATGGGCTTCTATGACAGGCAGAATCTCATATTCTGCTAATGTTTTGGTCATTTTCCAGAAGCCCTAAGCTGGATGGTCTGAGAAGGTCCAAGATGAGAAGCTTCTGTAGACACATTTGAAGGCCTAGATCATTACTGTTCTGGGGCTCTGGATTAGTACTGTAACTAAAACAGCATTTCTAGCCAGATACATTGTAAGGCTTTAGAACAATTAAAGCAAAAGTAATGATTGGTTGCTATGGGTAACTGTCCAGGCGTAAATTTGCCCAGTGTTAATACATGATTCCCAAGGTGTAGCATCTCTATCCTTAATCTTTGTTGAACTTTAGTTCGTAATTATTCTCTCTGTTTGTCATAAACCAGAGTTAGATAATAAGCTATACATGGTAGGCACTGTCTATGCCATAATATATTGCATTATTGTATACTAATAATAACTTCAATAAGTGGAAGGTGGAAGTTTTGATCCCAGGAGGCTTGGGTGGTGCCTCTGCTCTTCAGTTTTGGGGATTTATAGGTCATGAGCCTGTGAAGAGAATCTATCATATGATTATGTACAGCTATACTCAGGGTTCGCCCATTGTTTTTAACGTAGGGTACATAGAAAATAAAGTGCCTCAAAGGAGAACTAAACCCTGTTTTATACTGAACTTATTGCACCAGCCTAAAGTTTCTGAGCAGCTGTTGAGAAGCTAAGCTTAGGGGTCGTCACTATCCAGCAGAAAATGAGCTTCCCTGGCTGTAATATAAGCTGATGCTACAGGTTTGCTGATTATTAAATTCTGATGCTAATTGCACTGGTTTCTGTGCTGCCATGTAGTAATTATCTGTATTAATTACTAATCAGCCTTATATTGTGACATTTCTATTCTATGTGTACTGTATATTGTGAGTGGGTCCCTAAGCTCAGTAAGTGACAGCAGCACAGAGCATGTGCAGTGAATCAGCAGAAAAGAAGATGGGGAACTACTGGGGCATCTTTGGAGACACAGATCTTTACTGCTAAAGGGCTGTGGTTGTCTTGGGCTGGAACAGAAGCACAAAACATAATGTACAATATCTCTGCCCTACTTCTTTAGTTAGGCTTTAGTTCTCCTTTAAACCATAAAGGGTTTGTTATGGAATGAAGCCAGCCAGCAAGTGAAGCCATGTCATGGGGTGGGAAATTGATAGAGCATTGGCACAACATGTCTATAATACCTCCATTTATTCCCCTGCAGCAAGAAATGGGGCCGACTGCTGCTTCTCCAAACAAGCCAAGAAAGCATAAGAGCGCCACTTGAATGAATACTGTTTTCCATTCACTCTGTTTAGAAAACATGTCAGATTGACCTGAATATGTACAAGTGCAATGTACTTACTGGCGGATTACAACATATTCCAGGATTCCAAGAAGTCGAAACCATCACTCGTTCCAAGCCTTGAACCCTAAATAATAATAATGTATTATACTTATCATCTAAAATGCATGTCGTAAGGTACTCGGTTTCCTGAAAACCTAATTTATTTATGCAGCACCCAAATTAATTTGCCTTTCAACGTTCGTTTTGTTCATTCAGCCGGAGCCATTACATGATCAGCATCAAAGAGGTGAGTAGTTTCAAAACAATTAGGACGGCAGAATTGTTAAAGTTATTTATTGATCAGAGCCGACGGTGAGTCATTCACATTAGAGCGCAGCGCCGTTTTTATTGTTATGTAAGATCAAAAGAAGACTTTCGAGAATCCAGCTCCAAAAAAAAGTCCCAGGTGGACAATTCCATGCATTTATTTTCTCCAAGTCAACAGTTGTTCTTCTGCTATGGTTTCTGATTTCAGGAACAAAGTCATATCTACAATCAGTTGACTAATCTTTAATTTCCTCGGATCTGACTGTATCTTCAATGGGTTCAAGTTCGGTCAAAAAATGATGCAGGAATGTTTGCATGAAGTCTCCACCCAGTTGAGGAGTCCAACGGAACATTTGAGTTTCCAAGAAAATAAAATATCAATTTCCTAAAATTGTAATGTTCGGTTCTTTTAGGGTTTTTAGTGGCATCTCTGTAGATCGAAGCTGGAGTCTCATAAATCTCAACAGGATCATGAACACTTGACTTGCACAACATCGACTGGCAAATCATTGATGAATTCATGTCATTAAACATGAATCTCCGACCTCAGCCTTTGAGAAATTTGCCCCTGGTCATTAGTTCTAACTGAAATTTCCATTAAAGGATTGTGTGAAAAACATTAACCTGCCAGTGCAATATACTCTTTTATATAGAGAAGTTGATTTATTGAAAATTTCTTCAAAAACCCTCTAGTCCCGAACATCTGTGCCACTACCTTCTATTCCAGGTTGTGCAGAGGAGCCTGTGGCACTAGAACAGGAACCAACCAGCAGCTAGGCTTACCTGATAGGGAACTGAAGTCTGTCTTTGCTTGTGTGACTGCAGGGCTGCAATTGGTTATCCCCCTTCTACTGACAGGGACCATTAGGACACACCCACCCCTCATTTGAAACAGCGACGCAGATCTATGGGGAGGTTCAATAAAGGGGACATTTTTAAAGATATTTATCTTAAAGGGATACTGTCATGAGAAAACATGTTTTTTTCAAAACGCATCAGATAATAGTGCTGCTCCATGACTTGGGGCAGCTGGGAAATTGACAATATGTCTAGCCCCATGTCAGATTTCAAAATTGAATATAAAAAAATCTGTTTGCTCTTTTGAGAAATGGATTTCAGTGCAGAATTCTACTGTTAACTGATTCATTTTGGAAAAAAAATTTTTTCCCATGACAGTAAAACCAGCACCATACAGCACCGGGTCAAGCTGGCCAGGTGCCCTAGGTAACCTGGCCAGTTTGCTACCCACTCCCACATGCGTGACTACTTTGTGCACAGCCGGCAGGACAGGGGACAGAGGTGGGAGAGCGATTATGGGGAGGTGAGAGTGACGGAGGTGAGGGGGGAGTGACGGAGGGGGGGAAAACGATGGAGTGGAGGCAAAAACCAAAAAGGGCTGCAAAAGCGAAATAGGGGTAGGCAGAAGACAATTTAAGAGGTACCTGCCTAGTTCTACCCCTATCGTTGGGCCCTAGGCAGGTGCCTCTTCTGTCTACCCCTAGTTCTGACCCTGGCACCAAATATTACTCATTATTGTCTACAATGTTGGGGGGGTGGGGACTTATTTTATATCTGTCTCCTTTAAGAAAACATGAAACTTTTGCCCCTGCTGACTTTTTTACCCATCAAACTTGTTTTCTACCTGTTTTCTACAGGTGACATGGATTATTCATCATTGCACTGTGAAATAATAGTGGTCTTTTACAACAACCGGTCTGGCTGCAGTCTCTGGCGCTTCCATCTCACTGGATAAAAGATCTGCATCCAATCTGGCAACGACTAGAGCGCAAAACTGGGCAATAGCCCATCAAGTCAATCAGTGGGATCTGCCCAGGCTTTAGGTTCTCCTCCTAGAAAACTGGCAAAGTTAGAAGAAAGGAAGTGACTTTGTCTAATATAGCTAAAAACTATTGTATTTAACGTGCGAGGCATCAGACTGTCCAATTGAATCAAAGGAGGTACAGGTATGGGACCTATTATCCAGAATGCTCGGGACTTGGGACTTTCTGAATAACGTGTCTTTCTGTAATTTGGATCTTCATACCTTAAATCATTTTAACATAAATAAACCCAATAGGTTGGTTTTGCTTCCAATAAGGATTAATTATATCTTAGTTGGGATCAAGTACAAGCTACTGTTTTATTATCACAGAGGAAAAAGGAAATTGTTTTTAAAAATTTGGATTATTTGATTATAATGGAGTCTTTCTGTAATTTGGAACTTTCTGGATAGCGGGTTTCCGGATAATGGATCCCATACCTTTACCTGTAAGGAGCATGAGGTTCTAAATATGGTTGGATGGATCTTCCTATTTTCATCTATCTTCAAGTACTCTCCGACTGGCTTGTGGGGCCAAAGTTTATGACCACAATTAGTTCCTTGTTTTCAATAAGTAAATCCCAAAGTGTCACATGACTCCCGTGTTGTCTCCCCCCCACTCCTGCAATCCTTCAACCCCAACAAAGAGGGGCAAGACATAATCCGGGTTTCTATTATATTTTAGCTTCCTTATTGTCAAGGCCGGTCAGGTCACTCAAGTGCAGTTTAATTGGTTTCTTGTAAAATAGAAAATTGAGATTTTTCTATTTAAGCCTATTTAGAACAGAATAATGGAATAGGCAATTAAGGGAAATCAGCTGTCTCGGCTAATTGCTCCCAGTTTACAGAGACGTATATATTTTAGGTTTCTCGAAATCATGTTTGATTAGCTTGTTCTCTTTCTTTATCTAAATGGAGAAATAGAAAGGCATCTGGTGTCTCTGGTTTGTGGGAAAGAATGTTTTGTACAGAATGTATTAAATATTTAAATGATGCAGCAAAGAAGAGAGGAACTAAATCCCCACTCCAACAAATATAACTTATTATATTACACAAGCAATATTTATACTCTTTGCATCGGGTTACCAGATTGCTTGGAGGAAAAAAAGGTACGCATCTAAGAAAAGCATGTTGACCAGCTGCACTGATTACATATTGTCCTTCTATAGACCTGTTTCCAATCTGATAACCTTATCTTGGTATGTTCTGGTTAGGATGTCACAGCTTGATCATGACTAATGATGTTAACTGTTAGATTTGACTCCGATAGATATAACTATACTCCTGAAAACTCAATGAAGACTAGCCACTACCTGCAGAATGATACCTAACCAACCAGAAGAAGGGGATCATGAATCCTACTTGTTGTGTTCTCTCATCGGCTTCTCCAATTCTTGACCAAACTTTGATGTGTTCTTCAGCAGATCCTCTACAAGTACCCAATACTCTACAGGTACTTATCTGGGTGATCTGCCTCCTGCACCTAATAGAGCCCTATAGCTACTTAGCTTCACCCTTTAAGTCCCATTTAGTTCCAGAAGCAAAGCCATTAACATCAGAGGGGTTGATGACTACTTTGGAGACCAAAGGAACGTTTGTCAGAGAAGACTGGAGATGTTCTATCACCATGCATTTAGGGATTCATTTCTTCAGCCCCATACTCAATATCCTTTAAACACATTAAAGTAATTGTAATGTTATCACCAGTGGAGACTAGCTCAGTTTAAGAAACAAGATTTTGAAAGAAGGTGCCATTATAGTACTGTGGTCTACTAGGGGACCAACTCTTCTTCTTCAGATGATTGGCGGGCATAACTGAAAACAGTTGGCTAAATATAAGATGGTGCCGTATTGGAAGTTGGGCAATTATTTTCTTAGAAGGGTATCTTTCCCCTACCAATTGGACAACAAAACAATATGTCGGTCTATTGATTTCATAATAATTCATTAATGTCAACCAAACCTGTTTAATATGTTTTCCTAATTCCATGTTAATGTTCATGTCTGAGATGAACTATTGCCCATGTTCTACTAATTATGAAGCACGGTTTCAAAACATAACGATGCTTTATTTTTCTCTGCCACCGGGCCAATAAATCCAGAAATACTCTGTTATTGGAAGATGTATTTTTATACATTAAAAGCTTCAGTGGTGGATATATTGAGCAGAGAATTTCTCTGCTAGGGTTTTGGAAGCAAGCACTGTCCATTTTCACACATTAAATCCCACAAAAAAAAATTCTGTTTATACCATTAAATCATCCCAGAGCTCTTCCACCAGCCTTCCAGCTATTAAAATATTCATCATGTTTGCTGGGATGCTCTTGCCAGATATTTCAGTGGATTGCTTCTTTTTAAAGCAGACTTTTGAATGCCAGCATCTGATTTTGATGAAGGAAGAGAATCGCAATCCACTGTTAAAATACAAGTGGGAGCAAACGGGAGATTTACATTGAAGGAGAAGAAATCAGAACAGGTGTAATAAAGAGCATTACAAATGGAAGGCAAAAAGGGAGCTGGAAGTCAATGAAGAAGAAAGTCTTTCATGGAAAGAAATTGTGTTAAGTCAACATCATGGCACAAACCTTTCTGCAAGATCTAAATAGGTCAATTTATTTCTGATATATGAGAAAAGACTGGCTAAGACTACACTTATTGTGAGTTAGAATATGAAACAATAAACAGCACCAGTTGTATGTAGGATATGTGTGGTAAGGAATAGCATGATACTGCTTTTTCACCTCTTAAAGGGCATGTAAATTCTAAAATAGAATAAGGCTAGAAATGCTGTATTTTGTATACTAAACATAAACATGAACTTACTGCACCACAAGCCTAATCAAACAAATAATTTATGCTTTCAAAGTTGGCTACAGGGGGTCTCCATCTTGTAACTTAGTTATACATCTTTGCAAGACTAAGACTGTGCACATGCTCAGTGTAATCTGGGCTGCTTAGGGATCATCATAAACAAAGCTGCTCGAGTTCTGCATGGCTGGGAAGTAAGACGGGGGCTCCCCCTGCTGTTCATAAGTATGATTGTTTCCCTGCAGAGCAGTTAGGGACCGTCTGACAATTCCTATCCACAGCAGTAAATGAAGGGAGAATTTCACTAAATACAGTCAGGTTTCCTATAAAAACGGTACACATTTTTTAATTAAAGTATATTGGAGATAGGTTTCTTTTTCATTAAAGAAAGTAAAAATGGGATTTTATTTTTTTGACTTTACATGCCCTTTAATTGTGAAGCCAGCCCAGCAGTGCCTATAGTAGGGTGTGATTATGCCTATAGCAGTTTAGCTAAAAGTCTCTAAATTGTAGGATAGGTGGTACCTATAGTAGCAGTGGGATGATAGTCTCTGGGAAGGGAGTGTGACTGTGGGATAGCAGGTATAGTAGGGAGAGATGGTGTCTATAGTAACAGTGGATAATAGTCTCTGGGAAGGGAGTGTGACTGTGGGATAGCAGGTATAGTAGGGAGAGATGGTGCCTATAGTAACAGTGGATAATAGTCTCTGGGAAGGGAGTGTGACTGTGGGATAGCAGGTATAGTAGGGAGAAATGGTGCCTATAGTAACAGTGGGATAATAGTCTCTGGGAAGGGAGTGTGACTTTGGGATAGCATGTATAGTAGGGAGAGATGGTGCCTATAGTAATAGTGGGATAATAGTCTCTGGGAAGGGAGTGTGACTGTGGGATAGCATGTATAGTAGGGAGAGATGGTGCCTATAGTAATAGTGGGATAATAGTCTCTGGGAAGGGAGTGTGACTGTGGGATAGCAGGTATAGTAGGGAGAGATGGTGCCTATAGTAACAGTGGGATAATAGTCTCTGGGAAGGGAGTGTGACTGTGGGATAGCAGGTATAGTAGGGAGAGATGATGCCTATAGTAACAGTGGGATAATAGTCTCTGGGAAGGGAGTGTGACTGTGGGATAGCAGGTATAGTAGGGAGAGATGGTGCCTATAGTAACAGTGGGATAATAGTCTCTGGGAAGGGAGTGTGACTGTGGGATAGCAGGTATAGTAGGGAGAGATGGTGTCTATAGTAACAGTGGATAATAGTCTCTGGGAAGGGAGTGTGACTGTGGGATAGCAGGTATAGTAGGGAGAGATGGTGCCTATAGTAACAGTGGGATAATAGTCTCTGGGAAGGGAGTGTGACTGTGGGATAGCAGGTATAGTAGGGAGAGATGGTGCCTATAGTAACAGTGGGATAATAGTCTCTGGGAAGGGAGTGTGACTGTGGGATAGCAGGTATAGTAGGGAGAGATGGTGCCTATAGTAACAGTGGGATAATAGTCTCTGGGAAGGACTGTGAATGTGAGGCAGATTGCCAGGTAGGTTGTTTTACCCTAGAGTTGCTAAGACTGTTTATCATAACTATGAGCATGTCACGTATTACTGAATTGATGGAATGCAAGCTCTGTGGGCCATTAGTCAATCACTCACAAGCTATGCGAGTCATTCCCTGCAGGCTGCACACTGTGTGAGAGGAAATATATATTTATTTCGCTAGCGCTGTGGGTCAATTTTTCTTGTCAGTCACTGGCTCTGTAATTTAGTTGTTCCACAGATTCAGCTCTAGAGGTCAATTCTGATTGCCGGCTCCTTTCTGTGTAATTATACAGCGAGTGAGTCATTGTTACAGAGGTGGGGAATTTTATAGCCTTGAGTTGGAAGGATCAGTAGCCCTCTGTGTCTCCAGATCTTCTCAAACAATAAGATATTTGCAAATAGTACTGTAAAGGGAAAGTTAACTTTAGAATGAATGATTAAATTGATGCAGAAGCAGAAGTATTTATTTTTGTTATTTCAGTATATTCTTTTATATTCTGCACTTGTGTAAATGACCCTTTTGGCCTGGTTTTGGAGAACCGGACAATGTGCAAAATGCCAAAAAAAAGTGCACAAAGCACCCCTGTTCTTCCCAATTGTGTATAGCCCTACAGCTCATGTCTGTAGCCTCCCAGCGTGGCGCGCACCTCACTCCATATTCACCCACATTATGTGGCATTGCAGCCAGACGAGATGGCCAGTGGGCAGCTGGAAAGTGTCTACAATGGAAAAGCGGCCTCATAATATTTACAGTATTTCTCTTTCTCTTTTTATCCTTCCTTGTGAAACTTCATCAGCAGCTGAGAAAGTCAAATCACTTGCACATGTCCACCTTTTGTGGTTCTTCTTCAGGCTCCTGGCAGGAGAGGAAGGCACAT
Organism: Xenopus laevis; assembly: GCF_017654675.1. Classification (NCBI taxonomy): domain Eukaryota; kingdom Metazoa; phylum Chordata; class Amphibia; order Anura; family Pipidae; genus Xenopus; species Xenopus laevis. The sequence continues at coordinate 121,780,254 of NC_054378.1, read as the reverse complement.
GAACCACATAAAAGTGATTTAGAAATGATTTGGGTTTCAGTTGATTTCAGCCATACAGTTACCCATGCAGTGTCCGACTAGGATGCCAGGGGCCCACCAGAAAACCTGAGACCATGGGCCACTTACCAAACTATTATTCCTCACGCATTTTTTCTCATAAAGAAATAGGGAATGGCCATGAAATAGACTAAATGGTTAGAAGCAAGAAGGTGCATTGACACCTCGGCCCATCGGGAGTTTTCCTGGTATCCCGGTGGGCCAGTCCGACACTGAACCCATGATTAGTCACCTTATAATAAGACTCTGCATGAGTTTATTATTTGAAACCCAAATCTGAACCAGACCACAACCCGCTGACCTCCATCAAACCAGAAGTGCTGTTAGTGCTAACCACAAGTGACATCATCAAACAGCAAAATCATTTTTTAAAGGTTAAAACTTGCTCATATTAAGACCAGAAACCCATCAAATGGCACCTATACCCACCAGGGGCAATCCTAAGGCTGCTGCTGCCTGAGGCCGCCACTCCCTCTCCATGCTAAAAGGAGAAGGAAAGCTACTGAAGCAGTTTATTGCCAATAGATTAGCCACAATAGTGCAAGCTATAACACTATATTTATTCTGCAGAATACTTTACCATACCTGAGTAACCAGCTCTAGAACCTCTCTCTATTTGTTTAGGATAGCAGCTGCCATATTAGCTTGGTGGAACTTTGAGGGTTTACTGGTGTATAAATATAGTCCTTTCTGATAAAGCTTACTTAGTTTTAGCCTTTCCTTCTCCTTTAAAGGGGTTGTTCACCTTTAAGGTAACTTTTAGTATGTTATATATAATTAAATGACTGCACTATTAATCTGTATTGAGCTACGCCTGAACAAAATGTTGTTTTCAGGCTTCCTTGTCCTTTAGAGGGGAAATTCCCCCCAAACTTTCTTTTTCTAAGAAAAAGACCAAGAAGTCATGAAAACAGCCGAAACTGAAGTCCTGAAGCGGCGAAATGACCCGAAATCACAAAAACACCCGAAATTGAAGCCCTGAAGTGACGAATTGGGCCAAAATCACATAAACAATGAAATTTAAGCCCTGAAGTGGCAAAATGACCGAAGTTCAAAAAAACAGCGAAATTGAAGTCCTGAAGTGGCGAAATGACCCGAAGTCATGAAAACAGCCAAAATCGAAGTCATGAAGTGGCGAAATGACCCGAAGTCACGAAAACAGCGGAAATTGAAGTCATGAAGCGGCGAAATGACCCAAAGTCACAAAAACAGCTGAAATCGAAATACTGAATCAGCGAAAAGATTTGAAGTCACGAAAACAGCAGAAATTTAAGTCCTGAAGCAGCGAAATGACCCAAAGTGACGAAAACCCCCAAAAATTTAAGTCCTGAAGCAGCGAAATGACACAAAGTCACGAAAACAGCCAAAATTGAAGTCATGAAGTGGTGAAATGACCCAAAGTGACAAACACAGCTGAAATTCAAGTCCTGAATCAGCAAAAAGACTTGAAGTCACAAAAACACCCCAAATTAAAGTCCTGAAGGGGCGAAATGACCCGAAATCATGAAAACAGCTGAAATTGAAGTCCTGAATCTGCGAAAAGACCCAAAGTCACAAAAACAGACGTAATTGAAGTCCTCAATTTTTTAACTTATAAGGGGGCTGTTTTTTTTAAACTTATAAGGTTCCTGACCCAGGGGGCCCTGTGATTTCTAATGGTGGCCCTGCCCCCAGGACACTGCACATCTGTCCTGGATGTAAGTTTTTCCTGTAAATACGTCTTCAATATCTCATAAAACTGTGATTCCCGACCCAAGGCTCCAGCTTTCCATCATTCCCTATTCATAAAGTGCAAAATTAGCTCTTTCATTTTTACGCGCGACATCAAGACATAATGATCTTTTAAGTGACACGGAGCACGTCTCAGCGTATTGAGCGCTCTGTTTAAGTTTAAGCATTAATCCAACGCGCCCGTATCAGCAGTTATAGCTCTAATCTCCGCCGTCATCCCCCTCCCCCCGGCTGATTTACGAGGGCACTTTAGAAATATTGCTGCATTTGTTTGTTTTTACGTATACGAGCTCGAAACAATCAATATTTGTGATTTTAATAAAAGCTATTATTATGTTTGTGTGTGGTGGGGGGATGTTTTCAGTGACACACAGGAAACTGCGGTTTTCATTTTTTATTATTTGTGGTTTTTGAGTTATTTAGCTTTTTATTCAGCAGCTCTCCAGTTTGCAATTCCAGCAATCTGGTTGCTAGGGTCCAAATAACCCTAGCAACCATGCACTGATTTGAATAAGAGACTGGAATACGAATAGGAGAGGCCTGAATAGAAAGACAAATAATAAAAAGTAGCAATAACAATACATTTGAAGACTTAAAGAGCATTTATGTTTTTAAGATGGGGGTCAGTAACCCCCCCCCCCCCCCATTTGAAAGCTGGAAAGAAGAAGAAGGCAAATAAGTCAAAAAACTATACAAAAAATAAATAATGAAGAGCAATTGATAGGTTGCTTAGAACAGACCATTCTATACTATACTCAGGGGCTTAATTATAGAGGAAGCAGACCCTGCGGCTGCAGGGGGGCCCAGGAGGTATAGGGGCCCACGAGGCTCTAATTCATATACAGTTTCAATAAATATTGGAGAAACAAGTCAACCTCTAAACATTTTGGGGGCCTGAAAAATAATTTGCTGCAGGGCCCAGTAATATCTAGTTACTCCACTGACCATACTAAAAGTTAACTTAAAGGTGAACATCCCCTTTAAGGTTAAATGTTAAATCTATGATGTACTTCTTTTTTTTATACCTATAAATATCTAATTAAAGTATTTTGGAAAAAATAAATTAAGGATTTAGCATTTGTGCCTCTGTGTTTTATTCATGGCTAATACATACTGGTGCCACCATGAAAGGTCTTTTATAATAAGACAAGGCTTCCTGCACAGAGATGCACAGCAAAGTAGAAGCGCTTGGAGGCTACTGGACAGTCAGGAAGGCTGTAGGCGTTGCTCCAACTAATTGCAGCTTGTCTTCTACACAGGGACGGACTGGGCCAGCGGGTCACCGGGAAAATACAGGGTGGGTCCCGGCTCTTGTGGGCCTCGCCGGGCCAGACCCGCTCCCTGAATCCTGTTAACATACGCGCTGCAAATAAAAGAAACCGTGGAGAATACGCACACGAGCGTCAAAAAAAGAAAAGAAAAACAGCACTGATGCGCAGTCTGACCCTGCTTCTACAGATAGGGACTCATTGGAGAGAATCAGGGGCTCCATGCCAGTAGGGGGCCCAGGCAGATATGATGGTCCAACTGGCAGATCAAAAAATAGTTGGGTGTGACGGATTGGGTGTGGTTTGGGTGGTTTTTGGCATTTTTTCATATTTCTTTCAAAATTGGGGTCCACTGTCCAGGACCCAAGGTGGATGTTGTGCTAGTCTTAACTAATTAGTATTCCATCAATGATTTTCATCAATTGTTGAGTCCCGTACTACTAAAGTAGCTGAGCCCTCTCATTATAAGCCCCCTGGCCTTGGTTAGTGGGTCATGCCAACAAGTAGAATGGGGTCCCAATGAAAAAAACTCTTTGAGCATACATGGACATTCTTCTCGTCCACCCTGACCACCACCCATTTCGCCAAAATGGGGCCTGTGATCTGCCCAAATCTTGCCAATTCCTGTGCAATCCCCACCAACACAACCCCATCCGATTGTGTCTCATGGCATCCCCTCCTAAACTAGTCAACTAAGTGGCAGTAAGTCCGCAGAGCCAATGGGTAAGAGAATGGATGTAGGGGGTCAATTCTAATCGGGATGAGTTGATTGTTCTGCTGAGTACAAATCACTATGAGTAGGAACTGACCTATACAGCCGGCTAAGTTGGGGAACAAAGCATCCTCTGTTGGTAGCTTCTTCATCTGTGGTCCTGTTTATACCCATGACCTGGTCTTCTGTACAAATGACCATGGATGAAATCCTTTAGAGACAATATCAGCCGCACACTGTGCTCATGTACAGCAGCTGCTAAAGAAAGCCTCTTCAAATGAATGCTGTCAGAGGATCCTCAGGGAGAAGTTTGTCTGTGGTTTTCACTGGAGTGAATCCAGATATCCCATTACAGGTCCTCTGTGGGTATCTTCATGGCTTCTCTTATGATGAAATGAAAATCAGTTAACTGTTTAAATGCACGGCATCAAGGCAACATGTTATGCTACGAGGCACATTGGACTGGCCTATAAATTGTGGGCGAGATCTTCAGCCCCACCACTAACTCACAATACACACTGGTTGTTGAGAGATTTTAGTTCTTCACTAAAGGTCACAATTTTTCCTTTCTTATAAAGATCTGCTGTTTCATGCAAAGTTCAGGAATGAAGGATTTCATTTTATTTCAATGTTGTATTTAAATAGGCATTTCTTCTGAGAGGCGCTAAGTGTGTATACTACTGCCAGATTCTGTAACTCCTATGTTTATTGCCTGAAGAAGCGGGTCTGAGCCCGTGAAACGCGTTGCACTGATTGGAGTTTGTTAATAAATTTTGACTGCTTAATTACAGTCGTTTTGTGTCTGCTTGGAGGAGGTAAGTCCACTACTGCCTCCTCTGATTACCAAGTTTTGGTTTTTAAACTCGTTTATATCCTTTTATTCTTTTGGCGCCTCTGTTCTTTTTAAACAATTTCTTCTTTTGCGTTCAATTTAAATTTTGAAAAAATGCAGGCCTTTCCTATATTATTTAAAAATTGTAATATTAAACAAATACTGTATCCATTGCTGACAACCCTATTCCTGCAGGATAATGAAAGTGGAGCAGGTAGTAACCCATCCAACACTCCCCCCTTTACGCTATCTATCTATATAGCTATCTATATTGGGTACATTTGTTGTGCTACCAATACCTATTTCAATAGCAGAGCAGACAGAAACTCTTCCCCTTGTTTCTACCCCTATATATTAGGTACCTATCTAGTGCTACCAATCCCTATTTCTGTAGGGAAATGAGAGCAGAGCAGACAGTAACACTTCCAGAAATGGTTACCCTTGTGTCTATCCCTATATATTAGGCACCTATCTAATGCTACCAATCTCTATTTCTGCAAGGGAATAGTGAACAGAGCATTAAGTAACCCTTCCAACACTTTCCCCTTGTCTTTATCCCTATATATAAGGCACCTATCTAGTGCTACCAATCCCTATTTCTGTATAGAAATGAGAACAGAGCAGGTAGTAAGCCTTCCAACACTTTCCCTTTGTCTTTATCTCTATCCCTATATTATCTCATGTTTTCATTTATTATAATTATTTCTGTTTCTCCCCTTGTATATCACACCTTTGGTCTCCGTCCTTTCATGGCTGTTTTCAAGAGCACATCTCTATATTTATTTTTCCCCCCTCTGTTTATATATAAACCACAGAAATAATACTAATATTTCCAAAACAATATCTATACATCAAAAGACACATTGTCTGGCTTGGTGCTGACTCAGTGGAATTAGAGCAGGACTTCAATAATATCATAAGTGCTTTCTTTAACATATCAGGAATTCTTAAATCTAATATTTTCCCAAAAGAAAATGCTTTTTAATAGATGTCTCTCTCTCGCCCTATGATGCTGTCTCCAAACATAGGGCCCTGTGCAATCAATACAGCCTTTTGCGTGTATAGACACTGGTCCATTTGTTTCTCTTATATTCTTATATGGAATTCCTTCCCCTTATTGAGTACTCAGGGTAGTTATTGCTAAGGTTATCGTGTGTTAGCAAGAAAGTATATCCTATAGCTGCCCCTAAACCCCTCTAGAGTCAAGAAACTGCATGGGATGCCAGTCCAGTATGTTGGACATTTGCTTATGTTGCATTCTTTGCTTTCAGTCTACCTTTTATAAGCTTATTCTTCTTGCAGTTGCTATGGCTAGTAGAGCCATAATCAATGAGAAAATGGTTATTCACATATGATCCATACTGTACATTTCAGGGTAAGGTCTTCCAGCACAAAACAGCTTTTTAGCCAACATTTATCTGGGCTTACTCATCAGTTCCAAGTTCTGCAGAGTCTTTCCTTCCACTGAAGAGTTGCGCTTTGTTGTTTACAACTTTAATAGACCACATCAGTGGGTATTTCAGGAAGTTTGTACTCCACGTATTTTCAGAAGTGCATTGCAGGGGCTGCATACATAAAAATGCTGATAAAGGCACAATGGTTATTTTGGGTTTATGGTTAATATCAGGGGCCTATATTGAGATTGCCATGTAACAACATCTTAAAGGTTGCTGGTGAGTATTTTCAACATGCTGCCAAATTCCTATAAATGCTAAGGTCCCCCGTATATCTAATTCCAAGAGAAAATAATATGTCAGTTTTTTTGTGTGGCAATGATTGTATTCTACTGAGGGAAGCCACGGTAGGAAGGAAAGAAGGAAGAGAAAGAAGAGAGAGAAAAAATGTAAGGATGGAATAAATCAAAGAGGAATGGGATGATTGACCAAAAAAACGGAAAAGAAGTTAGGAAGGACAAGAGGTGAGATAAAATAGGAAAGGATGTAATACTGTAAATCAAACAGTAATGGCACGATTGGTCGAACAAAGTAGAATAATTTTTAAAAGAAAGAAGGGAAGGGAAGGGAAGGAGGGTTGGAAGGAAGTAGAATAGGTGAGAGAAAAAAGAAAATAATTGAAGAAATCAAAGAAGAATGGGATGATTGATTGAAAAAAGTAGAAATTTTAAAAGAAAGAAGGGAGGAGGAAGGAAGGAAGAATAATAGGTGAGAGAAAAAAGGAAACGATGGAAGAAATCAAAGAAGAATGGTATTATTGATTTAAAAAAGGAGAATTTTTAAAAGAAAGAAGGGAAGGGGAAGTGAAAGGAAGGAAGGAAGGAAGGAAGGAAGGAAGGAAGGAGAATAGTTGAGAAAATTGGAAAGGATGGAAGAAATCAAAGAGGAATTGGATGATTGATTTAAAAAAGAAGAAGCATTTTTAAAAGAAAGAAGGGAAGGGGAAGTGGAAGGAAGGAGAATGGGTGAGAACATTGGAAAGGATGGAAGAAATCAAAGAGGAATGGGACAATTGATCAAAAAAAGAAGGATAAATTATAAATTATAAACAAAACAAGGGAAGGGAGGAAGGAGAATAGGTGAGAAAAAATAGAAAAGTATGCAAGCAATCAAAGAGGAATAGGATGATTGACAGGCAAAATCATAAAAGAAAGAAGGCAGGACACTTGAAAAGGAAAGTCATAAAATGGAAAAGGAGGGTAAGAAAGATAGAAAAAGTTACACAAAAAAGACAAAAAGAATGCAAATGGAAAGTAAGTGAAAGAATGAAAAGGAAAGGTAATTGAGGAAAGGAGTGAAATGGATGAAAAATGGAAAGAATAAGTGTATTCAAACAAAGAAGAAATCAAGAAAAGGATTTATGGATTGATTGAAGGAAGGCAACAGTGAAAGATGGATGCAGAGAAAGAAAGGGAGTTCACATGTGAAGGAAGATAGGAAAAAAATTAAAGATGCAGTAAAGGAAGGCAAGAAGGGAGTCTTCGTCTTGTGACTTATTTGGAGTCAGAGTAGAGTCATTTTTCTGAGTCTGGATGCTGAGCTGAGCATGAATGACTAATGCTTCCCTGTGAAGCCGTCCCTGTTGGAGTCCTGACAATAAGGCGGGGAGTGTTGTGCCGGTATTTTGGGGAACCTCTGGAAGCAATGAATGCTTGAAGAGCCACTTCCCTCACAGAATAGCATTACTCTTTAAAAATCATGACAATATTATTCTGTCTGATCATTCTGCCGTGATGCCCAACAGAATGGCTTGTTCCAAGAAACATAAAATCACAAGGATTGGATTCAATGTTTTTATTTATGATGTACCTGAGCAGAGTCGGCGAGGCTCTCATTTTATTTTTAAATGTGTCCATGAAAGGAACAGTAGGTGGGAAGTGAATTCAGAAGCACAAAGATCCACAATGGGCACACGCACACAATGCAAGATACACAATTGCACACCGCCCTGCTATCAGATAGAAGGGATAATGCTATGTATAGGGAAAATAGCAATAATGATGTTTTTTTCAATAATAAATTATTTTTCTTAACACCCATTGGCTAATGTGCATGTCATCTTGTTGCTATAATAATAAGTGTACTTCTAGCAAAAAATTCAAATTTTTCAGTATTCGTAAGCTGGTTGGTAGTGCTCCTTACACCCTAATTTTCCAATCTTTCTCTTTAACAAGATCTATATATTCCAATTAATGTTGTGTTTCATGCAGTGCATTATTGCTGAAGCCAAGCCATGTTGTGCCATGAATAGTTAAAAAATGGGTGTGATCCTATTGGTGTGAGACATACTTTCCTGAAACTTCTCCACACTATGTTCTCTCTGCCTCCTTCCCCAGTCTCCATACCTTCTCCACCAGTCATGCCTCAGTCATCCAACAGCTTCCCCAAACTCCATACGCTAACACTCTCCTTCCCAGATCTTCCCAAATAACTGGGCACTCTCCATCATCTCCAGTCCTCACTCTGTGCATTTCTGGCCCTTCCAGCAGTTTCTCTAACCTATTGTGCTTTTCTGCATTCATTTTAATTTACTTGAAAACTCTTCCCAACAGTCGCCCCCACACTCATACCTACTCTTTCCTGCCCAGACCTTCCACATTTTTGGTTCACTCCCAGCAATTTTGGTATCATAAAATGCTGTGCCCTCTTCCCATTCTCCCTACACTTCCATTAACTCTAACCCTCCTCTCAACTGCTCCCCCAATCTCTCCCTTTCCTCCAGGTCCTTCGCTAATCTTTGTGTTCTCTCACTCTCCTTCCCAGATCTTCCTCAATCCTTGTGAATTCCCTGTCCTTCCACCAGTTTCTCCAATCTCTTTGCACTCCCTTTGCACATGGTCCCACCCTTTGTGCACTCTTAGACAATTTCTATAACATTTCTCCACACATTTCCATAAATTTTGACGCTCCGGCCAACAGTTTCCCCAAACTCATCGTCCACTCCTTTTGCTCCTTTCCCAATATATGCCATACTCCTTGCCTCTCCTCCTGCTTCTTCCCCAATCTCCATATACTCTGCCTCTCTTCCTTCTCCTTTCCCAATCTCCATATACTCTTTCACTCATTTTGCTTCTTCTACAATCTCCATACACTCTGCCTCTCTTCCTTCTCCTTTACCAATCCCCCAACCATCTTTTTCTCCTTCTGCTTCTCCCCAATCTCCATTCACTCTACCTCTCATACTTCTCCATTACCAATCCCCCTACAATTTTTTTCTCCTCCTGCTTCTCCCCAATCTCCATACACTCTGCCTCTCATACTTCTCCATTACCAATCCCCCTATAATCTTTTTCTCCTCCTGCTTCTTCCCCGATCTCCAAACTATCATATGTATGAGGCAGCACACAGAGAGGTTTTTCTTGGCTTGTAAACAGAGGGAAGATTTGATGTAAATCTGGGATATTAGATCCCCTAGCTGTTCTGAATTGCATGGGTCTAATACAGTAGACATGGAGTTTGCACCTGAGTACATAACCTTCATATTCAGCCATTTGTAACCAGCACACACCCATTTAACCTGCTGCTTGTTTTAAACCATTTCTTTCTTGCAAATATGTAGAAGTCTGCCTGACAGTGCTCTATAGCTGTACCATGGTTAACAGGGGTTTCCAGTGCTCTTGCTCTTGTTGCACTTGCTGTGCTGTAACTCACACAATGATGAACATGCTGGGAATGTTAACGGCACATTGAGACACAAACATGAGCAGAATGTTCTGTTCTTAAAGGGACCCTATCATCCACATATATAACCATGTTTCTTAAAAACAAAATATTTTCCTTTGTCTTGTTGAGCTTTCTTATCACAATGAATCAGTGAAGAGAGTTTTTCTTTAAATGAGTGGTGGCTCTCTGTATCTGCTGGACAACCAGCTGAAAATATCTCAGGCATAAGTGGTTAAGTGAATGGAATGTCTCTTTCTCTCTCTCTCTCTCTGAATATCAGCCTATTTGCTCACACAACAGAATTTGCTTTTTTGTCAGCCTACATTAATGCACTGAAATCCCCAGACACCCGGATCCCTTGGCACTGCCTTTGTTTGCTTAACGTTGTCTTTATAGGCAAAGTAGAGTGGGTAAAGAGGCGCTCACGGGAAAACTGATGGAGACAGAATGATTGCAAGACTGTAAAATTCATTATTCTATCGTGTTTTGGCCCAGCAAGACGGCCTGGGAAACATTAGAAGCATAAACATTTCTTTTATTGACCAATGCCGGGGCTGCTCACCAATCAAATGCCATATCATATTCTGTTTCCATGTAAGGTCAGGGCGAGACTAATGACATTGTGAGAGGCAACAGTATTATTATTAATGTCACTGCATGTGTCCCTGCCCGATGCCTGCGAGATCCATCTTCATTTAATCCCAGTCTACCTACATCTCTACACCTATTTTTCTCTGTCCCTTTGTCTATTCAGATATCTTTATATTCATCTATTTGTATCTCTGCATCTCTCTCTCTATATCTATCAAATATCTATCTATCTCTCTATAATCTCTCTATAATCTGTCTATCATCTATATGATCTACCATCTATCATATCTCTATCTGTATCAATCCATCTATCTATCTATCTATCTATCATCTATCTATCTATCATCTATCTATCTATCTATCTATCCATCTATCTGTGAGTATCTATCTGTCTATTATCTATCTATTATCTATTTGTCTATCTATCTATCTATCTATCCATCAATCTATCTATAATCCACCAATCTATCTATCTCTCTATCTATAATCTCTCTATCTATAATCTATCTATCTATCTATCTATCGATTTATCTATTAATTATCTATCTATCATCCACTTGTATTAATCCATACATCTATCATCTATCTATCTATCCTTGAGTATCTATCATCTATATAATCTACCATCTATCTATCTGTCTATCCATCCATCTGTCTGTGTATTGTTTATCTATCTATCTATCTATCTATCTATCTATCTATCTATCATCTGTCTGTTCTTTCCCTCTCACACCCTTTTATTAGTTGCCCAATCTCCTTTTATTCCTTTCTCTTGTATTCCTGATTATGACTCTATCAGCTTAGGTAGGTGTCTATGATATATGTACTTCCCCATAGGTATCTATAATGAAGGAGCATTATCCTCCCATCACCCAGCCCACAGCCCAGCGCAGACAATGATGTATGTCTGTCCCACTGTGAGAGAGTAAGGGCCGTTGGCTGGATTGTGACTGTTAGGAAAGCTGCGCCTTTATGTCCATTGGGTTATTGATCCCCTATGATGAACGCCAGGCTAATGAGCTAGTTATTACGATAAGTACGATTTTTTTTAGACTTTTCACAAACACCAAATCCATTTCCCATCCTCCTCCGATACTCAGACGGCAGGGCCTTTGTGGGTACCCAGGCAAGTGTCCTACATACTGACAAGTCTCTTAATCAGATTTCTTGCATTCTGAGCTTTCCAGACACACGGCAGAGTTTTGCAGGTTCCTGTGTAAGATCAGCGACAATAAAACATTCTGGCTTGATCCGAGCTACAAAGCAGAATTTCTATGGACTTGACATGAAGGAACCAGCGAGGAAGAGAAGCCGGGAAGTTCTTTGTCTTTAAACCACGAGGCAGCACAAAGCAAAGAGTGGCAGGAAATTGTCTCTAATTGACAGGAAACATTGGTTTCACATATTTTAGAAATCTATAATCTATGTTACATGGGCTTCTGCTTTAATTTATTGATTAGTATAAAGTATTGTGGTCTTGCTTGTCTTTCCCTTTATCATTACTGAGTTCAGTATTACTTGTCATCAGGGATAGTTCTGCCAGTATTCAGGTTTATAAATGTGTTCTTGATTCTGGGAGCTCAAAGTAAATCACTGCGCAATGGGTTATTCCCTGATATATGAAGCTTTGCTGACTCTCCTTGTTCTCCCTAATCGGAGACAGAGAATATAGAATAAGGGAGATTGGAAAGTGAATATTTACATTTATATCCGGTCTCTTTTCAGCATAAGATTGAACAGGTTTCTGGTGGCCAGGGTCAGTGATCCCAACAAAAAACACAGGTTGCAATGTTTTTATGTCTAACGTTCTAATCATGTTGCAGTTGATTATAAAACCCTTAACGTAATCGGACTGGGGTGTCTGATTCAGCCCCAGTCATCACCTCCACCAGAGGCCGTACCGTAGATACCCTCTACCCGCCTTGAATAACTTTGACTTGTCTTGTGCTTCAGGGGAGTTCAGAGGGAGCACACAGAGTTGCTGTCAAGGAGTCAGGCTGGGCTGGTGGGGCCCACAAGGGCTGGGGCTCACCGGGTTCTTTCTTGGTGCCCCCTGCAGCCCAGTCCGACCCTGACCCATACTCTGGTAGATAGAGAAGTTTAAAGTCCAACACAAAGAGCTTCAGGATGACACAAATGATGATATCAGTGAGTAATAAGTTCCTTGGTAGGGATGAATTTGACTCTTAAAGTGTAGTAACAGGTTGAGTCTGGGAGGAACCCTGACTGAGAAGAAGCCTGGACTTGGCACCTACATTTAGAGTAGACACAACAATACCATCTTGGTCATCCAAGACCCAGTAAGGATGTGCCTCACAGAGTTTGACAAGTAAGTGTGGCCTGAAAGTCCAACTCAACAGGCTGCCCAACTAGATGTGTAATGTCCAGAAGGAAACCCAATACCACTCCAAAGAAAAGTCATATCTCCAAGACTTGATGTAGGCTTCATTGACCTCTGCAAGGAGAGAATATATTGTAAGTAAACCCCTTATTAAATAAAAACCCTACCCCCTACCCTACATAGAACCCCCTCCCTCCTCACCCCAGCCTAGCTGCTACCCTGGGCAAATGCCCCTAACTTTTTACTTACCCCTCTTGCAGATTCACGGCATTGGAGTTCATGGCAGCCATCTTCTTCTCTTCGGTCTTCATCGGAAAGTAAGTTCCATATTGGCGCATGTGCAGTTGGAGCAGTCTTCAGGCTCTTGTCAACTGCATTAGGGGAATTTGCTCAGGGTAGCAGCTAGGCTGGGGGGGGGGAGGAGGGAGCGGGGTCTATGTAGGGTAGGGGGGTAGGGGATTTTTTAATAAGGAATTTACTTCTCCTTTAAGGTAAGAGTACTCCGGGCACATGGGGCTTTACAAGGCTAACCTAACCTCATTGAGCTCCTTGGTACATATGCAGCCACTGGGCAGGTCCTAGCAGATGTACAGGTTTATTGCTGCTTCAATAGTGGTGCCATATTTTTGTATTATCTTGCTTTACAACTGGTTGGGTCAGCTGCTGTTCCAAAGGGAAAGTACATTCTGGATTGGTAGAACTACCAGTTCAGAACTGGGTTCACAATATAAGCCTCATTTATGAGCATGCAAGGCTAATTATGCAGCATGCAAAACTTAAAGGGGAGGTTCAAAAACTGCAAATAATAAAAATTGAAAACCAATTGCAAATTGTCTCAGGATATCACTCTATGCATCATACTAAAAGTTTACATAAAGGTGAACAACCCATTTAAAGGTCCAATGTTTTACCGATAATGTTACGTGTAACAAAAGATACACATCACAATTTCAAGTTTCTCACTGCTCCCTCCCTTCTAATTAAACGCCCAAAGGCATAAAATGCATCAGAAGAGAATGGCTACAATGTATTCTGATATAGGGTTTTTGCTTCGATCGTTTGTAATTTTCAACATCTTTTAAAGGGCATGTAAGGTCAAAAAAAAAAAAATCCCATGTTTACTTTCTTTACTGAAAAAGAAACCTCCAATATACTTTAATTAAAAAATGTGTACTGTTTTTATAAGAAACCTGACTGTATGCAGTGAAATTCTCCCTTCATTTACTGCTGTGGATAGGAATTGTCAGACGGTCCCTAACTGCTCTGCAGGGAAACAATCATACTTATGAACAGCAGGGGGAGCCCCCGCCTTACTTCCCAGCCATGCAGAACTCAAGCAGCTTTGTTTATGACGATCCCTAAGCAGCCCAGATCACACTGAGCATGTGCACAGTCTTAGTCTTACAAAGATGTATAACAAAGTCACTTTGAAAAGCATAAATGATTTGTTTGATTAGGCTTGTGGTGCAGTAAGTTTATGTTTATGTTTAGTATACAAAATACAGCATTTCTAGCCTTATTCAATTTTAGACTTTACATGCCCTTTAAATAGTGACTTATAGATCCCATGCCAATCACATGATCAATGTAAACTCTATTAGGTGCCCTTTTCTTTCCCTATATAAATCATTTTATCCCTACAGTGCTCATAAGAGGACATAATTACTAAACAAAGGCTCCTGGGTGCTACATGAACCTCAGTAGAAGTGTGAATGGCCAGTTTTTTACCTGGATCTTCATAGGTATCTCAGTAAAGACTACTCTTGCTTGTCCCGTGGTTCCGACCTTCAGAGCATACAATCTGTGTATTGATTCTGTGTTTGCTACAAAGTAATTCTCTCTTTTACTTCTCTTTCTTTCAGTCATCTGAGGATCACATATGATCCGGTAACAGAAGAGGAGGTGAATGAGGAGATAAGATTGTGCCAGGTGGCCTACTCAAGTCCCATGTGTCTGTTGTACTCTTACCTTAAAATATTATACAGTAGTGTCTCATTGAAGAGGTCAAGAATGAAGCTGGTATTGAGCCTTCTCAAATGGATCTGGGAATGATTATCATATCTATGTTCAAGGAAAAAACCCAAAGGAGAACATAACCACTGTAACTGTCAGTATTCTATGGGGCAAAGAATGAAGTGCCCAAATGGAAGAATAACTAGCCACGCAAGTTATCCTAGTTGTGTCTGTATAAACCTGTACTTGGTGGAGTTCAAAACAGGAGCATTGGGCAGGACAGAGCACCGAGGTGGAACAACATCAATAATCAATAATCTAGATTTAATCCCTTATACCCTGGTGTCCCATGATACAAGCTCTTTGTGCAGACAATATATCTGCTATTATATGGATACATCCCTGTCTTTAGAGCTAACAGGACTTGTGCAAATATGAGTCTCATTAGCCATATAAAGTAAGGCATCGGCCCAGCCTCAGGCTCTTTAGCTGCTATTAGAGTGTACTACTACAACAGAAGGGCAATTGGCAATAATTTAAAAATGTCTATATATCTCTTCCTACTATACCTGCTCTGCTCTCCTACAGCCACAGTCCATTCCCAGAGACTGTTATCCCACTGTTACTATAGACACCATCTCTCCCTACTATACCTGCTATCCCACAGTCACACTCCCTTCCCAGAGACTATTATCCACTGTTACTATAGACACCATCTCTCCCTACTATACCTGCTATCCCACAGTCACACTCCCTTCCCAGAGACTATTATCCCACTGTTACTATAGACACCATCTCTCCCTACTATACCTGCTATCCCACAGTCACACTCCCTTCCCAGAGACTATTATCCCACTGTTACTATAGGCACCATCTCTCCCTACTATACCTGCTATCCCACAGTCACACTCCCTTCCCAGAGACTATTATCCACTGTTACTATAGGCACCATCTCTCCCTACTATACCTGCTATCCCACAGTCACACTCCCTTCCCAGAGACTATTATCCACTGTTACTATAGACACCATCTCTCCCTACTATACCTGCTATCCCACAGTCACACTCCCTTCCCAGAGACTATCATCCCACTGTTACTATAGGCACCATCTCTCCCTACTATACCTGCTATCCCACAGTCACACTCCCTTCCCAGAGACTATTATCCACTGTTACTATAGACACCATCTCTCCCTACTATACCTGCTATCTCACAGTCACACTCCCTTCCCACAGACTAGTATCCCACTGATACTGTTCCAGGTAACATGACTGAGCCAAACTTTCATCTTTTATAGGAAGATAAGAAGTAGAATATAGAAGTTCAGGAATATTTCCCCTGGACAAGAGACTGGTGCATCACAAGGCAGCACAGTAAATAAGTAAGATTGATATAGAAACGCATATTGACTTTGCTGATACCTTCCCGGAAAGGTTAGAGTTGGTATTTTTTCTCTGTGTGAGCGCACTTGTAATTCCTGAAACACTAATATCTCACTGGAAAGTCGACGGGGAGCTGCTTTGGTCTGTGAGCTTTAAACATTGTGTTATTTTCGGCACGTAATGAGGTACACGACCCAATCTCTTTTCTCCCATCAGAAAGAATTTACCGTAAAATTGACTATATAAGCGGATGTATTCCCTTCTGCTAATACACTGGTTTCTGTGGGTAGCGGGGAGTTTACTTGCAATGTGCAGCCAGGAACAAGAAATCTGGAGTTGGGGGAGACAAGCGGGGGGGGGTATGTCTATCATTTTAGATTCCTTGACTCTCTTCTGTTTATTTATGGGGTGCGTCCTGTAAATACAAACTGCCAATTCCTATTCTGCCTGCCGTCACCTGAGCGAGATGACTGCGCATTACAAAAAGCTTCCCCACCTCTGCCCAAATCATCTTCTAGTTTTAAAATTCATAGATTCCTAAATTGTACCATTAGGGAGAATCAGTGGGAAATAATGGGAAAGGGGGAGGGGGCAATCAATGGCTGAATGTGCAGAATCGAGACGGGCACTTACTTTGTTTAGATAAATGAATGGAAATCTTGCTCCCTTTCTACAGACGGGGTGGGGGGGAGGATTAAAGGGAATAGATATCCTATTCTGAATTAGGGTTGTGAGCTATATATTTCATTTATAGTAGGGATGCACTGAATCCACTGTTTTGGATTCGGCCGAACCCCCCAAATCCTTCGCAAAAGATTAGGCCGAATACCGAATCCATACGCAAATTAGGGGTGGGAAGCGGAAAACAATATTTACTTCCTTGTTCTGTGACAAAAAGTCACACAATTTCCCTCCCCGCCCCTAATTTTCAAATTCGGATTCAGTTGGCCGTGCAGAAGGATTCGGCCGAATCCTGCTGGAAAAGGCCGAATCCCGAACCGAATTCTGAATTCAGTGCTTCCCTAATTTAGAGAGACAGTACCGTTTGAGAATGCACCAGCTGTGCGCAGATTGTTTTGGTTTTAACAGATTTCATATGGGATCGGTTATCCAGAAAGCTCAGAATTACGGGAAAGCCGTCTCCCATAGACTTAATTTTAATCAAATAATTAACATTTTGAACAATTCTTTCCTTTTTCTCTGTAATAATAAAACAGTCGCTTGTACTTGATCCCAACTAAGATATAATTAATCCTTATTGGAAGCAAAACCAGCCTATTGGGTTTATTTAATGTTTACATGATTTTCTAGTAGACTTAAGGTATGAAGATCCAAATTATCCTCTTATCCGGAAAACCCCAGGTCCCAAAATGTGTCCCTGACACGGGGGCGGCATCTCATCCAACATCTAATGGGATCTACTAACACTCATCCCAGCACGTTTAAAAAGGGGGATGGGTTGCATACGGACATTGGGGCATGTGTGCAGCAGTGAAATAATTAATCAAACTTAGGTATCCGAAAACCCATTATCCAGAAAGCTCCGAATTGCGTAAAGGCCGTCTCCCATAGACTCCATTTAATACAAATAATCCAAATTTTTAAAAATGATTTACCTTTTCTGTGTAATAATAAAACAGTAGCTTGTACTTGATCCCAACTAAGATATAATTAATCCTTATCGGGAGCAAAACCAGCCTATTGGGTTTATTTAATGATTTCCTAGTAGAAATAAGTTGTATATGAAGATCCAAATTACAGAAAGATCCGTTATCCAGAAATCCCCATGTCCCAAGCATTCTGGATAGCAGGTCCCCATACCTGTATATGGAATTTGTCGTTCGAGTATTGTTATAAGACAGTTGGCTGCCAAACCTGCCATCCATGAATATGGCACCCCCTATTTAAGCGCCAGTCCATCCATCAGTAGGGTAAGAAGGTACCATCATCTAGGGGGCTGATATACTACTTGCAGATCCATGAGCACCAAGTGTGGTGCAAAATTGCAATTTGCTCTCAGGCACTGAACTGCATTTGGGAGACTCGGCTAGTTGCACTGGCGCAGTTCAGCAGTAGTGATGGGCAAATAAATTCACCTGGCACGAATTTGTGGCGAATTTTCGCCTTTCGCAGCCATCGCCTGCAAAAATAAGTCGGCGAATTATTTCACGAAAAAGTTCAAATTTCACTATTTTTTCATGAAAACTTTCGAATTTCACTATTTTTTTGTGAACTTTCAGATTTCACGATATTTTGAAAAATGTTGCCGTTTCGCAAATTTTGCGGGAAATTCGCCCATCACTATTCAGCAGCTTATCAACCTGGTTCCTGCTCCCTCCCCCAGGGCTGTATTTAAATTGCGGGAACCCCTTGGCCCGCTGCCATTTGTTGCCCCCATCCACTCCCCTTCAGTTGTAAACATGAGCAGATTTCATCATTCGCCCTGAAGCACTGGGGATTGGCACATAGGAAATTTTGAAAAACCGTTGCATCTTCTCACATATTCAGTGCTTCTGAACTAATGCAGATGTGGCTGCAAACCAATCCCAAAAAACCCAAGGCCAGGACCTTTCCACCAATCCAGACCTGCCCATCCCCCCAGCATTTGGTTGTGAAGCCATGAGCTCAACACAATGGGGAAGCACCTGCCTAATATACTGTACTGAGGAATTGAGCCTCATCAACTTGTAAAGGGCACCAGTCCCATCTCATACGAGTTAATATTTCATTCAGACTCCTCTCCTAACCACATGCCATAAGAAATGGCTGGTAGGATAAAACATGTGCAGGGAAGAGAGATCAATATGGAACTAAAGCGTAAGCACAAAGCCCTATAGCATTTGCTTAGTTAGATTAGTTCGGATCAGTCAATGAAGTGCAGCCAAAATGCCGGCGCTGGGATTGGGCCAGGATTTGTCCATCACAGTCCAGTCATTGGGGCTCATGTTCATCAGTGAGATTCCAGGAGATTCCAACAGGGTCTTTTCCAAACTTGAGGGATGTTAAATAAAGAGCAAGTAAGAGCCAAAAACTGAGGTTTGGTAACAAGTCATTCATACCTCCAAACAATTTTGAAATAGAAAGAAGGACAAAAAGATTTGGCTCCCGGAATGCGGCAGCGTGTTTTTGACCACGCCCATTTGTGTGGCCACACCCCCTAATTACCAATGTTCATTTTATAAAATTTGGCAGGTTATGAAAGTTTGACCACATTTCTGTGGTTTTTATGTGTTATTACAGTTTTGATTTAAGCTGCAAGTCAATTTCCCCAAGAGAGATGCTTATTAGTGATGTGCGGGACACCTGCGCGTCTATTGGGTTCGGGCCGACCTCGCACCCCCTTTTGCGGGCGGCGGGTGGTCCAGGTCGAGCTCTTCTTCCTGCTCTCCCCGCCATCTTACACTGCCGACTTCCAGTTTTATAGCCGCGTCTGCAAGCCCCACCCCTTTTGTGATGTCATTGGTGGGGCAGGGGTCTATAAAAGGAACCCCGAAGTCAGGCTTGGGCAGGCGCTGGTGGTGGGAGGTCGGATATCAGGCGGGTGTGGGTTGGGAAAAACCCTATCCGCACATCGCTACTGCTTATCTTAAATTATTACAAAAGTATCTAAGTATCTATTCTGGGCTCTCTGCCAAAAGCCAAGTAAGTTTTAGAAATATTGTATCTTTTCTGACTGTTCAGTGCAGGAGATCAAATAACAATCAGAATTTCAATAACAACCCCGGGACTGAGAGTTAAGATGTCCAAATTGGGACAGTCCCATGAAAAATGGGACAGTTGGGAAGTATAGTCATTGGTCATTTTATACAGTTCCTTACCTAACTCTGCCAATGTATCTGACCTGTTCCTCCAGTGCAGCATGTGTGGGTACCTATTATCATTAGAATCAAGCACCCCAAATCCCAGAGCAATGCATACGGCCTATTGCCAACAGAACAGAAGAGGCAGCGTTGCAACAGAACTCGAAGGTAAGAGTTGGGGTTGCATGGGGACTATGTATATATAATAACCAGGGGCCCAGTCCTACATCAATGCCCATTGAGTCTTTCTTCCCCATAGTCCTTTGCTGATCTGTCTTGACCAAACCATCTGCATATACAGAATGAGCTGTGACTCCTCCAATAGGGACACATTTACACTTATTGATGTTGCACCTATTGGAGATGAAAGCAGCTGTGTCTACTGTAAACATTAAATAGTTTTTTTCCTGTATGTCTATTATAAACATTATCCAGTTCTGAACAGCTATGGGTTACTCTCGCCCTCTAATCAAAGTCAGTTCTATCTCTTTCAACTTAACATCAAGCTCAGCCATAAAGCAGGGTGGAACTGCTGCTTGGAGGTGAGTTTGGCAATTTGATTTACAGTTCCCGACCACAAATCATTTTTTCGGGGCTACTCGGCCATAAGCAGCATTATCGCTTTCAGACGCAAATGCAATATTTATGCCTCTTTAAAGGGTTTGTTTTATATCAGATTTGGTCAAAATCTCATTGATCTGTCCAGCCACCCCTGTGTGTCGGTTATTCATCATTTGTGGTGCTCTGGTGCCACCTGCTGCCACAATACAAGAGCCACCGTCTTCTCCATCATAGAATTCCTTTATCTATTCCACCGCCAAATAAAGGCAAATTTCATTAAAAAAAACAAACAGATTTTTAAGAATTTAGAGACGCAGTTTAGTAATCGTCTTACCCATTTGCTGTTATCATTATAATAATTGCTTTAAGTGGTTTATAGCAAATACATTAGAGAAAACCATTTAGATTTATCTCAGTGTATTCATCCATCAGCGGGAGAGCAAGTGACACCTAATTTCATTTTCATTACACATTGCTGGGAGCTAAGGTGTTACCAGTTGCAGCACCCAAGGAGGCTCCAAGTACATTGTGTGATGTAGCAGTTAAAGTCACTAAGGAGTTAATTACGGCAAATTTGAGAAACCAAAGCAGAAATGGTCTCTGCAAACATGAGGGTAGATGCACTGAATCCACTATTTGTGATTCGGCCGAATGCCTGAATCCTTAGGGAATAATTCAGTCGAGTACTGAACCAAATCCTAATTTGCATATGCAAATTGGGGAGGGGAAGGAAAAGGTGGAAACTTTATTTACTTCATTGTTTTGTGATGAAAAATCATGTGCTTTCCCTCCCCGCCCCTAATTTACATATGCAAATTAGGATTTGGTTCAGCCAGGCACAAGGATTCAGCCAAATCAGAATCCTGCAGAAAAAGGCAGAGTCCTGGCTAGTGATTAGTGATGGGCGAATTTGCGCCGTTTCGCTTCGCTGAAAAATTTGCTCGTTGTTTCGTTTTTGACGCCGGCGCCCGTTTTTTTTATTTGTTGGTGGCGAATCGCGCAAACTACTAGTGATGGGTGAATTTCTCCCATTTCGATTCGCGAAAAATTAGTGAAACACAAAAATTGACCCCCGCATCAATTTTGGACGCGCGGCTAAGAAGTCGCAAAAGTGAAAGGGTGTCCAAATAGTGTTGGAGATTTTGGACACGCCTCCAATTTATTAACCCATCACTAGTCCTGCCCGAATTCCGAACCGAATCCTGGATTCAGTGCATCCCAATAGTATTGTCTATATATATATATATATATATATATATATATATATATATATATATATATATATATATATATATATATATTATATATATACATATAGACAAATACAAGATTCCTCTGCACTCAACCCATTATCAATATATTTAAGACAGAGACATTTTGTGCTACTGCTACTGAAAAATGCCTTATCCTTTAAACAAAACAGGGATTGTTTGTCCATATATTGCAATATATTTAAGCTGAACAACTACGTCAAAGTCATCCCATATCTGGCCAGTCCTATGCTCAATTTTCATCTGATTCATTAAGAATTCTATGGTTTCATTATACATTTTATAAAAGGGACGAATACGTTTTACCTGCAACTTACTAGCTGCTTTCAAAGTAAAACTCCCAAACTTGGCTGCCCTTTTATTAGACACCAGTGGGATCACCTGACTATAGTTGGAGGGGGTGGGAGCTACAACATAGAGCTGGTCACTGCTCTTGTAGAACTATAACAAACAAGGGAAAGTTGTGCTCACCACTAGTTTTTAAAAACATTAGGCGGGGGTGCAATATATATATATATATATATATATATATATATATATATATATATATATATATAAAACTATAATACACAAAAGCCATGAATATCCTGTAAATTATATCCGAATAAACGGTGAGTTCTGATGTCATCAGTTATAAACGGTGAGTTCTGTCACATGACTCACTAAAACTTGTGTATTATAATAAATAAAGTACCCCCAGTTGCAAAATATAAGGATATTAGAAGTTACCTCGGAGTTCCATGATTATATGGTCATGAAACTCCTCTGTGACTTATAATACCTTTATATTTTACTTTATTCAATATATATATATAAAATACACAGGACAGCACCACTTTCCATTAAGCTATCTTGTAGCTGCCGGCGTGCACGGAAAATCAACATATATATCAAAAACCAGCACCAAGGGTCTCGCGTACAACCCCCAGGTGTGTGTGTGTGTATATATATATATATATATATATATATATATATATATATATATATATATATATATATATATATATATATATAGATATAGATATAGATATAGATATAGATATAGATATAGATATAGATATAGATATAGATATAGATATATATATTCTGTATACAGCTGTGCTCAGAATAATAGCAGTGAATAAAGCTCAAAATCCTTAGAATAGCTTTTATTTCCAAACACAATTGAATTAGGAACACTGCACAGTCTATTCCAAAAAAAAATAATCACATTTGTGTTGTTGCTTTAAAGAAAATGAAGAAAATGGTATATGAGGCTGTTCCAAAAAATAGCAATGACTGCATTCTTCTCTGCTTTGCTTGAATGACTGAACTAATATTGATTCGTATTATCAGTGTTTCTGCACATCTGTGTTACATGGAGTTCACCAACTTCCAACAACCTGTTCCACAATTCTTCTGCATTTCTTGCTTTTGCCTCACAAACACCATTTTTAATGTCACCCCACAAGATTTCTATTGGATTAAGGTCCTGCGATTGGGCTCCTCCATAACGTCAGTCTTGTTGGTGAGTTACTGGTTACTGGTGAGTTTGGGCTCGTTGACTTGTTTCAAGGGAATGTCCTCTTGGGCATAAGGCAACATGAGCTCTTCAAGTATTTTGATGTATTGAAATTGACCCATGATCCCTGGTATGAGATAAATAGTCCCAACACCACAGTATGAGAAACATCCCCATATCATGATGTTTGTGCTTCACTCTGAACTGTGACTTGAATTCAGTGTTTGGGGCTTGTCTGACAAACTGTCTGTGGCCCCTAGACCCAAAAAGAACATCTTGTTTTCATCAGTCCACAAAATGTTGTCATTTCTCTTTAGGCCAGTCAGTGTGTTCTTTGGCAAACTGTTTTTTTCTTTTTTTCAACAATGGGACTTTCCGGGGGCTTCTGGCCAATAGTTTGGCTTCATATAGTCACTTCTAATTGTAACAGTATCACAGGGAACTTGACTCCTTCTTTCATCTTCCTGGAACTGATCATTGGCTGAGTCTTTGCCATTTTGGCTATTCTTCTATCCATTCTAATGGTCATTTTCCCTTTGTTTCCCCACGTCTCTCAGGTTTTGGTGCCATTTTAAACCATTTGAGATCATTTTAGCCGAGCAGCCTTTAATTTTCTGCACTCCTTTATATGTTTTCCCCTCTCCAATTAACGCTTGAATCAAAGTCCGCTGTTCTTCTGAACAATGTCTGGAACGAGCCATTTGAGTCTGATTTTCAAAGAGAACTGCGCTATCACCAGCAGCACAACATTCATTACATAAGGGCCAGAATTGACTCCTGTTTATTCCCAAAATGAATGAGCTCCCTAATTGAACCCCATACTGCTATTATTTGGAACAAGCCTCAATGAAGGATTCAATGACACAGAATCAGCAGTATTTCATGACTGTTGTGTCTGTTGGGTTTCTATTACTCTACTACACCTACTGGTAAATTATTTGCCATGTAGAAATGTAATTTTGACCAAAAAAAGTGGTTGATCAGGTTAGTGATGTCGGACTGTCATTATTATGAACACGACTGTGTATATATAGACATATACAGAAGAATAATGTTCTGGGAACACAATACACTACAACCTATACTGTACTGCCTATGGGGAAACAGCATGGCAGCTCCTACATCTATATATCAGCACCAATATAGAGAATACTATGATATTCACAACTGGTATTCATAGTATTTGGTACCAAGAAGGAGGGAGGCTGGGAAACAACTTGCTTTGGGGCTCTGAATAAATAAGTACACCAAAGAAATACTATTATTTATTATCACTGCACATACAGGGGAAGCAATGGAAACCTTTAGGCTTATTTGATAACTTGAAGTAAGATTTTTAATCCATTGGTTCCCCGGGGGATGGGGAAACCATCACAGCAGAATCGGCACAAGGTTGCACGAGGGTTAATTGAGGAGTAATGAGAACTATAGCCTCACTGTGAGGAAGTCATGTGTAAAGGGTGCAGCCATACTGGTTACTCGGACGAAGAACAATAAGGTCCCATCTGTAGACACTAATAAAAACATTCTTCTTGCGGCCAAATATTCATGAACATTCATAGAAAATGTTACTGATCAATAAGTAATCCTGTTGTACTCAGCATTGCACCCCATGCACCATATTGTATCTCAGCTCCATTATTATATGTCCCTTTTAATTCTGTCAGGGAATTGTTGGGGGAATATGGATCTACAGGGGCTGTTCCTGCTGAATTGTGCTTAGTACAAGGGAATACCTATGCTGCCATAGTTTTATGGGATCTCTCTGTACAGGCTATGAGCAAACTTAGGGGACTGTTCCTGCTGAATTGTGCTTAGTACAGGGGAATACCTATGCTGCCATAGTTTTATGGGATCTCTCTGTTCTTATTAATGCTGTGCATGGTGTTTCCCATTACAAGGCTCCTTTTCCTGGCACATCTGATAGTTTTAGCTGAAACCCCCTGCTGTATTTTTTATGTAGGACAGTAACACAGTAGGGTGGTTATGAGAAGTGATGAGTAAGGTTACTGCCAGCCAGCATGAGAACAACGGAGACTAATACTTTAAGGATACGTAAACCTTTAAAATAAGTAAATGTAAAATTGATGAGGGTACTTTTGCAATGTACATTCATTATTTATTTATTTTTAATTCCAAGATATTAAGGGATACATGTCCTGTTAATAATAATGAATTTTGTTCCAACAGCGCCACCAGCTGGTCATTTTCTGATCAGTCTGACCACCAAGTAGTCAAGGAAGTTGTCAGGGGAAAGAAAGAGGCTGCTCTGATGTTCTTCTGCTTAGGAAAGATGTGAGAAAGGTTTCTAAAAAATCTTCCTAAGCAGAAAAACATCTTTCAGCCTTCGGCCTCGTGCTTTTATATGGTCATGGAACTCCTCGGTGACTTATAATATCCTTATAATACACAAAAGCCATGACTATCTTGTAAATTATACCCTTATAAACAGTGAGTTCTGATGTCATCAGTTATAAACGGTGAGTTCTGATGTCATCAGTTATAAACAGTGAGTTCTGATGTCATTTGTCACATGACTCACTGAAACTTGTGTATTATAATAAATAAAATACCCCCAGTTGCAAAATAAGAGGATATTAGAAGTTACCTCGGAGTTCCATGTTTATATGGTCATGAAACTCCTCAGTAACTTATAATATCCTTATAATTTACAAGAGGGGGTACTTTATTCACTATATCTTTTATAATAGGGGGTACTTTATTCACTGTGTAATCTACAGGATATTCATGGCTCTTGTGTATTATAAATGTATATACACACACACACACATGGGGAGTAACAATATATGACAGTGTGTATAATAAATATTTGCGCTGCTCGTTGCTGTGCAACGATCACATCATCGGAGCTGCCGTCGCCCCAACTTCCCAGCGGGAATTGCTTCCTTAATGGCCTTAAAGCTAATGAAAGTTTCTAAACTGATCCGGGCGCACGGAGACGTCTGGCGGAAAGAGGTCAGATTGGCGCCGTTCCCATTTACACCTCGTTGGAAACATTTTGATTACCTGCCAGAAACAATTTGTGCACTTCCAGCCTCCGAGAATATTTTCCTATCTTTTTAGTCGCATTAAAGCGAATGTGATGGAATCAGATTTCATAAGAGGGAGCAAATGCTATTTCTGCTCTCATTCCCGCCACCGCCGCCCACTATTGGCCAAATAAATAAGTGTGACAGTACAATTGTGATCGGCTAAAACATTGGAATGCAAATCATTGGCTTGGGGTTTTTTTTAGTTTTTTTCTATGCACAGGGAGAGAGAGCGGAGACGTGCGCTGCTGAGAATTGAAAACCCTCTAAATATGAATATCATAGACAGGCGGGACGCGTGGGAACGAGCAGCGAGCCCAGGGCTGAATGTAAAATATTTTTCAAATCGGTGGTTTATCCTTGAGTTAAATCTTTGGGAATGTATCAAAATCCGAAGCAAAAAGAATCCGACCAAACCAGAATCCACGATTTGACCTTCTTTATCATTGAAAAAAACTCTATAAAATCGGTTTGGGGAAAAAAACATTTTTCGGGTTTTATGTCTGAAACACTGGAATTTTTCATGAAATTGATCGAGACCCAGGAATTTTTTCAGATATTTGTCCGAAACTCAGTGCAGACCTTTGAAACCTTTGAAATTTGAAATGGGACCTTTACCATCGACTTCTATAAGTATTTTCAGATTCAGGCTTTTAGCAGCCCCGGGGTTTAATAAATCGTGAAAAATTTTAGGTTTTTTTTCCACTAAAAATTTGGATTCTATATTAAAAAAAATTAAAATTTTTTGAGTTTTTGGCATTTAGACTTAAAATAACCCCCTTAGTATGTTATAGAATGTCCAATTCCTAGTAACTTTGCAAG
Source organism: Xenopus laevis (assembly GCF_017654675.1). Classification (NCBI taxonomy): domain Eukaryota; kingdom Metazoa; phylum Chordata; class Amphibia; order Anura; family Pipidae; genus Xenopus; species Xenopus laevis. The sequence goes on along the minus strand of NC_054378.1, from coordinate 121,753,265 downwards.
TGGTCTTTATTATTTCCTTTTTTATCGTTTTTAAATTATTAGCCTCTCTCTTCTATATATTTCCAACTTTCCAATGAGGGGGTGGGGGTGGTGGTCACTGACCCCGGCAGTCAAAAAACTATTGCTTTGTGATCTTACAATTTTATTATAATTGTAAAGTTTTATTCTTTATCTTTCTATTCAGGTGCTCTCCTATTCATATTCCGATTTTTTTTTTTAAAGGGGTTGTTTGCCCTTAAATTAACTTTAAGGGGCAAATTCATCATGGGTCGAATATCGAGGGTTAATTAACCCTCGATATCCGACTGAGATTTTAGCGCAAATAGTTCGATCGAACGATCGATCGAAGGAATAATCGTTCAATCGAACGATTAAATCCTTCGAATCGAACGATTCGAATGATTTTAATCCAACGATCGAAGGATTATCCTTCGACCAATAAAACGTAGGAAAGCCTATGGGGACCTTCCCCATAGGCTAACATTGAGTTCGGTAGGTTTTAGATGGCGAACTAGGGGGTCGAAGTTTTTTCTTAAAGAGACAGTACTTTGACTATCGAATAGTCGAACAATTTTTAGTTTGAATCCTTCGATTCAAAGTCGAAGTCGAAGGTTGAAGTAGCCCATTCGATGGTCAAAGTCCTTCACTCAAGCTTGGTGAATTGGCCCCCTAAGTATGATCGATATTTGTCAGAATTGTAGAGGAAACCAGCGCTCGTAGCACGAAGTTTTGGACAAGGGGAGAATGACAAAAATAGTAATATAGTGTAGTACTTCTTATGGTATGACACACCGCTTAGTGCATAGGCAAAACTGAAATCTTATATAGGTGCCTTTAACCCTCTACTCATCCACACTGTGCACTTTCTGCAACGCCACTTCCCAGCATGCGGTGTGTGAAGAATCAATGGTGGGGTACTTACAAACGTTTAAACGGAATAATTGCGTTATAATAATACTTCAATGGGTCGATGGTCTAACCTTTCCAGGTCCTATGGTTCTATAAAGAGGTACTCGACATAGTGTAAAACCGTAAAGAAAATTTATTTGGTCACAGAACTATTAAAATTGCACTCACAATGTTCTTAGTAAAATACGCATAAATAGTTAAAAGTCACCGTCTCTCTGGTTCCCTGGGTCTCACATGCGGTTTGTAAGGATGATATTTAGCCGGCGTCTTCCCGCCTCGTGTTCCCTGGGCTCCTACTGATGACGTATCTGCCCGACGCGTTTCGTCTTATACGACTTTCTCAAGGGCTTCCAAAGATCTTATTGCATATGCTCCTCTTATGCCGATGTTCCTCCTGGTGGGTTGACCTCATATCCGCTTCCTATTTCCTTTGTTTGTGCGTCTCCATGGTGAATTGACCTCATATCCACTTCCTGTTTCTCTTTGTTTGTGCGTCTCCATAGTGACGCCTCGACAGCTTGTTAGAGGTTAGCTTCCTGTGTTTGTTCCCATGACAACCCGTTCTTAGAAATGCATTTATCCTATCAATTTTACAGATATTTGGGGGTATTGTGTGGAGCAATTCATCAAATAAACATACATATATAATTAAATCTAACATATATACATTCAAATAAGGATATAAAAAAAGGGGATAAAAAATAAGGATAAATATAAAAAAATAAGGATAAATATAAAAAAATAATAAATAATAAATAACAAAGGTAAAAAATTTTTTCAAATTGTGCAAAACATGTATATATATATATACAAACTATATTCTAATATACAGTCCAAATATAACTTGTAACGAGTAATCTTATAAAAATGCCCTTAGATTGATATCCACATTCAATCCTTTCGGTATAAAGGTTTCTAACTTATAGATCCATCTACTCTCACACTGTAGGGTCATCTTTTCAAGATCTCCTCCTCTCCATCTGTTTCTAACCTCTTCTATACCCCAAAATGTTAATCCTGCAGGGTTCATATTATGAACATCTTTAAAATGTTTGGACACATTATGTTTTTCATTTCCTTTTTTTATATTGTTAACATGCTCTCTGATCCTTTCCTTTAGTGTCCTGTTCGTTTTTCCTATATATTGCAGATTACAATGGCATTGTAGACAATATATAACATTTTTTATAGTACATCTAATAGTCTGTTTAATTTCAAATTCCCTTTTATTCACCTCCGAAATAAATCTCTTTCTCTTTTTACCATATTTACACGCTAAACATAGACAACATGGAAAGAAACCTGCCCATATATTTTCTTTTGTAGATATTGATTTACCCTTTAAATCTCTATGATTATTTGTCAGCATTTGCTTTAAATTACTCGCTTTTTTGAAAACAACTTTTGGTTTATCTGGAATGATTTTTTGGAGCTCTGTGTCACATAGTAATACTCCCCAGTGTTTCTTAATAATTTTGTTTATGTTCCCTGCCTGAGGGTTATACACAGTGGAAAAAACTATTTCTTCTTTACGTTCTCCTATGGTGTCATTGCACTTTTTAACAAGCAGTTTTTTTCTCTCTATTTTATCAACTTTTTCTCTTGATGCTATCAATATTTTCTCTTTATATCCTCTTTCTCGGAATCTGTTACTCATCTGATCTAGTTGTGTTTTAGCTATGTTTTCTTCACTGCAATTCTTTTTTATTCTACACATTTGACTGAAAGGGATGCTTTGTACCCATTGTGGGTGATGGTTGCTACTTGGTGTTACGTAATTATTTGCATCTACATCTTTAAAATAAGTTTTAAAGTGCAGTTGGTTCCCTTTTGGATAAATAACCAGATCCAAAAAGTTAATTTTCTCTTTACTGTAGGTTAATGAAAATTCTAGATTTAAATCATTTTTGTTTATTAAATTAAAAAAGGGGGGCGGACCTTGTCCTATGGCGGCGCTACATCGATGACATTATTGTCATCTGGAAAGGAACAGAGAGTTCATTATCAGACTACGTCACCTCCCTAAACAAAAATGATTTAAATCTAGAATTTTCATTAACCTACAGTAAAGAGAAAATTAACTTTTTGGATCTGGTTATTTATCCAAAAGGGAACCAACTGCACTTTAAAACTTATTTTAAAGATGTAGATGCAAATAATTACGTAACACCAAGTAGCAACCATCACCCACAATGGATACAAAGCATCCCTTTCAGTCAAATGTGTAGAATAAAAAAGAATTGCAGTGAAGAAAACATAGCTAAAACACAACTAGATCAGATGAGTAACAGATTCCGAGAAAGAGGATATAAAGAGAAAATATTGATAGCATCAAGAGAAAAAGTTGATAAAATAGAGAGAAAAAAACTGCTTGTTAAAAAGTGCAATGACACCATAGGAGAACGTAAAGAAGAAATAGTTTTTTCCACTGTGTATAACCCTCAGGCAGGGAACATAAATAAAATTATTAAGAAACACTGGGGAGTATTACTATGTGACACAGAGCTCCAAAAAATCATTCCAGATAAACCAAAAGTTGTTTTCAAAAAAGCGAGTAATTTAAAGCAAATGCTGACAAATAATCATAGAGATTTAAAGGGTAAATCAATATCTACAAAAGAAAATATATGGGCAGGTTTCTTTCCATGTTGTCTATGTTTAGCGTGTAAATATGGTAAAAAGAGAAAGAGATTTATTTCGGAGGTGAATAAAAGGGAATTTGAAATTAAACAGACTATTAGATGTACTACAAAAAATGTTATATATTGTCTACAATGCCCGTGTAATCTGCAATATATAGGAAAAACGAACAGGACACTAAAGGAAAGGATCAGAGAGCATGTTAACAATATAAAAAAAGGAAATGAAAAACATAATGTGTCCAAACATTTTAAAGATGTTCATAATATGAACCCTGCAGGATTAACATTTTGGGGTATAGAAGAGGTTAGAAACAGATGGAGAGGAGGAGATCTAGAAAAGATGACCCTACAGTGTGAGAGTAGATGGATCTATAAGTTAGAAACCTTTATACCGAAAGGATTGAATGTGGATATCAATCTAAGGGCATTTTTATAAGATTACTCGTTACAAGTTATATTTGGACTGTATATTAGAATATAGTTTGTATATATATATATACATGTTTTGCACAATTTGAAAAAATTTTTTACCTTTGTTATTTATTATTTATTATTTTTTTATATTTATCCTTATTTTTTTATAATTATCCTTATTTTTTATCCCCTTTTTTTATATCCTTATTTGAATGTATATATGTTAGATTTAATTATATATGTATGTTTATTTGATGAATTGCTCCACACAATACCCCCAAATATCTGTAAAATTGATAGGATAAATGCATTTCTAAGAACGGGTTGTCATGGGAACAAACACAGGAAGCTAACCTCTAACAAGCTGTCGAGGCGTCACTATGGAGACGCACAAACAAAGAGAAACAGGAAGTGGATATGAGGTCAATTCACCATGGAGACGCACAAACAAAGGAAATAGGAAGCGGATATGAGGTCAACCCACCAGGAGGAACATCGGCATAAGAGGAGCATATGCAGTAAGATCTTTGGAAGCCCTTGAGAAAGTCGTATAAGACGAAACGCGTCGGGCAGATACGTCATCAGTAGGAGCCCAGGGAACACGAGGCGGGAAGACGCCGGCTAAATATCATCCTTACAAACCGCATGTGAGACCCAGGGAACCAGAGAGACGGTGACTTTTAACTATTTATGCGTATTTTACTAAGAACATTGTGAGTGCAATTTTAATAGTTCTGTGACCAAATAAATTTTCTTTACGGTTTTACACTATGTCGAGTACCTCTTTATAGAACCATAGGACCTGGAAAGGTTAGACCATCGACCCATTGAAGTATTATTATAACGCAATTATTCCGTTTAAACGTTTGTAAGTACCCCACCATTGATTCTTCACACACCGCATGCTGGGAAGTGGCGTTGCAGAAAGTGCACAGTGTGGATGAGTAGAGGGTTAAAGGCACCTATATAAGATTTCAGTTTTGCCTATGCACTAAGCGGTGTGTCATACCATAAGAAGTACTACACTATATTACTATTTTTGTCATTCTCCCCTTGTCCAAAACTTCGTGCTACGAGCGCTGGTTTCCTCTACAATTCTGACAAATATCGATTGCAAGTCTGAAGGAGAACAGACATTTCTGAAACCGGCAGAAGAAGCAGACTATTCAAGACCTTAATATATCCTTTTGTGCCCCTAAGTATGATGTAGAGACAATTTGCAATTGGCTTTTATAATTCATTATTTTTGGTGTTTGAGTTATTTAGCTTTTTATTCAGAAGCTCTTCAGTTTGCAGTTTCAGCAATGTGGTTGTTAGGGTCCAAATGACCCTAGCAACCATTCATTGAATCAGAGACTGGAATATGAATATGGAAAGGCCTGAATGAAAAGATGAGTAATAAAAAGTAGCAATAACAATACATTTGTAGCCTTACAGAAGATTGTTGTTTTTTTAGATGGAGTCAGTGACCCCCATTGGAAAGCTTAAAAGACTCAAAAAAAAGCTATAAAAAAATAAACCAATGGAAAAGCTGCTTAGAACTGGTGATTCGATAACATACTAAAAGCTAACTTATAGGTGAACCACCCCTTTAAACCACTGCCTGGTTGCTAAAGGAAACAAGAGCCTAGCAACCATATTGTCGCGGCGAATCTTTTGCTGGCGAATTTTTGCCGCAGTTTCACGAAAAAATGAGTGGGCGGCAAATCGCAGAAATTCACCGCAAATCCATGCCTGGCAAATAAATTCGTTCATCACTAATGATAACCTACATCAACCCCAGGCATGTCAATAAAATCACTACAAAAACGTATTCAGAGCATTGCATTATCTCCAGATGTGCGAGTAAGATCACAGCAAAAAATAGATACAGAGCATTTCATTACCCCTAAATTTGGTAGTAAGTTCGTAGCAGAATATAGATTCAGAGCATTGCATTCACCCCGAATATGATAGTGAGATCACAGCAAAATAATTCTGAGGCATGAACTCTGAATATGCCAATACAATCAAAGTGAAAATGGACAAAGAGCATTGTATTACCCTGAATATGCCAGCAGAACATGAATTTAGAGCATTGCATTAACAGTAGATATACAAGTAAGATTTAGAGCATTGCATTAACCCTGAATATGCCAATAAGATCAAGGTGAAAATAGATTTAGAGCATTGCATTAACACTAGATATACAAATAAGATCACTGCAGAAAATAGACACAGAGCATTGTATTACCCTGAATATACATGTAACGCTTTCTTGGCCTAATCTGCCAATTAGAAGTTAAGGGTGACCAGCTAGGTAGTGAGCATGGGTTACATTGCGAATCTTCACCCAGGGCAGAGCCTTCGCCAAATGGAAGCTTCCCCTTTAAACTGTAGTTGAACTACAACTCACAGGCATATAAGTACAAATAGAAAAATGGACGCCAGGAGGTTCTTTAAAAGGGTACAGCAGGAGCAGATTTATTATGCCAGAGGCAAATGACCACAGGTTTACTTACAATCAGGGGCGCTCCGCCAATGAGGCGAGCTGAGCCGCTCGCCTCAGACGGTAGCGCCAGAGAGGATTCCAGGGGCGGCAAAAAGCCGCTCCTGCACCTTTAAGAGCCGAATTTCCGGTTTTTAAACCGGAAATTCGGCTGCGCTATTGCGAGAGAGCTCAATTGCGCTCTCCGCAATTGTGTTCCTGCCTCCCCTCCCGACAGGTAAGTCGGTGCGGGGGGCGGCATTGCAGGAGCCGCCTCAGGCGGCTCCTTCCCCAGAAATGGCGCTGCTTACAATAGTTCTGAGGACACAGCAGATGGAATCACTTTGGACAGTAAAGGTTCACAGTCAAACAGGTGCGACTCCCAAAAGATATTGCAGATAGGTGTACATCAATTCCCAGTTCAACCGACGTTGCACAGTGAGGGGATCGGGATCTATCAGGTAGGGTTCAGGTAGTCCTTTGCTCACCTACAGCCCTATCAACTGAGGTCCCTGCTCTAAAGGCAAACAGGCCTTGTGGGAAGCTACTTCCTACTACAATCCTCGTTGGAGCGACAGCTGCTCTTTCTGCTACACCTCTCTGTCTTTCTCTCCTAGAGAGAACTATAACAGTATCTTACTATTTTAGCTGGTCCTCGTTCACGGGGTTACCTGGTCCCCGACTTAGCACTAAAGGTGTCAGGTCCCTTTAGGGTAAAAGCTTACTGGGGCCTATGGTGATCCCAGGCTCAGTGGAGATTCACCTAGCAGCAGCACCAGGAGCCAAAGAGGAAGAGGACACTCCCTGCACAGCACTATATAGCAGTGTGGCAGGGGAGTGTCATTACACTCTTTGTCCAATAGGTGTGGTTGTTACACTTTACCAGTTACAAGGGCTTGGCCCAATAACAAGGGAAAAGAGAACTACATACAAAAGGTAGGGGATTAACTCTATAGGGATAGGATATCCTATAGGTCCCTACATACAGTACCAGGAAGATCGCAGCAGAACATTAATTATATAACATTGCATTAACCCTGAATATGTTGAAAAGATCAAAGAGAAAATGGCTTTAGAGCATTGCATTACCACTAGATACAAGTAAGATCACTGCAGAAAATGGATTCAGAATCACCTTCAAAAAACTAAAGGAAAAACCAAAAGGCAAATACATTGGGAATCAGCTATTAACACTAAGCAAATCCATGGGGAAATAATCACTGAGGGCCTTGAAGTAACATTCTGTACAGGGCGAGTTCATCTGCCAAGTGCTCCCCTGCCTGTCACATACACATGAACCACTTATTCTGTGCCCTCATGCACTCACCAACTGAGCTACCTGTAAGCTCTGCAGTCTACAGGAACCTACTGACAATATCTGGCAGCTCTTTTTACATTGAATAGTTCTCCAATATGTGTTAGTTTGTGGAGTTCTGTTACTATGTTACTATGAAACTGGGGACAGGAGTAGAAAAAGCTAGTGGGTGGTAGGGAAAAGCTAGTGAGTAGTAGGGGAAGGCTAGTGAGTAGTAGGGAAAAGCTAGTGAGTAGTAGGGAAAGGCTAGTGAGTAGTAGGGAAAAGCTAGTGAGTAGTAGGGAAAGGCTAGTGAGTAGTAGGGAAAGGCTAGTGAGTAGCAGGGAAAGGATAGTTAGTATTAGGGAAAGGCTATTGAGTAGCAGGGAAAGGTTAGTGAGAAGTAGGGAAAGGTTAAGGAGTAATAGGGAAAGGCTAGTGAGTAGCTGAGAAAAGGTAGTGTGTAAAAGGGAAAAGCTAGTAGGTAGAAGAGAAAGGCTAGTAAGTAGTAGGGGAAGGTTAGTGAATAGTAGGGAAAGGCTAGTGAGTAGCAGGAAAAGGCCAGTGAGTAGTAGGGAAAGGCTAGTGAGTAGCAGGAAAAGGCTAGTGAGTAGTATGGAAAGGTAAGTGAAAATTAGGGAAAGTCAATTGAGTAGCAGGGAAAAACTAGTAAATAGCAGAAAAAGGTTAGTAAGCAATACGGGAAGTCTAATAAATAGCAAGGAAAGGCTAAAAATAGCAAGGAAAGGCTAGTGAGTAGTAGGGAAAAGATAGTGAGTAGAAGGGAAAAGATAGTGAGTCATAGGGAAAGGCTAGTGAGTAGTAGAAAATGGCTAGTTAAAAAAAGAGGAAGGCTGGTCCAGTAGTTTGTAGGGTATCAGTAGTAGAGAAAATAAAATGTAACAAGTACCTAGAACACTATATAGGGGCCGACAGAGGATTCGAAGTAAAAAAACTTTGAATTTCGAAGTGTTTTTTGGGCTACTTCGACCATCGAATGGGCTACTTCGACCTTCGACTATGACTTCGAATCGAAGGATTCGAACTAAAAATCGTTCGACTATTCGACCATTCGATAGTCAAAGTACTGTCTCTTTAAGAAAATACTTCGACCCCCTAGTTCGCCATCTAAAAGCTACCGAACTCAATGTTAGCCTATGGGGAAGGTCCCCATAGGCTTTCCTAAGTTTTTTTGATCGAAGGATACGACAGAATGAACTTGCCTGTTTGTCACTGCTCCAGTTGTTATTTGATGGAAAGGGGGTGCTCTGTGCTCATCAGTCAGGGTGCTTTCCAGTTGCCGTTTGGCACATTTACAGAACAGCCTCCCTGTGTTGCTCCACTCCCTTTGTTTTCTAAGACCCTGAACTGAGGCAAACGGCAAAGAAATAAAGGCTAAATTCATTTCACCCAACATTTAAATATTAAAAAAAGACTGTTATGCCTATTCAAGATCAGACACACTCCATCTGCCCAAAACTCTGGCCACTTTCTGGGAATCCCTTTTGGGATTCATCATTAGGGATGTCGTGGACTGTTCGCCCGCGAACTAATTCGCGCGAACATCGGCTGTTCGCGTCCGCCGAATGTTCGCGAACGTTGCGCGACGTTCGCCAATTTGGGTTCGCCTTAGCTGGCGCTTATTTTTGCCCTCTCACCCCAGAGCAGCAGATACATGGCAGCCAATCAGGAAGCTCTCCCTCCTGGACCACCCCCACACCCCCTGGACCACTCCCCTTCCATATATAAACTGAAGCCCTGCAGCGTTTTTTCATTCTGCCTGTGTGTGCTTGGAAGAGCTAGTGTAGGGAGAGAGCTGTTAGTGATTTGAGGGACAGTTGATAGTAACTTTGCTGGCTAGTAATCTACTTGATACTGCTCTGTATTGGAGGGACAGAAGTCTGCAGGGATTTGAGGGACATTTTAGGTTAGGTAGCTTTGCTGGCTAGTAATCTACCTTCTACTGCAGTGCTCTGTATGTAGCTGCTGTGGGCACTGCTTCTGATCTCATCTGCTGACTGCTGCCTGTAACCCAATAGTCCTTGTAAGGACTGCTTTTATTTTCTTTTTTGTTTTTTTACTTTGCTACTATAAGAGCCCAGTGCTATTAGTCTAGCTGTGTTGGGGAGTGGGACTGGTGTGCTGCTCCTCCTAGTAGTTCACCACTACCAGCGCCAACCAGAGTCAAAATTGTTACAAAGTATCTTATTTGCACCTGTTAGCTGTTCTGAGCTCTCTGCCAAAAGCTAATTAAGTTAGAAACTGGTTTTTTTTCTGCCTGTTCAGTTCAGAGAAAAGAGGGACTGGTGTGCTGCTCCTCCTAGTAGTTCACCACTACCAGCACCAACCAGAGTCAAAATTGTTACAAAGTATCTTATTTGCACCTGTTAGCTGTTCTGAGCTCTCTGCCAAAAGCTAATTAAGTTAGAAACTGTTTTTATTTCTGGCTGTTCAGTGCAGAGAAAAGAGGGACTGGTGTGCTGCTCCTCCTAGTAGTTCACCACTACCAGCACCAACCAGAGTCAAAATTGTTACAAAGTATCTTATTTGCACCTGTTAGCTGTTCTGAGCTCTCTGCCAAAAGCTAATTAAGTTAGAAACTGTTTTTTTTCTGGCTGTTCAGTTCAGAGAAAAGAGGGACTGGTGTGCTGCTCCTCCTAGTAGTTCACCACTACCAGCACCAACTAGAGTCAAAATTGTTACAAAGTATCTTATTTGCACCTGTTAGCTGTTCTGAGCTCTCTGCCAAAAGCCAATTAAGTTAGAAACTGTTTTTTTTCTGGCTGTTCAGTGCAGAGAAAAGAGGGACTTTCCAGTACAAAAGAGGGACAGGGGGTTGAGTGGTCAAAAGAGGGACAGTTGGGAGGTATGCAAGTGCCACCTAGCTGTGTGAGCTTTTTCACATTCTGTCTAAATAACAATAATAATTCCGTGTCCGTAAACATCACCTGAGTGATGTTTTTACAGCAGCAATAATATATTCCGTATCCACTACTGTATACGTTGCCCTTGCAGGCATTGTTTGCCCAGTCTTTAACCAAGTGCCACCTAGCTGTGTGAGCTTTTTCACATTCCGTGTCCAGAAACATCACCTGAGTGACGTAGTGTGATTTCTGCCCTTTACAGCACAAAACGCAGCGCTGTGTCAACAATGTATTTTTCAGAAACATTTTTGCCCTTGATCCCCCTCTGGCATGCCACTGTCCAGGTCGTTGCACCCTTTAAACAACTTTAAAATCATTTTTCTGGCCAGAAATGTCTTTTCTAGCTTAAAATTCGCCTTCCCATTGAAGTCTATGGGGTTCGCGACGTTCGCATTTTTGGGCGCAAGTTCGCGAATATGTTCGCGAACATTTTTTCCGCCGTTCGCTACATCCCTATTCATCATTCTGCACTGAGGAATTGCTGGGGTTCACGGGGATGTAACTGCATCAGTTCTGATGTCTGCAGGCAATCCATGCAGTTCAGGGCAGGCCAGGACTGGGATTCAAAACAGCCCCCCAAAATAGAGACTGTCTACACTGTCTGGTTTAGGGAATGGTGGCCCATTGCAAACACATTGTGGGAAGAAGAGAAAGACAATGGCAGTTCAGTGCAAGGCAGAGTGTGCAGTGAGAAGCAGAAACACATTTAAATGCACTAACAAAGCACAAATAAGGTGGCTGTGTTCCCTACTGTATCCAATGAGCAGGGACAAGGTAGAGTGGTCCTTCAGTAAATATTATCATTTGGCCCCAGAGCAGCAGATTCCGCTAGTTCAGCTAAATGGTTTGTTTATGTGACTCTCATCCTCCCCCAGCGGGCAGGCGCTCAAGGCTTTAGGCATCCCTTGTGGAGGAGAACAGGCTCACAAGACCCCACGGCTGACAGATATTAACACAGATACAGATTATTCCACACTGACCTCCTTTCCAAGCCCAGAGCAAGTGCTGCAAGTAACTTATTTACGTGTCCCCCTCCATCGCCGGATGAAAAATGAAGCCAGGCTTAATAAGCCTCCGAGTGGAATAATGGAGTGAGACTTGCTAAAAATACCTGAGAATAAAGTAGCAGGCGGCAAAATAAACCTCATCCGTCATGACCCACCAAGGACTTGTGGGAAAAGCAAGGGGAAGTCTGTAACGTTTACACTTCTGCCGTTCCCAGTGTAGTTAAATCGATTTACAAAGAGGACCAATGGCAGGAACGTCTTATTATTATTTGTTTTATGGAGGAAAGGCTTGTCCTAGGCTAAAACATGAGATTTGTTTCTCCATTGTATGGTGACTAGATCCCAAGGACAATAATGTCAACCCAATTCCGACTCTGTTACTGTATGACCCCAGTCACCTCTGATACAGCAAGGCTGGTGGCAAAAACACATTTTGTTTGTCCAGTAGTTCTATTACAAAGGTAGCTAGAATCTCAGCCATAAAGCAGGACAGGACTGCTGCTTCCATTGGGGATCAGATAAGATCTGTGCAGCCACTGGGACAGAATGCTCTGTTATACAGATAGCTAGAATCTCAGCTGCCATAAAGCAGGACAGGACTGCTGCTTACAATGGGGATCAGATAGGATCTGTGCAGCCACTGGGACAGAATGTTCTGTTATACAGATAGCTAGAATCTCAGCTGCCATAAAGCAGGACAGGACTGCTGCTTACAATGGGGATCAGATATGATCTGTGCAGCCACTGGGACAGAATGTTCTGTAATACAGATAGTTAGAATCACTGCCATAAAGCAGGGCAGGACTGCTGCATTGTGATAGTAATAAATGAAGCGTCACCATTTGGATACAGTTACCAATGCAGTAAATTAAATGTTACCAACCGTTTTTTGGGCAAATAAAAACTGCTGGGTTTAAGACATATGACATATCCACAGGGATAAGTAATTTACAGTTACTAATCAGAGAGCTCCGTGTGATTTTTAGGGTAACATCATGTTTCCTCGCTGTTTCCTAAAGCAGATCAGTAAAGTGTAATATTCTGTTACAGGAATCCCTGCCAAAAAAAAATGAAACATTTTATTTATGCACATAAAACCATAATGTGCGGAGCATCGTAAAGATTTATGGCGGCGGCGATTCCTGGGAAATCTATATTTTACGGGGCTGCCTTCGTGCACTATAAACACATTAAATAAGTAAAAATCACTTCCTAAAACTTGATGATATGATTTTAGTCCCCAGCAATGGCAGCCTGGTTCCTTCACTGGAGATGCAGCCCCTATTTATAGTCTCAGTATTGTAATAGACATTAAAAAATTGGTCTTCATTAATTATTTGTTATAGGTTTTTAATTATTGGCCTTCTTCTGACTCTTTCCAGCTTTCAAATGGGGGTCGCTGACCCCATCTAAAAAACAAATGCTCTGTAAGGCTACACATGTAT